>NW_020173204.1:169017-367733 GCF_003031525.2 Neophocaena asiaeorientalis asiaeorientalis
TATATATATATATATATATATATATAAATCAATTTGCATTTCCTGCATATTTTTTCTTTGCTTCCATGTCTTTTTTTAGATAACTTCTTCCATCAGAACTACATGTTACAAACAGATATATATCTCTATAAAAACCTCATGTAATATTCCATGGGTAAGAGACATTAAAGTATACTCCCAATTGCTGAATATAAAAAAAGATATATATATATATAATTGAGTAATTTGAAGACATTCATGAAAATAAAAATATAACTTTAAAAGTTAGTGACTAAAAGAACTATGTAGGGCTTCCCTCGTGGCGCAGTGGTTGAGAGTACGCCTGCCGATGCAGGGGACGCGGGTTCGTGCCCTGGTCCGGGAAGATCCCACATGCCGCGGAGCGGCTGGGCCCGTGAGCCATGGCTGCTGAGCCTGTGTGTCCGGAGCCTGTGCTCCGCAACGGGAGAGGCCACAGCAGTGAGAGGCCCGCGTACTGTAAAAAAAAGAACTATGTAATAATCCCAAATTATGAATTAAAGTGAAAGAAAAATTAGAAAATAAAAAAATATAAATTCTCTTTTTAAAGATAGTGTGAATTACTCATGGAAAGTTTATTTCTTTTAGTTTGTAGAAATTCACTATGGCATTTGCAGATACAACCATATTTCTCTAAACACAATGGTAGGTTTTTTAATGCAATCTGGTATTTTAGAATTTACATATTTATTCTAAATTTAAAACTAGCTTTTTCAGAAAGGCAGGTATTAACATTTTCTATTTCATAGTTACTACAAGTATACAAAAATTTGGTATGAGACAAAATGTAAAGTCATCGTCTGAAACATGAACATGATAAGAATATTTTAAAGTAGAGTTTCTTACATCAAAATGTTATTTCAAAATCTGTATGGAATAGAGAACAAAGCAAATCATCTCCTGATGATCATATTAAGATGTTTTCCCGTGAACATTAGCGGAACTTTCAAAATGAGTATATTTTTTCACACTTAGTTTCACAATCAGTTGTTTTTTGACAATTAGTCACAAGCCGTCATAATTTATTAGAAGGAAAACTCTCTTCCCTAGTCCTGAAGTGCTGTTAAGGGCGTCTGAATTGTCTAATGTATATTTGGAAGTAGGCAAAATGGCACCATTGCAAAGTAGAAATGTCACTTCTGCAAGCGCTATCTTTTCTCAAGTGCCAGAGACTTTAAAAAGCTAAAATATATTTTTTTAATCAACAGAATATTTTTCTTTTCTCTCCCTCTACCTCTCTCATCAGAGGAGCTACGGTCCTATGCTCGGCTCCCTAAAGGCCAGGGAAGTACTAGCTCAAAGTCTCTAGTAAATCTTTTTAAATGTTGTAGAGGAAATGTTGATTTTATCTGGGCCAAGCAGAGGCCTGCCATTTTGTTGCTTCTGTTACAATCTGAATGAGCATTGTAATCACAAAATACAGATGCACAGTTTTTTAATTACAGTGAGCGATTTTCATTCCCGACTAATTTGTCCCATACTCCACACATTTCATGTCCCTTGCTCCTTTTGATCAGATCCCATATGACTCCTAGATAGTGGTGGTTGAGAAATCAAGGTTTAAGAGAGAGATAAAACGACAACAAAGTAGCCTGTGAACATGTTACACGGGAATCTGCCTTTTAGCTGTTTTTGTATTCTGCTCACCACGGGGCACATCTTTAAGAGAGCTCAGCCTGTGTGTGAGAACCTGTACTTCCCATAAATCTTTTTATTTCATGTTACTAATCCCCAGAATTTTGTGAAAACACACAAAGCTCATTTCCAGTTCCTGCCAGTCACTTCGAGTGGCTGTCGAGTTACAGTAAGAATTGCTGCAAAAGTAATAGAAGAATGTCCACAGAAAACTGCAAAGACAGATACATTACATAAAGCATTAGGTTTTTACAATCTCTGGGATATACTCTACGCTTGGGTATAGCATTCCTGTGTTGCAGTTTGCATGTGGGCTGACAATCAGCTTCTGAGATCAGAGACTGGGATTTATGCATCTTTACACATCCAGGTTTTCCTATACTTTGGTTCACGAACACAGCAAGCATGGAATAACCCCTAGCATGTACCTTCTACCTCTATTTGGTGTGTTTTTTTCTTCTTTTAGTTACCTATGTACAGGAAGGATAAGTAAACTTCAATTTCAACATGTTGCCCACTCAAATTATACTGGAAAAAAATATTAGATTCACAGCAATAGAATACAAAGATGGAGCTTGACTCGAGGAAACCTTACAAGTATATTACACAATGTAAAGAAAAATAGTGATTTCTGTCTTTGGCCAGGACTGGTCACTGCTGAGGGTATGATGGAAAAGAACCCTGCCAAGACAGTAGCACCAGAAATGTTATATTTCTGCTTTTTTCAATAAGTAGCAGTTAGTTAAACTTACCTAGTGTTTGTTTTTATCTGTTTTTAAATAAGCAAAATCTAATTTTAAAAAACTCCATTGAGGGACTGTGTGGGGTATAGAACTGGCTTTATTACCCTTAAAGTTGCTGTATAAACTCATTAGCTTAATGTTTTTCTCAAATCATTGGAAAGTCTAAGTTGGATCATCCTTAAAGACTCTGCTTACTAAATAAACACACTGGCATTGAAACATGGAGGACAGTGTTTTGTATTCATGATAAAAACTGTTGACACTTCCTGCAGTTTTGACAGGTACATATGGTCAAATTTAGATAATTCAAAGGATTATTTTTATCCAACACATCTGACAATGTTCATGTTAAGACGGAACTTGGAAGTGAGTGAAAGGAACTGTAGTGAAGGACATTTAAAATTGTTTAATTAGTGACAGTGACAAATGTATTCCAATGATATGGTAATTTTTGCTACTTCCTTTGAGCTCTCAAACGTGACCAAACCTCCTACAATAATTTATAAAATTATATTATGGGTAATGTATCGTATGTAAAGATTTCTCTCTACTGGTAAAAATAACATATTTTCTAAAAAATGCTATTAACAGTTTTAGATAATATTCTTAGAGAAGAGCTTACAGTAACTCCAGTGGTTTAGTCTCATAATCAGACTGTAAATGAGATCTATATGTCCTGCTGTTTAGTTACACAAAGATGATACACATGCCTAAGATTATTTCCTTTCACTTAAGAAACCACCAGACTTGAAGTATTTCACAAACAGAACTGAATAAGGAAAATCCAGGGGAAAATACGCTACAAAAGGCACCCTGACCATCTCGTGACTAGGAAGCAAATGTCCCCAAGGGACTTGGGCTCTATTTATGTTTGATCCCAAACATTCAATGAAAGCAAAGTCACTGTCTGTTGGGATTTTCTCCCTCTTTTTCAGCATTATCATGACTCCCATTTCAACCATGTATTTGGTTTGTAAACTATATAGATGTAGCTAACTAATCAGGAAGCCTATCCATTTAAAAATTGAGCAGTTGCCATAGTTCTAAAGAACAACCGAAAAGGATATTTCTGGAGGAGTCTGGCCAGAATACTGCATTTTTCCAAAGAGTCCCAGAGTCTGAGCAGGTAGACTTATTATATTTACATCAGTTATAATCTAAATTAAGAGAAAATATGAAACATTCATCTAATAGCCTGGTTGCTTTTGAAAAAGAAGGAGAGAGCTGAACTTTTATTTGTAAAGACATAAGTTACTAAGTGTTGACTCTACTGCTAGACAAATAATAGACAAATGAACAATATCTAGGAGTCCAGACATTAACATCAATATATTTGGAATTCTAATATTGAAAACAGCATATTACAATGTACCGTGCATTATATTCTATGTGTGAATTGTTAGTGAACAACGAACTTGCCTGACTACGGCACTGAGAGAGCTCAAGGGTCAGGTGAGAACAGAAAGACAGGCCTTGCGGGTGGGTACAGCTCATAACCTGCACAGCACTTCATTTCCCTTGGAGCAAAGCCAAAGGCCTTACAAGGGCTTCCGAGCCCCTGCCTGAGGTTCTCCCTCATCACCTCTCCGACCTCCTTGCTGTGATGAATACCCAGCCTTGGGCATTGCCAGAAGCTATGCTCTCTCTCACAGATATTCTTCCCTCGGATACCTGGGGACCCTACTTCTTCACGTCCTCCAAGTTTTCGCTCAATTTCTATCCTGCCTATCCAGTTCACGAATTGTATCCTGCTCTCCCCATACTCACGGCTGAAGACTCCAATTCCTGTGACTCTGCTCTGCTTTGTCTTATTTCCACATTCCTTTCCCACATGATACGAAGTTTACTCCCCCTGTTCTATCTCTTGCTTATCTGTCTTCTCCACTGGAGTGTAAGCTCATACACAGTTGGTCCTCAATTAACATTTGTTGACTGAATATTACCTTTTATATACATATAAGCTTATGCTTATGACTGCCAGGTAAAAACCTAGAATTCACAGTCAACAAGGAAAATAACAAAAAGAAGTTGCTTAAAAGATACAGAGTTTATATCTAATATCCTACATGCATGTGTATTTGGAAGTAATGCATTTCTATTTGGCAATAAAAAACTATATTTAATATATTATATACTCTTAGTCAAAATATAAATTAAAATTTTAAAAAAATCAAATCCATAGCCAGAAAGATACACGATAACCTCATATTAAAAACTGCACTATATATTCCATAACTCAAAGAAAAGAGTGCACAGTCACTTGACTGGATCCTGGTTTCCCACAACACCGCAAGAGCTCCTACAAAACTCCTGGGAAGTAAAACTGTAGCATTAGTTGGAGACTTCAGAAATTTAGCCATAGAGTCCATACATAAAGATATCATTTCCCAATGACTGCAACCACCAATCTGATAAAAATGACAGGTATTTCCAGAAATAGAAGGAAGCATAAGGTTTAGCTACCACTCCATCTCACTTTGTGGAACATTTCTCCTCTTAGCTTAAAAAACAAAGAAACACATCAAAACAGAAAGTCTACTTGTACTGTAGCCATAAATATTGCACTGTTTCACAAAGAAAATTGTACAGATAGAGTTACTATCTAGGATGACAAATTTTAAGCATATGTTCTAAATGATTCTATGGTAGACAAGACAAGAGCTAGTTAAGATTCAGTGGCAAAGAGCCTAGAGCAGGGAGCCAGCAACTTGGCTGCTAAGGGCAAGTCTCTTAACTTTCCTTCATTGTTAAAGGATCCAATGACTGAATGGCCTCTAAGGTCTCTTTCTGCTTATAAAATGTTTTTAACAATCTTTCAAAAAATTCAGTGGGTTTGATTTTCTTCCTCCAATGCTCAGGAGATCATAACAATGTATTCCGGACACAGGGAGAAAGAGAGTCTTTTTATTATTCCAGAAAGCTTTAACCCAGTTATGACTAAGCATCACGTGACAAGAAGGGGCTTCCCAGACTCATCGCCACATTCAGGGGGACACGGGGAGAAAGTGCCTCTGGAGGACAGAGTACTGGGCTGCCCTTCATGTCTACCTATGACCTGTCTTCAAGAAGCACCCATGGCTCCTTGAGTCTCCCTTTCTTCAGGAGGCTTTTGGGAGGATAAGGGGTGCTCATGACCTGGTCCACTGCTGTCACTGGTCCACCCACCAGATTCTATACAGGAAGTGTGTAATATTATAGCCGAGTGTGATGTTTTGAACGTTAGAGGTCTTTCAAAGGGTAGGGTTCGAAAATGTGCTACACTAGTATATTTTCTCACTTTGCAAGTATTTGATAATACATTTAAAAATACAAGAAATATGGGCTTCCCTGGTGGTGCAGTGGTTGAGAGTCTGCCTGCCAGTGCAGGGGATGCGGGTTCGAGCCCTGGTCTGGGAGGATCGCACATGCCGTGGAGCAACTAAGCCTGTGCGCCACAACTACTGAGCCTGCAAGCCACAACTACTAAGCCCGCGCGCCTAGAGCCCGTGCTCCACAAGAGAAGCCACCGCAATGAGAAGCCCACGCACCGCAACGAAGAGTAGCCCTCATCTGCCACAACTAGAGAAAGCCCACGCGCAGCAACAAAGACCCAACGCAGCCAAAAATAAACAAATAATAAATAAATTTCTTTAAAAAAAAGAAATGAGGAAGAGCCAATAATCTTCTAAAGTTGCAAATGAAGAAAAAAATGCTCATTTAATGGAGAAAGAAACACAGCAAAGAACAAAGTTACCTCGTCTGTAGTCATTCAGTATCATAAACTTTTGGTCACAAATCTATGAGAAAGATAAGAAATAGGGCAATTTCTGTCTTTTTAATTAAATAACTCATTTGCCAAGTATTATGAGTAAGTTCCATGGGGAAAACTGTAAACCAATGTGGCCTGTTTGCTGTGTATGTGTCTAACAGTAGATTAGAAAACCTATCCCCCAGTGATACACTGCCTTCTCGTTACCAATTATCCACTCATTTCTTCCACTAACGTCATTAGACAATTACAAAAACTTCTAACAGGGTGTGTCTAGAAAATATTCAAAATAACTTCAGATAATCTCATTTCTTACATACTTCTCACAGGAATGGAGCAACTATGCACTCATTTAATTGATTTATTACTATTAATCATCAGAAGGAATATTATCATATCAAATTATAGGTAAGTATTTAGAAATACTATTGGATAGAGTTAACCATAAAACATGTGAATCCATGCAAATGGATTACAGTCATTTTCCTGTGAGAATCTCAGAGAACAAGGAAATCTTTCCCATTAAAAACACAGATTAAAAGTGATCCATCACCAGTCGAACCAAACTAAATAAAACATATTAAAAAACTTCAGTGAACAGATCTTTGACAGGTGCTCTTTTGAAAAGAACACAGAGCATCTGAAGCCAGAGCGCATGCTTTGGTTTTCCAGGCTTTTTATTCATGGTCCTTGTGACTTATTATATATTTACTTTTCCGTGGGGCAGTTCTGTCTGACAAACGCGGATAAAGATGAAAATAAAAGCCACCATCACTACCATCTCAACCATGGCTAAAATTTGCCTAGTTGTTGTGTAGAGACCTATAGCATCCACAATAGTAATAGTCATATTTCCTCATATCATTGTTTATATTTGCTCTATGCTCCTTCCAACTTCTCATCCATCTCCTAACTCTCAAGAGCTCCCCTGAACTTGCATGTAACTCAGTATCATGAGAGCCTTTGGTGCCCTCTCCGTATTACATCTCCTCTTAGTTACGTGATAGCTCAACTTCCAACCTTTAGCATTTGCATTTTTTTCCCACAGGTGTCTTTCGTCCCACAAACGTTTTGTCTGCCAGTTGGGTGAGCGTAGTAGGGAAATTAATGTCCACCTGAGAACAACCCCCATCTAATGATTGACAGAGTTGAGTATAAATATCCCAGCTTCTCTCCTGGGGTGAGACAGCTCTAGAGATGTGTGATCTGCATTGGCTCTCAATGTTTCCCCAGCTGGATGAGGTCCTGACTCTCCTAAGTGATAGCTGGCTTGATAATGCATGCTTTATCAGTGTCCTTCTTTCCCCAAACTTCATTAGCTGCCTCAGTTTCCCACTCTTCTAGTGGTATTTCCTTTGCATTTCAAATAAATAACCTCAAATCTCTGCACCAGGGGCAGTTTCTAGGGGAACTCAAAGATGGTGACCATAAATTCCAGTTGCCAAAACAATCCCAGCTTAATTATTACTAGTACCTACATTTATGCCTCAAGGTGTGCTAGTTTGGATGACATGCACATCCCATATGGTCATCCCATTGTCGGGAATATAGAAACACAGGATTAGAACGCTTTCTTCCTCCTGGCGCCAATCACGTCGATCTGCCAATGCCTTCACTCTTGACTCTGTTCTAATTTTCTCCTATTTCAGAAATGGAAATCCCTTCACAGGTGACAAGTGAGATCTCTGTACTTATTTAAAGCTAATTCCTCCCCTCCTGATATCTACAGACTCTTGTATAATCAGTTTATTCTTTCATGCATATTGAACTTCTTCTCCACTGGATTTTCCCATTGGCTTCCAAAAGTCCTTAAATATTTTTTAGTTTGAAAACAAAATTTTTCAAAGCTCTCCCGTATTTCTACATATCCTGGCACATAACATGTGGCTCTTGACCTAGTTTCCTTCTCCCTTTCATAGAGAAATGGTTTCCTTCTCCCTTTCATAGAGAAATGGTTTCCTTCTCCCTTTCATAGAGAAATGGTTTCTAGTTGCTGCTGACATATTTGCCTCTTGCAGTCATCTCCATCTGGCTCTGCAAGCCATCCCTCCGGTTTAGCTTCCCGATCATTTCATAGAGAAATGGTTTCCTTCTCCCTTTCATAGAGAAATGGTTTCTAGTTGCTGCTGACATATTTGCCTCTTGCAGTCATCTCCATCTGGCTCTGCAAGCCATCCCTCCGGTTTAGCTTCCCGATCCATCACTACACTGAAACCATTTCCCACAGTTTCCTACGTTCACCAATGTACAGGATTCACTTCTCCCCTAAACTGACCACCGATCACCCCTCCCGCTTTCTTGACATTGCTTTTACTTGGGTTTCACGACCCAACAGGTGTCTGGCTTCTTGGTTTTCTCCCTGCCTCTCTGGCATCTCCTCCTCTACATCTTTGCCTCTATCTTCTTCTACCAAGGTTCTAAATCCTGACCATCCTTCCGGCCACCCTCTCTCTTTCAGACTGAAAGTGCCCTTAATGGGTCTTGCATCATCTCCACTGGCCCATCTCAATCAGAATACTTTGAATATGAATTTTATGTCCTTTCTTTGCTTTATAATACATGAATGACTTTTGTCTTAGAAGAGTTTATAATGTTCTTGATCTCTGAATAAGGACAAACCCTTAGCCTGGCTTTCAGAACACTTCATCCTCAGGTCTCTGCTTACTGGATCTTTATCTCTTGTGGCAGCTGACACTGGGCTCCTGGAGTTCCTCTCTGATACAGGACTATATCCCCAGGGTCTGGAATGCACTCCCAAACGTATACACACACACACACACACACACACACACACACACACTCTGCACCTTTATTTTCACCTACTTAACTTCTATACCTCTTTTGATCTCCCCACTTAATGGTTACTTCATGAGACAACCTTTCCCGATCTCCCTGATAAGGTCACTTCACTGAGACCGTGGCCTCAAGCATGCGTTTGACTCTTAAGCAATGTTGCTCTGCACGAGGGTAAAGTCTATGGTTTTGCTCAAAGTCATATATTTAGTGCTCAGCGCAATGCCTGGAAGACATCTGTAAGGTTTTCCCCTTTATCTCCTCATCTCTGCTCAAGTGTTTGTTTTTCGTTTTTTTTTTTTTTGCGGTACGCGGGCCTCTCACTGTTGTGGCCTCTCCCGTTGCGGAGCACAGGCTCCGGACGCGCAGGCCCAGTGGCCATGGCTCACGGGCCCAGCCGCTGCGCGGTATGTGGGATCTTCCCGGACCGGGGCACGAATTCGTGTCCCCTGCATCGGCAGGCGGACTCTCAACCACTGCGCCACCAGGGAAGCCCTCAAGTGTTATTTTTACAGTAGGGCCCATCTTTTAAAATCCTATCTAAAACTCTGATATTCCCCATTCTTCAGTATTTTTCCCATAGTAATTACTGCCTTCTAGTATACCTCTAGCATACTATTTAAATTCACTATGTGTACGCTCTTAGCATGTAAGATCTGTAAGAACTTCTTGCCTGCTTTGTTCATTGCTGTATCTTCAGCACCTAGGACAGTGTCTGGAATATACAATAGAACATGCTCAATACATATTTGTTGATTAAATAAAAAATCATGACCATCAGATTAATCTCCCTTACCTACTAAAGTGGGAATAGGAGTCTTAACCAGTAAATGCCATGTAGATTAAATATATATTCTTAGAAAAATAATACATATATATACACATTTTTTTTTCTAATTGTCATTGTAAGCCTGTCATTATACTACAGTTAATAAAATCAAATGTTTATCTGCCCTTCATAACAATGAGAAATGAAAGTCAGAACCCAGAGAAAAGGCTTTATCTACACATGGAACAGATTTTCATATGAACATAAAGAAATAAAGGCACAAGAATCAATAGGCACATCTGTAGGACAAACAAAATACATGGAGACCCTGAGCAGAATGTGTAGACTGCGGGCATGGAAGCTAAACTTTGATATTTAACTTGGCACTCTTCCACAATCTTTGCAAATCGTAGACATGCACCTCAAATTGTCTTAGTTTTATTTTCAGATATAATAACAAATGATGCTGAATATCTGTGGGACTGGACTAGGCATCAGAAATGAGAAAGTAGAGCAGGTGTGGAAACTAATAGACTGGCTGAAAATTCTAGGCCAGCCACTTCCTAGGGGTTTGGGTTTAAAACCAACTCAGTAATTTTTTTCTTTTATAAAACACCCACCTCTGAGGGTTTTTTTTTACAAGTATGAAATGTGAGAATAAAATTAACTCCCAATTCAGGATACTTTTGAGAATAAGAGAGGGTGCTCTCGATAATTAAGTCTGGACAACAATAATTGAGACTGTTCTGGATAAACTGAGATGATCCTGAAAAACTGTAATATAGGGTAACCCCCGTTAAAGGAGACATGCATCTGGAAACATCTGGCATCGAGCATGTGTTCTACAAATACTTGTTTTGAAAAAAGACTCAAATTACATGTTACAATTGGTATAAATTAATTACCTAATTTTGAGTAGGTCACTTAATTCTCAAATGTCGTAATGCCCATATCTTTTTAAAGAGGGGGACAGATTTTTCCATGAGAATATGTGTGTACATGTGTGTATGTATATCTACATGTACCTTTTTTTCATTAAGCTTATCCATCTAATCTCAAGTAGCAAGGGATGTTGGAGGATTTACATTAGTTTCAGTAAATGACACATTTATGTTACAACAGATAAGAAATATTCCATCCCGTATCTTAAAAACATATACAGATAAAGAGAATCCTTCGACATGGAAATATTACCCTTATGTAACTAACTCAAAGACTTAATGCTCCAGTTTAAGGTTGCTTTGCAGTAGCTGATACCACGAGACCTTACTGATGTCTCTGTATAATATTCCTTTATATAATTGAAGGTTTTCATTAACTTGTCACTTGTCTCAGAAATGTTATGAAATAATACTGGGATGTACATATATAGAGAAGTTTGAATTTTGCAGAGATTTCCCATCTATTAAGCCAATGGTTACTCAATGGTTCTATGTTATTATCTGTATTTTATATCCTGAGGAAACTCAGCCATGGAGATATGAACTGCTTTGTCTAAGGCCACACAGATTGCAGGAGCAGAGCTAAACTATAAGTCAGATCTACTGAGTGTCAGACCCATGTTAGGTTCAGGCAATGTAATGATGAGTGAAACTGACGTGCTACTTCCCTCTTGAAGATTTTAGCCCAGGGGTGAAACGGTTTATTACTGTATAACATTACCTCCCTATGAAAAGTATGCTGCTTGTGAAAAACATAAAAACACTGAGAAATCAAGCTATCTAAACAGTTCGAGCTGTTTTTTGAAAGTAAACTCAATTATCCTTTGTCTCTGCTTTTGTTTAACCTACATGGGGAGAAGTATCTACTGGAGATTTAACAATATTAATAGCTTTCCCCCATGAAGCAGATGTTTCTCACAAGTCAACATGTGCTTTTTACTTTACTCACCCAATATCTAAACTCAGTCGTTCTATCTCTGAGGGACCAGAAGAAGAACAGGATACAAATACCCAGGTTAAAGACTAAGTCTTCTATCTGCATAGTTTCTTAGCCCGACTGCATGTTTAAGAGTAGTGGGGGGCTTCCCTGGTGGCGCAGTGGTTGAGAGTCCGCCTGCCGATGCAGGGGACACGGGTTCGTGCCCCGGTCCGGGAAGATCCCACATGTCGCGGAGTCTGTGTGTCTGGAGCCTGTGCTCCGCAGCGGGAGAGGCCACGGCAGTGTGAGGCCCGCGTACCGAAAAAAAAAAAAAAAAAGAGTAGTGGGTACATAGTACAGACACTTAATTTTGCTTAAAAAGTAACCTTAAACTATCTCTAAAATAGTACTTTAATTCCTGTTTGAGAACTTGTTTCATTTAGATTAAAATGTTGTCATTCATTATAATCATATTAATAGCATTCCTATTTAACCCTTCATCCTAAACATCTAAATTCCTATAGAGTGTGCCAAGTCTGATGTTTTGTCATATTCAACATTTTCAAAATTGAACTTTTGTCATCTCTTTCAAATTGACTTCCATTATTCCAAGCTAGAAAAATTAAGTATACTTTGATTAAATCCCTCTCTTTGGTTGCCTATATTATTTTCTGCCAAATACATATTTTTTTTCTTTAGTTCAACGTTTCCTTGCAATTTCCAGTGCTGCCACTGTAACTTGTAATCCTTCAATTCTTACTTAGATTTATGGCTCAGAATCCTGTTCTCCTCCCTTGCTTCTAGTTGTTCTTTTTTCTAATATACATCCAAAGAGTCATCAGTTAACACGCTTCACCACCTTCCATTCGTCATTTCCCTGCTCAAAAATGTGCACTGGTCTTCTGTTTCACGTATAGTTGTCAATCTTTGCTAGTTTTCAAGGTTCCTCAACTTACATCAAATTATTTCAAACGCAGCCAGTCCCTCACTTTAAAAAAATGCTTTAATATTTACCTTAGGTAAACTATTCCTTAATCTGTTTTTGTATTTGGAATCTCAACTTTTTCTGGAGTTAGATTATACCTTTGAGAATGATCTATTTATAAGAACTTTGTCATACTACATATGCTTTCCAATAAACCAATAAGCAATTGTTGAATGCTTGTTTTAAAAATGTCACGAAACAGTATTTATCTTTGTTCAGAATGATGCTTTCTATTCTATGTTTTACGTGGGTCACTTAGCACAACCTAAACAGTTTTCAAAGTACATCCTTCAGGATTGTTCCATTGCTTCAGTGTATTCTGAGTTTCTAAAATCTAGAATAGCAACACTTATTCTTTCTGAAAAAATACCTTCCACAAATTTACACCATGAAGAGTGAGTGTGGGCATTAAACAGGGAAACTAAAAACAACTGAGTCTAGATTTTAAGAGTTTAAGATCTTCAAAGTCATATAAAGATAAAATTGACTATAGTTATATTCAAATTTGGTCCTTAATTCTGTCTGATTTGGGAAACAAGAAGAAGCTGTTATTCCAAATTATTGCTATTAAGTGGTCCATTCTTAGTCTCCAAGAAGGACAAATACTGTCATCAAGCTGTAAATGTAGTGAATGCACATATAATACTACTGTAAGTTTTTCACAAATAAAAATCATTAACCCAAAGAATACAGATTTGGGGCCTATATTACAAATAACCATATTTATGATTCTGAGAGCACAAATGGGTCTGGAAAATAAACAGAGTCATTTAAAAATAGATCTGCATAAAAATACAAAGGCGATCACATCCCTTTCCAAACTCAATCTGGTGGATTTCACCCAAGAGTTCCCTGAGACTAAAAGAATGGCTTCTTATAGAAAGGACTCTTAGCAGGAGGAACCTATAAAATGTAAATAAACCAACCTGAGGTCTTGATACATGAGGCTCCACCCTGCTTACTGTCTTAGATTGACCATCTCACTACCAAATGATTGTCTCCTGGGGCACCAAATAGCATAAACAATACCAAGTTGTTCTTTTTTTTTTTTAATTTCTCTTTGAAAATGATTTAAATGCTCTAATAAAGAAGATAATTTTTTCTCTATAAAAGCAGCTTTATGTTGTTGAAATAAAAATAGATCTTAAATAATATCCCCAAACAGCTAAATTCACCAAGTGAAAACTTCTAGCAAAACACAGCCATAAGACTTATTTTGGCAAGTATGCTTACTCGTATAAAACAACTTTTTAAAGACAGTTAGAGGCTAGTGGTAATAAGATAAAAACAAGCAAAAATAAGCAAACTGTATTAATTACAAGATAAATTTGCATGCTGTTTTTATAGGAGACACTTCTGACATACATGGATTTTCGGGTCAAAAGAATTTTCATGAAATGAAATGTGTTTTCCTTAAAATAAAATTATTATCCTATTCCTAGCTCTATGAAAAAATAGTTACAAATATTAATCAAAATGACAGTATCCAGAAACTGACTTCAGGAAATTAAAAAACTTACTACTATTTCTATTTAGCTGAAGGCATGCTGTTAGTTCCTTTTGCATTTTTGGTATAAATGTGAAAAGAGAGAAAGTGTCATTTGAAGGAGATATTTTAATAGCTGATGAGATATGTGCCTGGTAAAAGCTTATTTATTGCAAATGATGTCTTGATTTTTAAATTGTCGGCCAAGAAAAGTAAAGCATGGGAGGAAAGTTTTAGTCAATGTTGAACAGCATTTACTGAGTACCTGCGGTATACGGAACACTCAGTTTTGTGTCAGGAAGACTTTATCTTATTTTCGGGATGTTCCTAATCCAGCAAGACAAACAGTCAACGACAGACCCTGAAAACTTCTGCCACTGTCTCACTGACCTCATGTCCTCACTCTCAGCTCCAGCCAACCTGACCCCCAAGGCATGGGATTCCACCCCACCTCCTGCCTTTTCACCCCGTGTTCCTCTGCCTCAAATACCCCAATCTCTACCAATGCAACATCCCAATTTCCACCCGCCTCAGTCCCTTACATTCTTCAAGCTCTTGTTCAGATGTGCTCTGTGGGAGTGTCCCCAACACCTCCCCCAAATTAAAATTGTCATCCTCCTGACTTCTGGGGACAACTTACTCTCCTTCCATTCTTAATTATTTTTTAACTTTCCGGTGATCTTTTTTTAATTGTCTACTTCGTTGTCACTTGCCGGTCTCCTCCCACCTCAATGTAAATTGAGTGAAGCAGGGATTTTGTCTCCTTTGTTCACTGCTCTCCCCCAGCAGTACCTGGTTCACAAAACGGAACAGTTCAATCTAACAGCTGAAGGAAGGCAGGGAGGGTTTTAGATAAGGTGACGTTTTCACTGAGCCTCCGAGGAAACCCACCCTGGCAGGCTGCCTGAGATCATGTCTTCTAGGGAGGAAATTATGTGGAATTCAACCTACTTCCCCAGCCATGAGACTGCTAAAGCAAACTAAAAGAGCCTTCTATTGACTATTTTTAACCACATCCACTAAATATTCTCGAGTTATCAATGACACTGCTTTCTGAAAAGCCTAACTGTGGGATGGGAGTCTGTCGCCAATGCCCCAAAATAAAAATCATTCTAATATTCTTGCACTCATTTAGTGGCATTTTCCTAATCGTTTGGATTACATGGGTGAACATCCCAAAGATCTCTGCCTCCATATGGGTCTTACATCCTGGAGAGTGGCAAAGAGACAATAAACAATAGGCAAGAAAACAATTAAAAACCATTAAGTAGGTGAACATGTGACAAGAGCAACGGCACAAAGAAAAGGCAGAGCAAGAAAAGGGGTGATCCAAAGATTGGGGTGGGGAGAAGATGGGCAGGGGGCAGTATTAATAGGGTGGCCAGAGCAGGACGGCAGGCTTCATCGTAAAGGTGAGAGTTGAACGAAAACTTGACTCTTGATGGGGGTGGGAGAGAGTCGAGTGTGGGTGTTTGGGGAAGAACGTCCAGGACAGAGGAAGCAGCTCCAGCAACGTTTTTACCATCACATCCCTAACTATGCTAATCTTTCAGAACGAAGCGGTTTGTAAGCCTCTGCTATTGGTAACTGGTGTTAACCTCTGCAGTAGTTGATGAGACTAGCTAGAAATAGGTAATCACTGATGATCAGGATGCTAATATTCTTTCCCTAAATCAAAAAATTTCATTTGGAGAAACATCCTATTTTGACAGGCTTCAAAAATACTTTGGAAATTTGTCACTATGGAATCAATAATGCCATTTTAGCCTGGATAAATTCAAATGGAAAGATTCTTTCTGCCCCTCTGGAGGAGGAGAAGAGTATAACCTATGAAGGGCCGGCTCAGCCTCTGGACTTGGGCTAGGTTACCAGGCCTTTGCAATACTGGGTGCAGGATGAAAGCTTACTTAATTTAAAAGTGGCTACATGGGGGGCAAACTTGATACACGGAAGTCCTTACCACTGAACCTGGTACACAGGAAATGTTCAATAAATATGATCATTATTTACGCTTTACAGGGTTCAGAGGAGGCTTGTAGAAATCCACAGCAGCTGGGAATGCTCACCGCTCTGGTGCGCTTCCATCCCAAAGCACCTCTTGGTCACCCACCTTCAAACACTAACAACTCCTGAAAACGCCAGTATGTCTTATGGCCGGTACTACCATCTTGCTTTTGTGGGTGGCACTCACTTGAGAAAATCTCCTCCCTACCGTTTGTTGAAACCATGCCAAGCAAACTAAATGCAGACACTGAATCAGCAGGCAAAGGCCTCAGCAAGGCTGTACTCTGCACTGTGTCTCTGAAGGTATTCACAAGGAGGGAGTGAAATGGCAAAGTGGGGCCCAAAGAAATGGGAAGACGAAGGGTTCAGAGATGGAATGGAGAGTAATCTGAGGTTATTTTAAAACGTTTTTCTATCCTAGACAAGGAGTGCATTAGTACGCTGGTAAATAAACCAAATGCAAAGATAATTTTTAAGCGCAATTCTGAATTTAAAACGGAGCAGTGTGTTCATGTTGTAAAGAATTAAATGTGCAGATAACTTGATTGAGTCAACGGAATTCCGTGACTTTTCATTTCAGATGCCTTCTACACTCCAACCCACCCCACACACCATCTGCTACTTGTTTTAGATACACAAAGTTATAGGTGGGGTGGAAATCAGGTTGACTTTTAAAACCTTAATTCTAAAAACTCACGGCTTGTTTTTGAAGGCTAGTAGCCTTTGTTTTCATGAAAAAGAAATTTAACTACGAAACTGACATAATTTGTGGAGGTGGTCTTATTCTAAAAAACTAGAGAGCATTTGGTAAGTCTAAAGCAAGCGCTAAAGAAAACCACAGCTGTGGCTGACAAGGTGTTGAATGGAAGTTATTTTCTTTTAGTTTTTTTCATTTGACAGGATCAGCTCCCAATTATTCTCCCTAAGTTTGTTGCCTGAATTTAAAAATTGGTATATGTGTTTCTGTTTACCTTATTCTCCTCTCAACATTTAATGTCATGTCATGTAGTCAACTAGGGAATGTATTTCTGCTAAAGAAATGCAAATTCAATTATAAATAGTAATAGATGAGATGCATTTTGTCAAGTATCTATGGACAGAGGTTTCTTTCACAAGGTCTCAGGCACAAAAATCTACCATATTTTCTAGACACACACACACACACACACACACACACACACACACACACACCGTCTATTCTTAGAAACAAATGTTCTCTCTAAGCTTCCATATCACAAATGCCTGTAGTTTAATTCTGGCAATTTCCAATTTGAGAACGAGTAATAATTAAGAACCAAGTGTTATTAAAAGGTACTAACAACATGCATGGGGAAAAATTCTTTATACATGAAATGTAAAGATTGGTAGATTGCCTAAGTTGTTCTGAAAACACAGAGAATTTTTTTCTTAATGAATGTCATTCATGAGTCACATTTTTATAAGTAAATGACCCTATAATATTAAACCTCTAATTCGTAAGGTAGTAAAACAGGACAATTTAAAAATACTTTGATGAGGGAATTCCCTGCTGGTCCAGTGGTTAGGACTCTGAGCTTTCACTGCTGAGGGCACGGGTTCAATCCCAGGTTGGGGAACCAAGAACCTGCAAGCTGCATGGTGCGGCAAAAAAATAAATAAATAGAACAAAAAAGTTTTAAAAATAAAAATACTTTGATGAGCCATCAGAAGCCAGAGACACTTGGCTTCTCCCAGTGTGTTAAGCCACCATTTAAGACTTTCCTTTTAACACGGTAATCCAGCTCTAAGTATGAAGAAGTGAAGTTTTTAGAAATTATCGAACCATATTTTCTTTTTGCAAAAAGGGTTTGTTACTGATCATTTTATTCCTCAGACAAATGTGAGAATTTTCTAAAACTGTTACAGAAAATAGAAGATATAAAGCAAAGTACTCCAAAAATACCTTAAAAAGTAGTAAAGAATATTTGACCAATGGCTTGCTAAAATAAATATACAGAAAAAATTGTCTCTAAAACACAGGGTTTATTTTTCTTTTTGGTTAACTTAGTTAAATTTTAGGGAGTTCAGAAGGAACAGGTTAATAAATTTAGGTTATCATATCAAACATATTTTGATTCACCTGATCTGAACAAACACTCAAAAATTACCAAATGGCTGCTGGAACCACATTCTGTTGGGTAATATATTTAATTTAAGGTAGAAATCCTACTAAAATCACTAGTTGTATAATAAAAATAACGCACATGGGGACATGAGTCTTAAAACACTCTGCCACTACACATTTTTGGATGATACTTTGTGTCCACTTAAATTTGTGAAGAAGGAGCAGTACATGCAAATTACGGATAGAATTTAAATTTAGAAATTTCAGTTAAAACCATTAAAATGAATTCCTTTGTGGAACCTAGTGTCAAAGACTGGCAAATGTTATTACAAACTTCTTCAGCAGAAAAAAATCTCTAATTCTGTTTTCTTGAAAAATTTCCTATGAATGCCTCTAAATATGAAGAAAAAAACTAAATTAATATACCTCCGTAGTGATATAGTTCGAGCCCTGGAAACATTTCGGAGGTGGATGACTTTTGCTTTATGTATATATCTATGCAGAGAGATAAGCAGCTGTTAGATTAGAAAAACGTTTCGTTTTTATTTTATTATAATTGATTTTACTGTTTTAGCTTTGAGAAGTTTATTTCATGTTCATGTTTCTTTCAAATACTGTCAAATGTAAAGGGCTACCAAAATAAGGTTTTGAAAGGGTGGCATTTTAAGTAGCGCTACAGAAACCGATGAAAGGCGTTTTAGAAGCAGCCCTCTAAATGTCACCAGCAAATAGGAAAGTATGAAAAGAACGAAAGTATGGGCAGATAAATGCATAAAGACCCAGACTGTAAGTTTATCCTAGTTCTAACGTTCAAGAGCGCAACTGCCTAGTAAATACTACTGAAATGTCACTCGTCGTTTCTACTCCCTTTCTTCCCCCAGTCCTCAGATTTGACTCCACAATTTTGACTCTACAGTTTGAGGTCACCTGATCATTCCATTGAAGTGGCTCTCAGCAAGGCCACTAGCAGTCCCCTACATTCCGGATCTAAGTAAAGCTTTTCAGTTCCCTCATTTGAAGATTTCCACAGCATCTGGCATCACTAACTTTGCTGTCCTGAAGATCTGTCCTCTTTAACACCATTCCTTCCCAGTTCTCCATTCTCTCCAACTTCTTCGTCTCCCTCCGCGCTCCCTTCCCTGTTCCATATTATAAATACTGCTGGCTCCCAGGAGTCTATCATCTTTCCACAATGCACCCCTTTCCTTCATGATCTCACCTGTTATCACAATTTCGAAAATCACCTCTTTAGTCTCAAATTTCTCTCTGTAGTACAAATGGTCTCCCATGCACCAGAACTGTCTAATTGCTTCTCCAACATATACACAGGTACCTTAAACTCGACATAATCCAGGATAAATTATCTGTGCATTACCTTGTAAACGCTGATAGGGCTCAAAACCACTCAAATCAGAAACACAAAACCACACGTTAGAAACGTGAGAAATTTCCTTTTGTCCCTGCATACCTCCTTTCCCTACAGTCACCAGGCTCCTCGCTATCTGAATTTCCTAAATTGACTCTAAAACCACATCCAGTCTGCTTCTTCATCATTACCATCTTAGTTCAGACTATTAAGAATTGTATGCATTACACAGTGCCTCTATTCTTCGCTTCTGAAGTATGTATCTGCGGATATAATTGCTAATTAAAGCCATCCTAACTTTCTCCACAGGAAATTCATGACCCTTCATTATTGGAATATGACTAACAGCCTCATCTTCTACCAGGCTCCCACGGGACCTTCAGACATACCAAGCCAATGGACTTATCAGATTGTTATACTTATGGATTTGCATTGCTAATTTAGGTTTCGGACTCGTTCAACCTAAAATGTTCCATCTACTTCTCTTCGCTGATCACCACAGTAACCAGCATTTAGTTGGCGATAATATATTCCATAACTTCTCAAATTCATAATATAAGTCTGTTTCACATTTTAATATTTTGGGGATCTGTCTTACAATTACTGTATAATTTTAAGCAAAAATTCATTTTTTTTCCCCTGAAAAGTTCTTAGTAAATTAACAATCGATGGTAACTTAAAATCAGGGCAATGGCATTCATGGAAGGAAGAGTAAGAATCAGAGAGAGTTAGAGGCAAGAAGTAAATTATCCTAACTAAAGCCCACATGTGCTCCGGGGAACCAACTGATAATGTAATATTTATAGTCATTATTTTATAAAAAATATTCTGAATAGTTTTTGAAAATAAAATCTGTCGGGGCAAAACATGTATAAAAAATTTCGCCTGAACTAGGCTAAATTGAAAGAGTATTTACCCAAGTAAGTACCAGATACTCATAATTTCCTTGGAGTACTTATTTTATGAAGTGGGACAGGATGCAGTTCTGATGTCTGAACCATGTACATCCACAATATAAAATAATTCCCTCTACTCCTTCAGCGCAGGTTGGTTTGTTCCAAAGTGGCTGTAAATGCTCTATTGTATCATGGAGTAGATAAAGTTGCACAATGTCTCACATGCTTAAAATGTAAATTAAACTCCCAAAAGCACTTATGAAACTGATATGCAGATATACGGCTACATCAATAATACACTGGGCTTCCCTGGTGGCGCAGTGGTTGGGAGTCCGCCTGCCGATGCAGGGGACACGGGTTCGTGCCCTGGTCCGGGAAGATCCCACATGCCGCGGAGCAACTAGGCCCATGAGCCATGGCCGCTGAGCCTGCACGTCCGGAGCCTGCGCTCCACAGCGGGAGGGGCTGCAGCAGTGAGAGGCCCGCGTACCGCAAATAATAATAATAATAATACATTGGTTTATCAGTGACTTTTTTTTTTTTTCGCCTCTCCCGTTGCGGAGCACAGGCTCTGGACGCGCAGGCTCAGCGGCCATGGCTCACGGGCCCAGCCGCTCCGCGGCATGTGGGATCTTCCTGGACCGGGACACGAACCTGTGTCCCCTGCTTCGGCAGGCGGACCCTCAACCACTGCGCCACCAGGGAAGCACTATCAGTGACTTTTTAAATATTCATTTCCAAAAACTGGATTACACTGTCTACTACTTTTCTCTACATTATTTGATCCTCTTTGTATTTAATAGCTATGTTCACAAAATTCATTATTTGGGAATGTTTATAGAAGTAGACATCAGAAAATAGACATTTAAAATAATGAACATTTAAGACTGAGCTATTGGATATTCAGTTCTGGTTACAAAATCTGTTTCTTGGAATAATCTTCCTGCAGAAAACAAAAGTAAAGCTGGATAAATATAAAAACTAACACAAAAGCAGGTGTGTTAAAGCCTCCATAAGTAATCAAAGCAGCTATAATGTGAGGGGCAAAAATCCTGAAGAAAAGTGAATCAAGGAAAGCCCCAAATTTGCTGATTTCACAACATGAATGATGGAAGCCAAAGACATGATCTATTTAAAGAGTTAAAGTGGAAAAAGAAAATATTTTTCAGGAACAAAAGCAGAGAAAGGGAAAACAAACTAGAGTTTTCTTTTCTCTTCTTTTTTCTTTTTAGAGACACAAACATATGGAAGGAAAATGATGCCAGATAGAAGCAGGACAGACAAGGAGTAAGGAAGAGCATCAGAAAGCCTAAATTTGGGGGGTAAATTTAGATGAATACTAACTGATCTTTTTAAAAGTATGTGACTCCAAATACAAGTACTTTTAAATTAAATGTTAATAAAAGTACAAAAGGACTGAGGTAAGTAGAAACAAAGTAGAGTACAAAGTCTCAAAATCTGTATATGTTTTATTTAAGGTAGGCTCAAATTAAGGTAGGCTCAAATAACTTAAGAATGCATGTTGCAATTTCTAGGGGAACCAATAAAATAATTTTTTTTTCCAATAAAATAATTTTAAAAAGGAATTAATATTAACACACTAATAAGGAGGAAAAATTTTAAAATATGATTAATATAAAATAAGGTAAGAGGAGAAAAGAATGAACAAACAGCAGTAAAGACAAAGAGAAGAAAGAAAAATGGTAGATTTGGACAAAAATATATTATTAATTCAAATAAATGTAAATGGACTAAATACTGCAATTAAAAGACAAAGGTCAGAAAAGAAAATGATACGCTTCTTACAATTTTTTAAAAAAACCTTTAAATGTAAGGACACAGAAAGATGAAAAATAAAAGGGCAGAGAAAAAGGTATAACACACAAATACTGAACAAAAAAGGTCATACATCAATCCTAATATCAGACAAAATAAATGTTAAGGAGACAATTATCACTGAAGAAAAAGAGGGACATTTCACACAATTAAAGATTTAATTCAAAGGGAATATAAAATAATTGTAAATTTCTAGATACCTAATTAAACAGCATCAAACACTGAATGCAATAACAGAATTAAAAGGAGAAATAAGGAAGTACAAAAATCACAGTCGAAGCGTTTAGCAGGTATATGTTAGTAACTGAATGAACAATGAAGCATAAAGTCAAGACCAGTACACAAGCGATAAAATGATTAAAAACTGACTAAACTGACACTTAATAGCACAACCACAAGCTGTAGTATATACATTATTATCATACGCACATGGAACATTTACCAAAATAGGCCACAGAGTAAGCAATAAAATAAGTTTCATCAAATGTCAAAAAATTTGAAATATATTGTATTCTCTCACCAAAGTGGAATTGTTACAAAGGCATAGTTTTTAAACTAGGGAAACTTCCAAATATGTCAAATTTAAGCAATATAGTTCCAATATCACCCGTGGAGAAATTTTAAGAATTAGAATGTATTTTGAAATAAATAATAATGAAAAGAGGGCATATCTCAAAACCTCTGGTATGCACTAAATCTCTGTTACAGAGAATTTATGATCATAAATGCGTAAGTTTTTTTCATAAATACATAAGTTTTAAAGAAAGAAAGACTGCAAGCCCATGACTGTATTTTTATTGCACAGAACTCTAAGTTGCTCAGCATAATGAAAAGAAAAAGACAGAAAAATAAGAAATTTTGCCAAGGCCTCAATTTCTCTTTTCACTATTCCTTTTCTCTAAAGTAAAGCCAAAAAAGCTTTTCCTTTCTGCCTGATCTACTGCCCACGCTACAAAGATGAAGACAAGAAATTAACTACTCATGAGAGTATTTTGATGAAAAGTCAGAAAAGGCACAAAACACCAGATTCTTTACCACTTACAGAAAGTCTTTATGTGCTAAATCTGTTATCCCGACATACGTTAAGTGTCTGCCTTTTAAACAGCATAACTTGAGACGACAGGCAAAAGGTTCATCTTAGAGACCCATGACAATTATCCATTACTCAGCTAATGAACTTCATTGAAAAATTAAGCAGGTGAAGAGTGTTTTCTTGGGACAATTCCTCCCTACTGTGAGTCAGCTGCAGCTGCCATTGTCCCGGGCGTGTTTAATGTGCAAATTAGCAAATGACAGAGAGCAAAAACATGAGCTTTGTTTGATTCCATTCAACACGTGTCTGTTGCCTATTATGTGCCAAGCACTGAGCTAGGTGCTGGAAGTACCGCCACAAACAAAGGAAACCCCTGCCTCAAGGGACCTGGCAGGGACACTGCAGAGTCTTCCCTCTAAGATGGTATGTTGTGTAGTTCACAAAATCCTCTTAAAGAGGGGATGCCTGCATTACTGTTATTCCATGATACACAGGAATTATTCAAGCAAAGGAAGATGTGATTGGCCGAGAGCACAGAATGACCAAATACACAAACTAGTCAAGGAACATCACAGTATGTGCAGACAGCTACAGTCACTGTCGACATAACCAAGGTATGCACTGGATGCAAAGTGAGGGAAGATGTAATCTGAGGCTGGAGCATGTGAGTCACGTGAGGGCTGGGGAGGGCTTCTTCACGCTAACCAGGGCGAGTTTCATTTATCCAGAGAGTGACATAGTGAGATTTACATTTGAGAGAGATCACACTGTTTGCCCTGTGCATGGTGGATTTAAGTGGGGACAAGACCTGAGGCTAAGAAATCTGGCGTCAGTTTTAATAGCCCAAATGAGAGATGACTAGGGTTCTTGTTAGGACAGTAGAAACAGTAGGAGGAATAAAGAAAGGGGAGTGGATTCATCATCTGCTGAACTAAAAGTGTACATCTTGAACAGTTCCAGAGAGACACGCTATAATTTCCATATAATTAATGTAGACATCAACATCAGTTTCCCCTCCAGAAGCACTTATTCAGGTTCAGACACAGACAAAATGTAGATTGATAAAAGAGAGAAAATTAGTACCTGATGGGGGAACCACTAAGAAAAACAAGGAAGAGGATCTAAATAGGACCATTCTAGAAAAACATTCTGTAACCATCTTTGACTGGGGTTTTATGAATTCCTTAGTGAGAAAATATTGAGTAATTTTGTTAATTTCGTATGTACATCTTCTTAAGTTGCCTGTGTGTTAACCTGTATGTAAGTCAGACATTACTATGCTCTTAATCATTCTCAATCAACCTTGTGTGGTCTCTTGAAAGACCAGAATTAAAGATCAAAATCTGAAGCAAAGGGACTTCCCTGGTGGTGCAGTGGTTAAGAATCCGCCTGCCAATGCAGGGGACACGGGTTTGAGCCCAATCCGGGAAGAGCCCACATGCCGCAGAGCAACTAAGCATGTGCACCACAACTACTGAGCCTGCCCGCCTAGAGCCGGCGAGCCACAACTACTGAGCCTGAGCGCCTAGAGCCCGTGCTCCGCAACAAGAGAAGCCACTGCAATGAGAAGCCCACGCACCGCAACGAAGAGTAGCCCCAGCTCGCCGCAACTAGAGAAAGCCCACGCACAGCAACGAAGACCCAACGCAGCCAAAAATAAATAAATTTTTAAAAATCTGAAGCAAGTATGTTATTTAATATTCTTATAGGCAAGTTTATGAAATGTGAAACCCATCATAATTAGAATCAAGCTTCGGATACTCAAAACGGACACATCAGAAATGTGATACCATTTGGAGCATTGACCCTTTACATACTCTTTTTTTTTTTTTGCAGTACGCGGGCCCCTCACTGTCGTGGCCTCTCCAGTTGCGGAGCACAGGCTCCGGATGCACAGGCTCAGCGGCCATGGCTCATGGGCCCAGACGCTCCGCGGCATGTGGGATCTTCCCGGACCGGGGCACAAACCCGTGTCCCCTGCATCGGCAGGCCGACTCTCAACCACTGCGCCACCAGGGAAGCCCTATATACTCATTTTTTTCCCAGCAACTTTATTTTTATATTCCTAAACCCATGCCAGATTATATTACGTCTAAAAGGTAAAGAGTTTCCAAGATTAGCTAGATGATAACTAAGTATATCTTTTGAAAACCTTAAATATTATACATCAGAGGATTTGAATCTTTATAAACTGATGTAAGGCTAGATCTATAAATTATCAATGTATCAATACATATCGATTATACATACATATCTATAGATATCTAGATTATCAATACACTACTGAAACAAAATGAGAAAGACAATCTCATTGTTTTGCCTGCTACCAAGTAAGTCACGTGGCAAACTGGCAAACTCATTGAAATAGTCTGGATGATCTCTTGTCATGCAGACTGCAATATGTAAATGCATTTTTAAAAAAGAAGGAAGCCTAGAACACACTGCCTTTGTCACGCCTTTTATAGTAAGTATTAGACTGAATTCAATATTAAATCACCAAACGAGGGAAGATGAAGTGCGAGGGCGATCGTTATGTTAAGCCAACAGTTTTCAAACATATACTGGTATGTTTCTTTAGACCCTTTATATAATAAATTATGTTTAGAAAAAGTTTCCTTCCTCTGCTCAAACGATGAACTCAGAGCAGAGCACTGTACCTTGACTCTGATAACTGCAGAGTTCTTCATGACACTACTTATGATAAACGTATAGGTAAAAAGTGATGAGTATCGCCAAATCACTCTTAATTTTTTTTCATATTTAAATATAATGTCATGGTCATCTGGATGTGAGTACCTCTTTTTAAGACATTCTTCTGATAACTATTGGAGGACAATTTTCCCCAACTAATGGGCAGCATGAGTTATCAGAGAAGAAAAGAGTTGCTCCAGCATCACTTATTCCCTGTGCCTCCTCCTGGTCTAACGATTCTCTGGGACCTGCCATTTAGCACTTGGCTGACAGGCGAAGTTTTCACAGCCTTAGCCGTTTTGGTATGTGCATAAAGGTCAGATCCCATAACTACACTCCTGTTAAAAATATCTCCTGATGTTTATCCAAAGTACACCTGTTTCTAAACCAAAGCATGGGCCTTGAAGTTCATGTGAGCTATAACTTCTAGAAGGCTAGGCTTTCATGAGTACAGGAGCGCTCTTAGATGGAACAGTGGAGCTCCTGAGAAACAAAATCCGCATGATAACACACAGGAGGTTGTAAAAGTGTATGCATAGTGAGTTTGCCTGTCTCAATTTCAGCTTCTTCTTAACTAGAGCTCTTTAAGCAGTTCCAGATGAAATCTAGAAAGGAACAGAATTATGATTATGATCTTCAGGGAAGTTCATCTATGATCCACAAATAAAGCAGACATACTGCATCTTCAGTAGTAGTAATGGCATATTAAACGGTAATAAGTTGGAAATGTGAGACTTCAGGTGGTGTGACTGGAAGGGGGAACAAAGAAAAATCTATTCCTACAGTCTTGTAAACTGTATCAATTCTGAATGCGTGAATGCATTAACAATAATTTAAATGCAGGGAAAAAAGAAGTGTCTGAAGAGTCAGAAAGATGAATACTAGGGTAAGATAGTACTCAACGTCATCGGGAACGTGAATGACGTGTATTGTCATAAAACCCAGAATATAATGATGTAAAATCATTATATTTTAGGAAATACAGGAGGATAGTCATATGAAAATTGTATTCAATCAGTAACATAAGTTAATTTTTCAAATCTCTCCTTAAAACCTAGAAATGGCATTTTATTGTTCCAAGCATACTGCAAAAAAAAAAAAAAAAAAGTTGTTTTGGGTTTTTCTAGTCACTACTCTTACTATAATCCAACCAAGGTAACTCTACTATACTGGTATAAACAGGTTTACCTTGAGCAAATTTCTTACACTCTACAGAGTTAAGTGATACTGTCTATAGTAAGGACGCTGGTATTAATTGGAGGAGGTGCAGATCTTTGTGGAGAAATTAGAACTCACATAATTTTACTTGTGGTCACACCACGGATGACAAACAGAAGGTGACCCAGGGTGACAGAAGGCAATATGCTTATGTCTCACAATTCAGACGAAACGGATGTATGTTTTATAAGGGGACAGGAAGGAGACTACTTAGAAACAATGAAGGGGCAGAATTGAGGAAGCAGACCCTGGATTTAGTGAATGCCAGACATAAGAGGCATGAATAAATGTTAGCCTTAGCAATGATGGCAGGCGGCGCTTCCCCTGGGCTTAGAGGGTATTGTAAGAGTGTGCAGGGATCAATTTTCCCTGGCCTATTTTATTCTGGATTCAGTCTGTTTAGTGGCACCAGCATATACTCAGCTGCTAAAACCTATGGAATCTTCCATTTTTTCCTTTCTTTGAACGCTCCCACGAGCCACATCCAGTCCGTTCTACCCAGTAATACTTTCCAATTTGTCCTTGCCTCTCTGTCCCTTTACCATTTACACAGATCTTTTCTTGCTTAGGAAGATTATTTATTTTCTCCTCATTTCTTGCATAGGTTGTTAGCATCCAACCAGTCCAGGATGACGGTTTAAAATGCAAAGTTATCAAATCCCTGCTTTTTGTGAAGCTCTCCAGTGCTCTTCTTGGCCTTCTCAGGATCTAAACTCTTCTTTGGACAGAATACTGAAGAGTTCCCCAGTTTAGATGAGCTTATTTACAATCCTGTGGTTTCACACCTGTGTCCTCTCCACTTGGAATTCTCCCATGTTTGCCTGATTAATGTCTACTTGCCTCTCAAACCCCGTCACACTTGGTCCTTCTGTCCTCATCAAGGAGAACAGGGTGATCCTTCCGTAGCCTCTAACAAAGTCTGTTCCAAGAAGGAAGGATTGGGCCAAAGAAACAGCCTTGGCAGAAGACATGCTTCCCAAGAGTTCACAGGTTGGTTGCTAGCCCTCAACTGCGAGGAATATCCACCTTTGACCCATTATAATTAAGGAAAACAGCCTTACTTCTGTCTCCCTCTATTTGCTTACATTTCTCTTACATGAAAATAAAGCTTAAGAGACAAAGATCTCTTCCTGTTTTATAAACTGTGTCCTGCAGCATCTCCCTCTTGGTTATAATGTCTCTTTCCTTAAAAGGGACTTGGGTACCTCACCTAGACCATGAGACGAGAAATAGCTTCCTCCACGGGGCTGTGGTAAGGTTCCATCTGTGTAGGGTGAATGCCTCCTACCAATCCAGTGGTTAGAAATGCAAGCTTCATGGTTGGCAGTGTGTTAAGATCTAAAAGACAGAATGCTCTCCAGTTTTGGAAAGTATCACTTCAGAAATTTCAATAGTGTTCCCATGGACTGAAATGTAGTGTCTACATTTCCCATATGGGACACAAAGTTAAAACCCACACATATTAGCTCACTTCCAGAGGTAGATCCACAATCCTATCCCTGTTATGCTACATAAAACAATCCCTGACATTTTCGACATCATTAATATTTGATGTTTTATGTTCAGCATCCTTCAGTTGTTCTTAACCATAAAGAAGAAATTAATTTTAACATGAAATCTATATTTACACATATCCTAAAAATAATATCCAGTGACGTTTTATGTTTATTAGGAGAAAGCTGTTCAAAATGATTAGAATGCAATTTATGAACAAATCAACAGAGTTGAGTTACTCAAATTCGTATACGAGCAGAGAAACCTCTTCTACCTCAGGTTTCAAATGAAAAATAGCAAAGTGAAATAGACTGGAGATAATTATGTTTCAGAGATAAAAATAGGAATGTCATTTTAAAAGGGAATCTCACTAGTAAATAGTTTTAACTGAATTAATAAGCCCTGAAACAATTTGTGTTTACCTTCATAAACTACCTTATTCAAAGCCCAAATTTTCCTATTCCCTTCACTAAATAAGATATTTTACTCTTTGGCATTTAAATCTTAATTCTTCATTATCTTCTAGCAAACTCTTTGTCTCCTCACGTCTAAACCAACAACCTCCTAAATGGTCTTCCAAATTCCGGTTTCTCTACTTTCCAACTCACTATGCATACAATTTTGAGACCTTTTTTCCCCTTGAAAATTCTATTTCCATTTTAAGTGTTTGATTCAATTTAAATACATATTACTAGGCTTCCCTGGTGGCGCAGTGGTTGAGAGTCCGCCTGCCGATGCAGGGGATGTGGGTTCGTGCCCCGGTCTGGGAAGACCCCACGTGCCGCAGAGCGGCTGGGCCCGTGAGCCACGGCCGCTGAGCCTGCGCGTCCGGAGCCTGTGCTCCGCAACGGGAGAGGCCACAGCGGTGAGAGGCCCGCGTACCGCAAAAATACATACATACATACATACATACATATTACTTTGCAAGGACCTATATCATGTCCAACATTTGATTGTGTTTGCCTTCTGCATCCAGGATCATCACCACCTTTTAAGGACTCCAGCATCTACTGCTCCCTGAGCTATGCAATTGTGCCCAAACCCGTATCAAAACACCAGGCAGGTCCAGCCTTCATAGAGAAGTGTGTTTTCTCCTCAGTGCTTTGCTTACACCCATCACTCTCCCTAGAAGGCTCTAGGCTCCGCTCCATCATGTCATGTGTCTCCAAACTCCCCATTAAAAGTATTACCCACTCACTATTTCTCAATTCATCTTAATAAGCAGATATGTCAACTACTTCTTTTAATCTGGATCCCTCACCCACCCAAAGCTAATTCCAAGTAGAACATTAGTACTGAATAATACCACGTATTGGCTAGATGCATGCATACGTGCCTGGTGTGCTAAATAAAAAGTCTTCTTGATGTGCTCAAGTTAGCTGATTAAAGAGACAACAATTACAAGGTCCTTGGTTTAGAAGGTAGGGGTTAATTGAAAGGTATAGGTTAGCCCCGTGGAAAGTGCCGCATGCAAACCTTTCAATCACAAAAGTAGTTTCTAAACAAAGATATAAAGGAACATCTGAGGATAACAAACACCCCCAAGCTTCTGACTTTCTGTATACCAGTGGCTTAACCTTAAATTCGGATCTCGATTTCATAATTTAAACACACTTTGTTCAATTCAAAGCAACAACCTAAGTAGAAATAAAAACAATCCCCAAATTCTCAACGTTACATTTCAGAGCTCAGATTCTTAAGTAATTATGTTTTTTTTTTTTATTTAATTAATTAATCTATTTGGAAAAAGAAATCTTTGTTCTGTGCTTCTGATGAGAACCATTCCTTTTGTACAAATGGAAGTGCCTGTGGAAGCTGCATATACTCCCCACCTAGGTTTTAGGCTCTGAGCGTCACACTCCCCATATCCATTCCCCCAATATGTTTTTTTTTTAACTATGTTTTTAAATGTACTTCCTTTCAAGGTGTTGGTTATTTACTTCAAAGCACAATAACAGCCTTCAAACTAAAGAAGAGATTATACGCAAAGCCAGTGTCTAGAAAGATGTTCACATTTGTTTTACCTACATACAGAATCTATATGCCAGTGACAAAGAAAAGGCGAAAAAACAAGAATTGTAAACTATTTATTTAATTAAAATAGAGAAAATATGCAGTTAATTATTCCGCCTTCAGTTTCTTCCAGATGTCGGTGTCCAACAATTTTATTCCAGCAACAAAGTGAAATATTCATTGATTCCGTTTTCTTATTGCTCTAAATCAAATAAACATATTTTTTTGTATATATCACATACACACATATATATACACAGAAACACACACACAGTTTTTTTCTCTTAGGCACTTTTCAATTGTTTCTAAAGACAAAGAGACAGAGAGAAAATCTTAAAAAAAAACTTTTGTGTAATTTGAACATTATAATACTGTAAGGGCAAAAGAAAACATTTAACATTTTTATAATTTAAAATTCTCTCTTGTGTTATAAAAACATAAAGACTCAGAAATGTAATTTGTTGTAGTTATGAGGGAAAAAGAATCATAATACTGTAAAAAAACAGCGTGGCATTTCTGGTTACTCCTGTGATAAATGTACTGAAAGGTGTTTTAAATGAAAAAAAAATATATGGCATTCTTAGCTATAGCTAAACTAAATTCTTATTTTCTTCTCTGTAATTACATGAATACCACAATCAAAATTTGGGGTTTCAAATGCAGTCAAGAAGACCAGACACAGAATTTATCTTATAGTTTTCAAGAAGAAAGTGATTTTCGGTTCTAAAATAAAACTTTGGAACCATATAACCAACAGTAACGTTCTCAATTGCTGAGGTTCAGGGTAACTGAAAACATTTATTTTCAAACACTTTTAATATGTTTTTTTTTTTTTTTTTTTTTTTTTTTTTTTGCGGTACGCGAGCTTCTCACTGTTGTGGCCTCTCCTGTTGCGGAGCACAGGCTCCGGACGCACAGGCTCAGCAGCCATGGCTCACGGGCCCAGCCGCTCCGCGGCATGTGGGCTCTTCCCGGACCGGGGCACGAACCCATGTCCACTGCATCGGCAGGCGGACTCTCAACCACTGTGCCACCAGGGAAGCCCTACTTTTAATATGTTTGAAATAAAACTAAATCATGTTTTCCTTAAGTTCAATCTGATAATTAAGAAACTATGAATTGCTTCCATATAAAACTGTATGTGTAAGTGGTAGTAGCACTTCCTTCTCTGCCAGCCCAATAAACAATTTCTTGGAAATACCATAGACACACACAACCAATTGTATTATAGGTGATTCTGTAGCGTTCCTGAATGAGCCAAGAAGTCTAGTAATCCATCTACCCAGGTCACATGAATGAATTTCTGTTTTCATTCATTAGCATTTTACTTGATGACTTCCGTGTTTCAGTCCCTACAATGAGCCCAGGAGATTAGGAAAGAAGAATTAGTCATAATCCTTGACACCAACTAGTTTGCAGGGAGACAGGGAGGTGTCGGCTATAAGGTGAGACGAAGGAAAGCTTTCCTAGAACAGGTAACCTTTGCACTGAGCCTTGAAAGATGAGCTGGTATTCTATAGGTGAGAGACAATAAGAGAGAAGAGGCTTTCGGGTTGAGCGTGTCACCATGGGACCCAAGCTCAGATGCATTAGGAATTTCAAGTTATTCAGATGATAAGAATTCTAGTATGTTTTGGAAGGTACAGGAGTTAGCTGTGGTGATAAAGGGAGCAGTAAAAGTTAAAGAAAGAACAGAGTGTAGAGTTATGTTACAAGATGACGAGGAGGTACTGAAGGATGCTTTATTTATTTATTTTGCAGTACGCGGGCCTCTCACTGTCGTGGCCTCTCCCGTTGCGGAGCACAGGCTCTGGACGCGCAGGCTCAGCGGCCACGGCTCACGGGCCCAGCCGCTCCGTGGCATGTGGGATCTTCCTGGACCGGGGCACGAACCCACGTCCCCTGCATCGGCAGGCGGACTCTCAACCACTGCGCCACCAGGGAAGCCCTGAAGGATGCTTTGCAAGAACTCTGATGGATGGATTTTTGGTGGAGAGATAGAAACAAGGGTGGACGTTTAGGAGATTAATGACATAGTCCAGTCAGAGATGACAAGATTTGAGTTAAGGCCATAGCAATGGGGATGGGAAACATGTTCATGTTGAGTCTGAAAACAAGAATTTCAAATAACTGACAATGTTTGGCTTGTGCGACTGGGATATGGTAGAACCATCCACTGAATTTGAAAGGATAAGAACTGCAAATGCATGATATAATCTTCCACTTCAAACCACAGCAAAAGCATGGGAAAATGAACAGTGCAGACTGTCCATGGAAGGCGGGTGGTCCTCGGGTGCGGGGGGGAGGTCTCAGTCTAATTGAGGCCGTGCTCACTTCCAGCCAGTGGAGTGACCCCAGGAGATACATCTGACCTCTCCAAGCCCCCCGTGCCCTACATTGTTAGACCAGGATAGTATCCAAGAGCTACTGTCAGGTTTAAAATATGTGTTACTTAGTTTAAAACACTCAGCACAAGGCTGAGACATACAAACAAAGCGCTTAGCAAATATTATTTCCCCTTGTTCACCTCATTTCCTTTTTAAAAATTGGAAACATTAGATAAAGACATAAGAAAACAGAGGCATTTTGCTTTCTCAACAGTAACATATTTTTCTGAAAATGAATAAATTTTCGAGAAGTCAATACAGAGTAACACATTACATGAAAAAAGTCTTAAATGTGGCTAGAATCAGTCAAACCCGCTGGCTTCACCAGTTAATTCCAAGCACGTGATTATATACCTGAAATATCTTTCTAACTGTACAGCACTGCATAAATGTGACTTGTTACTTAGGAGAAACTGGCAGAGAGCCGCCAGGGAGAAAACAGCAAATTAAATCTAGAAATGACCATTTTTGTAGAGGCTAAAAGGAACACTGAGAAACCTTCTTTAGATTTATAAAAACAAGGAGTGTTTTTCAGTGATTGCTCCCGGGGTTGTAACAGTATGAAAATCCCGGTATATAAAAATAAGTACAAGATAATGAGCACATCTTCTGGTCCTCTCCTGGGGCACAGCATGATATACAAAATCTCCACACACGAAACCACATACTAGCAGCCAGCAGGAGGCAGCCGGCTTTCTATTTAGCCCTCTAAAAGCTACCGGGATATCGAATTTTCTTTCCAAGTCCACATGAATTTATACAAGGCACTCTGTCTCTTCCATTTATAAGCAAATCAAAGTCACAAAAATCGCTAGACTCTACACTCCCTGACAGTATGGACTGGGTTTTGTTTGTAACACAGGGCACACCACAAACAAGTTATATGATGAAAACAATACTGTCAGTGTCTGACGAAAATCTCCAGTTATTAGATGGTTGTGGCTACATGGATTATCTGCCTTATCATGATGATTTCCTCTAGAAAAGGAAGTGATTTTTGTGACTTTGATGCATGGAACCAAACAAAACAGAAGTTAAAGGAATACAAGATGAGAAGAAGACAAGATAATGACCTTATTTACACATAGATAATTCTTCAAGACAACTTAGCATTGAAGATAAAAGATCAAGATGATAAGAAATTGAATCTTTTTATAGAAAGTTTGTAAAATGCTCTCTTTCTGTACCCACTTTCTCCCTTTTGAAGATAGCTGGCTAAATAATTTTTGTGAATTTTGAGGGTCTTTCTCTAGAAAAAGACTTCAAAACTATCCTGGAAGTCTACCTATGCCACTTAAAAAGACAACTCAGTTTACTTACTGACAGATTATGTGTATAAACTGATATTCTGTGTTTGAATTGAAAACGTATAGACATACATTAATCTCTTAATGATTGTTGGCCCAGAAATGAATCTTGGGTTTTGGGGAGGACTAAAATGGGGCTGTTAATTTTTGTCTTATATCTTCCTATAGCTTTTGATGTTTTACCATGATTGTGCATTACTTTGTAATAAAAAATTTAGTATCTAAAATATGAAGAATTTTATTTTAACAAAGGGAGATAACAGTTCTCTCTTCCAGAGGAAGGAATTTTCTTTGGAATATAACCACAAAGAATATAAGAATGCTCTTTTTTTCACCTAAATCTAAAACATTTTCTCCTCAAATCAAATTGACCCACGTGTATATTTTTTTAACTTCTGACAGTTCCCAAGTAATTCCCAAGAACAGGTTATTGATATTGAATTGCATGCCGATGATACGCAAAACGGACAGATCTATAGGAAGCCATCTGAGAAAAGCACAACCAAGTAACACAGCATTTCTTGGAGCATTATTTTTATCTTTTATACCTTTTCATGTTATAGAATTCCAGGGTATTTTACAAAAATATATGCAAAAGACTCTGCGATTGATGAAATACAGTAAAAGATTTAAGATTAAAGTCAGGATTCAAAGGCAGATTATAAATTAGAGGAAAATTATAGGAAAAGGATGGATATTCTCCATATAAATTGAACATCTAAGGAATATTTATAAAACTATAGCTCCAGGAGTAGTTAATTGTTCAGTCATTAAATAAAGGCAGATAGGAAGGAAGGAAGGGAAGGAAGAAAGATACAAAGATAGAGATACATGTCAAGATCTTTGCTTGGGGATAAAAATATAGAAAAGTAGTACTTTTAAAATGGGAGATGCTCATCTGGGTATGTCTGAAATGTAAACAGTAATGATGGAAGATCAAAAGACATAGGAATACTAGCTAAAGATATTCAAAGCTTATTTTATACCAGGGTCCTGTATTAAGGTATTTTATTTCATTTAACCCTCATAAAAACTTATGAGGAAGGTGCTATTATCATCCTGAATTTACTGACGCAGAATCTCATGGAAAGAAGTAAAGACCCATTCGAAAATTCAAGAGGTTAAGTTGCACACTGAATTTTCTTAGAAACTAAAATCATGGACTTTACTTTAGAGTTTAGGATTTCAACCACTACTCTGCTACAGACAATAGGATCTCCAATAATTATGTGTTGAATGAATGAAATGATGATTACGTTATTATAATTTAACATTGTATTTGTATTAAAATATAAGATCCTTCTACCAATATTGCAGGTAGACACTGATCCACAAAAGTTACACACTTTTGTTCAATTTTTGTATCTATGTTGGATAATTAAATAGGTAACACATTTCAAACTTTGGATTAAATAATTTGGAAATGTATAATTTAACTATTAATAACATACTGAGGGCTTCCCTGGTGGCGCAGTGGTTGAGAGTCCGCCTGCCGATGCAGGGGACACGGGTTCATGCCTCGGTCCGGGAAGATCCCACATGCTGCGGAGCGGCTGGGCCCGTGAGCCATGGCCACTGAGCCTGTGCGTCCGGAGCCTGTGTTTCACAACGGGAGAGGCCACAACAGTGAGAGGCCCGAGTACCGCAAAAAAAAGAAAAAAGAAGAAGAAGAAGAATATAAAACTTGGGGGAAAATTTTTTCTCTATAAAGAGGAAAACTTTTTGTCCATTAAAGAGCTCATCCTTCACACACCAAAGACAACAGTGCACACCTTCAATGGAGAATGAAACTTGTTGAATTTCAAGGAAAAAATAAAAGGCCGACACTGATAGCGAAGAACCCACTTTTTATATCAACTGGGCATCTTGTGCACACCTCCCACTTAGTATGTGTGAATTCTCTCCAGCTCCACACTAAAGTTTCTCTGGCCTCCTTCATTTTTATGAAATGGCAACTCCATTCAGCTAGTGACTCAGCCCAAAGCCTGGTAGCCGTCCTTAGCACACTCTTCTCTCATTACCAATGTACATTCCACCTCCAAATGCTACATATTTGATGTGCAAAATGCCTTGAACTCTTCTGCTTTTTTTTATGTCCACTGCCATTAACTAGAACAGGTCACCATCACCTGTTATCTGGGCTGTTCCCTCTTGTCTTGACCATCTCAAATTTATTCTCCACTGAAAAGACTGGAGAGATGCTTTTAAGAATTTAAATAAATTACATCACTCCTTTGCCTTAAACCCTTTGGAAACTGTTACCTCTAAAATAAAACCCAATCTTCAATACAACTTGTCAATCGCTATTACCCAGACTCCGACTCGCACCACAAATTCATCTAATAGTTCTCCCCTTTCCGTATTATACCCCATCAACACCAGGCTCGTCAGCATCCTCCCTCCACCACACTGTTCTAGAACTTTACCTAATGCTGTTTTAATTCCCCTGCTGTCACCAAATCGCTCTTCACCTAAACAATTTCCCAATCATCTTTTAGCCTCCACTCATATGTCATGTTCTCCAAACCACCTTTCAATTCCCCCAACCAAAATTAGGGTGTCCCAATGCTTTTCCTTCGAAATGAACTTAATTTTTTTCTTAGCACTTAACGTAGTTTATTACACATTCATTTGGCACCTTATTTGTTCAATCTCCCATTCCCACAGTAGACTGTAAACTTGTTGGGGCTTTTTACAGTAAGAAAAAATATCCCTCTTGTAAGTAAAATGATCATAAATCAGTTAAGTATACGTTATTCTTTGGTCTCTAAAATAGGTCATTTAATTCAGATGTTTCAAAAAGTGTGAGAAATTAGGGACAGTGTTTTCATTAACTTGATTTTACCCCTTTTTACAGATTTGCAGATGAAGAAAATATAACCCTTGCCAAGGTAAGGATTCGGAAGAGCAGCAGGTCAGTTAGAAAAACAGTGCTCAGTAAAATAAGCCTTTATCTGGAGAAAAAACTGAAGGGATTCAACTCAAATTACACGAACGACTTCAATTTACACCAGTCAGTTGACTTTTGGTCACTAGCTTCATTTTTCTTTTTTTTGCCCCCCCTTTTTTCCCCAACTCAGTTGCACTTGATCGTCTTTAACGTATCAGTTCATAAGTTTAATAGAGTTAAATTCATCCGTACACCTATTGCTGGTGCAGTTCTCACCTTGCATTATGATTTCCAGAGGAGCGTCAGAATACCAGTGCGTCCGCTCACGCTTTACCTCTGAGTCTGCCCCTCTAATCATAACCTTTCTCTGCAGTTAATGGATCAAACCGGTTGGCTTTCAGCCGTTGCCTTCCAGGGCATGTACAGAACATGCAGTCAGAGGGAAAGACTGCTATCCTCCTTTCCTTCTTTTTATAATGAATGAGTCCAACGCAGCTTCTTGAAATAAAATCTATCAGAACTGTTTAAATATTCTGCAGGCACATCAGTTCTCCTGAAGACACATACCATTCTTCTAAAAGAAGTTAGAGAATTTATAGAAATGATCAAGAGCTGCAGATGGAACAGCTTTTTGAAAGCCAAGATTCAAAATCTGCCCCCTTTTTGGCAACAGAAAGCTACATATGTTGTGTCGAGGTGACACTCCTGTGGGGGACAGGAAGAGGACTTCTCTATACTTGAAAACTACTTGTAATCCAGCCAAGGAAAATGTGTTTGCGCTACGTACAGCAAACCTCTACCCAAGCCAGAAACCCCTGACTGGGCTGCTTCACCATTAAAACCTGAAAAGACCATTTACCAATTCACCGTCTGGTCTTACCAACCAGAAAACGAACACATTTTAGAAACTACATTTTCTCAGAGAAAATACTTTTTGATCTTTGTTAATTTCTTTTTTTATAGGAGATTTTTCATACTGTGTACCATCAAGTCGAATAGGGGGCTGCCGTAACGGCTTCGGCCACTGTACAACACCTTTGAGGAGTTTTTAAATCTTCTTTCTATTTTGTTCATGACATGGACCATCTAGAAAGTTTGAGTCTGCTGAGGTATATTCCACGAGACACAGGCTTGGCACCCATGAATTCAGATGTGATACTGACATAGAGTGAATGGTTCACTCCAGAACATTCAAAGGCCTCCAGGTTTCTACCACTGGGAGAAAATCTAAACCCATGGGTGATGTCTAAGAAGCCACATACTAGAGATACAGAAAAATCAAGGAGTCTGCTTGGGAGATTCGAGTGGATAGCACAATTTTCAGGAGCTTAAGGGTTACAGCATTTGGCATTTTCCAAAATGAACGGTATTTTTATATTCAACCCTACAATCAAGGTAAAAACACAACTAAATAGGAACTTCCATTAAAAACAACAGTATGCTTCATGTTTATCTAGAAAGTGAAAGAATTTCTATTTTAATTATCATCTGATTTTGAATGACTTCTTGATTACATGATGGTGCTCAATTTGACAAGTATAATTCTAAGAAAAAGCTTTTACGCGATTAAGAAATGACATGAAATGCTTACAAGTGCTTTTCAAAGAAGACGCTATTTTTAGACTGTGAATGTCCTATAAAAGAGGACAAAGTATTTTAAAAAGGAAGTATCATATCAGTTTTGTGTCACTGATTAAACAGATTGTGCCTTCCAGATTTCTTCTCCTGGAAGAATATAAACTGTGTAGATGTCCTAGATGCCATATATTGCAAATACAGGAGGCACCCTTTTGGGGAAATTCAAGTGTCTATTATATTTCTTGGGGATTTAGGAGTTGCCAGAGAAAATGGGAAGGAAAAGAAACAAAAAAATTAGTTCTGTACAGTGACCAGACTCAAAGAAGGTGGAGAAGATATAGTGACGGTAAAGTTAAAAAAAAAAAAAAAAAAAGGAAAAATGATCCACTGCCTACAAACTTAATTTGTGACCCAATAAAAGTAGTTTGTGGATTTTTAATTTTTATTATACAATATACTGAACTTTACATTTATTAGAAAAGTTGAGTTTAAATATGTGGGCATCATTTATCATTTTGAACATAAAAACATTCAGAGGTAAAAAATAGACATTTATGGGCTTCCCTGGTGGCGCAGTGGTTGAGTCCACCTGCCGATGCAGGGGACACGGGTTCGTGCCCCGGTCCGGGAAGATCCCACATGCCGCGGAGCGGCTGGGCCCGTGAGCCATGGCCGCTGAGCCTGCGTGTCCGGAGCCTGTGCTCCGCAACAGGAGAGGCCACAACAGTGAGAGGCCCGCGTACCACAAAAAAAAAAAAAAAAAAAACCCATTTATGTGTAATGCAAAAGAAGAAAGTAAGGTACTATTTGAAAGGTAGTTTTTAGAAATATTATATTCCCAAATAATAGAATGTTAACTGAAAGGTGGTTTACTAACTGGGATTGTGCATTATTTTTGAAAACCTTAGGTTTAAACCCTAACTTTCCAATGAAAGTGTTCAAATGTGTAATGGTGTGACTTTGGACAAACCACATCATCTTTCTAAGCCTCATCTAAAAAAACTGGGATAATTTTCCTTACCTTATAGACTTCAATGAGATAATGCACAAAAACACTTCTTCGAGTGTTTACTTGAATGAAACATAAAGGCCAGCCTGGGCTTGAAGTTGACAGAGAATGACGACACAGACCAGCAAATAAGATGTGCAAAAGACAAAGGTTAAGTTCATGGCTACAAATGAATGGAAACTTCTCCCCAGCACCTCTCTGTGCGTTGAGAGTTCACTCCACGCTGGTGATTCAAACGGCTCAGAGTACAGTCTCAGCCACGTCTGGGGAGCCCAGGGCTGCGTACTGACCAACTTTTAGACCATTAGAGGTAAGTGAGGCCAGGGCAGAACTTGAGGGTCCACCATTTACCAAATAAATTATATATTCCCTTATCCTATTTCATACTGTCACTGAACCCAAAGAAAGCCAGGCCACAGACCACGATACTTAGAGTAAATGCTAAATTTGCCTGCTAATTATTTCATTCTGTGATATTTTATATTTTTTGTTTTTCTTCCAGTGTAAAATTAATGTCGAGGAAAAAATTAAATTTATATATTAAAAGTTAAGAAAAATCTTACATCGTCTGAACAGATTATCAGTCTCAGCAAATGGCTGAATTTTATTTCTAAATGATATTCTGCTAGAATATTCAAAAAGAAGAATGGTATGGTAAATGTTGTAAGATTTTAGGACCTATTACCCTAAATGGCCTATTATCTGGACTTCTAGGCATTGTGAATGAGATACCAGGATGCTTTTCACAGCCCTACGGCCACCACTGTTGCTGGCCTTTAATCTCTTACCTCTTAATCTCATCTCTCTGCAGCCAGAGTGACATTTCCAACATGCTAACTTCAACACAGCACTTACATTATGAAGGCATTTTCTAAGAGGTTTCCCACACCTCAGAATGAATTTCAAGCTCCTCGGAGTGGCTTATAACTTCCATTCTGATTGGGCACTTGCTTAGCTGTCCAGTCTCACCTCTGAAACGTGCTTCTTTACACTTGATAATATTGAATTACTCTAAACTCTCTTTCCTCAGGATTTCACACGTGCTATGTTGGTGCTAGGAAAACCTTCCCCTTCAAGGTTTTCTTGTGTGGGTTTTGACATCCCTGCCAAGTCTCAATCCTTCCCACCTCATCTGTGAGCTCACATCACCATTCCTGCATCTTTACCACCTCTCCCACCACTAGCTCCTTAGCCATAATCTCTCTACATGCTCAGGCATTACCTGTGTAGATCGTTTTTCATCTCTGCATAGGAATCGCCTCTTCTATTATTCTTGTGCTCAGTGCACATGTGTTGATTTTCCCCAGTCAACCATCAGAGGAAGGGAAAGGATATTCTACCCATGAACGCTTCCACCACACACCTTTCTGGGGCTGCAGACACGACCCCCTCCATACGGGGTCAGCGTATCTGTCAGTCACAACTTCTCAGTTACTTCAAGTAGGACACTGCTCCTGGGTTTACCCTCAGAAAATGGCAGGTTTTAATTGGGAACAGAGGGATGAATGCTGAGCAGCAGCCACTTTGAGAGAGAGAGGCTCTGGCTGAAATAAAAGCTCCAGGAAAGGCTAAAGCCCCAGGGGGTGTAAAGGATGAAGAGCAAGAATGTTGTGAGCTTACAATGGTATATCCGTGGCAAATGCTCCTTTGTATCCGGTCACCAGTGTTTGATCCAGAAACGCCACAAGGAGACTGCAGAAGAAGAAACCTCAGCCTATCCCAATCCAAATCACCCCATTTAGACGGCCAACTTGCCTTCCTATCTTTGTGCTGAGTTTGAGCCTCAGGGCTTCCTAACTGGCTTCTATCCACTCCCTCTGGGGGAAAGAGGGAAAAGGAAAACAAAAATAGAGACAAAGGGAAAAGAAATCACACAGAACAGACTCTAGTCCACGTTTCACATTATCTCGGGGTTAGCATCCATCTTGCTTTCCTACTGTTATATACTGAAAAAGAAAGAGAGAGAGAGAGACAGAGAGAGAGATTCATCATATAGGAGAAAACATAATTATCTAGTATTCGGAAATCAAATGGAGGCCGGGAAAGTCCAATTACTATAAAGTAATGTGCTTACAGATTGAGGTATCTTGAACTTCTCTGAACCCCCTTGGTCAATAATTCATCCTAGGTCTCGACCAGGTCACTGGAATAAATCAGCATACTAAAAGCCCTTTATATGATTATTTAATCCACCAATGCCCTTCTGTTTGTACATCTTCATTCAAAGCCCCTTGTCATTTTGGTGGAGATTCCATACATCCCTATAGATGTACACCATCAGCTCATATAAGCAAATGTTTACCAGCCATCTCACATATTGACAAATAGTTGAGTGGGCTTTCAAGAGATCAATTTTCTACATTAAAGGCTTATTAATCACTACCATCATTGCACACGCCATTCAGGAGCAGTGGCAAAAAAAATCTCCATTCTCATACACTCCAAGCCTTAAAGAGAACAAATGCCTTGCACTGAAATTAGTACCAGACTCAGTATTGCATCTTCACAATAAATACAGAAAATAGGAGAGCCTGTTTGGAATAGACTGGTTGCTAATCAGAAAAGAAACAAAATCTTAACATTCAAATTTAAGAAAATATTTTTATTTGATACTAAAAAGGACAACTCTCGAGGTAAAAACTGATTTTGTGTTTATAAAATTACCTTTTCAAACAACAGTAACACTAATCCTATGGAAAACTAACCCGACACAAAATGCCATGGGCAGATTATGACACTTGTGGGAAAAATGAATGCAATTGTATTTGGATTCTATACGGAACAACTGAAACCACAACTGTGAGTTAATAAATTGAATAGGGAAAGAAACTCTGATTGGCTATCACTGTGCACCGTTGGACAAAAAGCTCTATACCTCAGAGTCCTGCGGTTTCCATAGAAACAGGGCAATGGCTAGTGTAAAAGCAAGAGTTATCTCCAGACAAAAGGCTGGCCTCAGCGTTCATTTCACTGCACCAAAATCTTAGGAAAAAAAGCCTTTATCCTTAAACACAGAAAGGAAAAATGTTAATATGCTAAATGGTAAAACCAAAATGATATTTCATAAATACCTTTAAAAATAAATCCTTCAATATAAATTAACTGGAATGGAGTAAACAGGATCCCCTTAATTTTTTTCTTTAATCCACATATCAAAATAATGAAACCCAGTTCTATCAAGTTTGTTGCCAACACATCTTGAAGTTCAGCAGCAAAACTGAAAATCCCAGTTGTTTAATGTTCATCAAGGACAATCAAGGATTGTAGACTGAGTTCTGTCAATACCACTGTTTTTAATTTAGATATTTGCTTAGTAAATTATGATCCCATTAGTGTGGATAAAGCCAAGTGAGGGGGAAATTTGCATTTGAGCCTGTCTTTTGTTTCTCTCTTCTGCTGTACCAAAAGTCCCGGAAAAGGTCAGCAATTAACCACTGGGTTAATAACACAGTATGCACTATAACTCACCATGGTAATTAATTAAAAGTATTAATAAACATTAAGTTTTTTCATATGAAATCTAAATGCTTCAAATAGTATGTCATTAGATTCCCCTCCCCACCCAATCTATAATACTGGCACTGAAGTATTTAAAATACATGTTTACAAAATGGGGATATTAACACAGTCAAATAATAAAGCCAATCTAATTAACTTGGGAAAAACCTAACATATTTTATTTTGACATACAGAATCCAGCAATACATAAGTTCCAAAGAGAAAGTGAAAGCAATCAGACACTGAGCTTTTTAGATAAAGTAATTTGTCATGAGTGAACGCCACAAATATTTTATACAATGAAGAATATCATACATAATGATAGATCCTTGTAACAACTGAACAATAGAGCAAAGAATAATTGTCTGTATCAACATGGATCATCAAACTACAATAAATCAGTAAAAAAAAATCTCATGTTACAACCATGACTGTCTAATAAAGGGCATTTTTAAGAGGAAATAACTGACAAATCACTAAAAGAAATATGTAAAATATAGCTATTTTCTATCTCTGAAATTACAATATAAAACTGGTGATATATAAAAAATTATATTCTCAAATAGGCTGAATTAATAACAGGTGGAATTTTGTTCATTTATCCACTGTTTTAATGAAGAATGTCCATAAAATAGTTTTTAAGTTAACCTGATGATCCCAAAATTGTGACCACACCATACTTCGACGTAGATATAAAATAAAATCATGATATAAAGTGAGCAGATTTATATAGTGCTAACATTTTTATTGTCTGTCTTGTATGTGAATGTGTAAAATCTACCAGGGCTGAGAAGGCTCGCACTCATATCAGTTTAGATGTTAGGCTAAAACCTTTGGAAGTACCTACAGTTGGTCTAGAAATCTACAAGGCCATATAAAATTAGTATCGCCAAAATATTTGCAGTTGAGAGAAATATCTCCGTGTCAAACTCAATATTAACCTCACAAAATTTCAGAAAGTTGAGGAATCTAGACTCAATCATGTGTAAAGCACACATCTGAGGAGGACCCCAGGTATTCTGTAGCCACTAAAAAACACAAATGGGAAAAGACAAAGTGTTTTCTCTGTTTCGAAGATTCCTACTTAAAAATCAACGTAAAAAAACCAAATATTTCTATACTGGCGTTTCTCCAAAGTCATGGCCCAAAAAAAGAAAGTAGGGAACTCTGATGTTTAGAATTTTATTCAAAATTTTATTAGTATCTCTAGATTTTTTCCATTAACCTAAATGTTATTTCAGCCTGCTAGTAATTTTCAGTCCTCTCCTATCCTTTACCAAATATTTTATATTTCAAACTCAAGTGTAAAAAATTTGACAGAGCAGAGGAAATAAACGACTGCTTCCTTCCCAAATGCCTTGCCTTCGTAGCCACTTAAAGGACATGTAAAGGACTATCTGGTGAAATTCAAAACAACTAAATTAAAAGACAGAAATCAGGAACACTTCTGATGATTAAAAAAGTATACAAATGATTATAAAGCAAGTCGTGTGTGAAATACACACCAAAACACAACCTACAGCCTTCAGAAAAGCCAATTAAAACTTCATGAATATAGAGCTGTTTTTTTCTGCCACCTTGGATCAACGTGCTGTGAAAATCTAAGTTATAAATCTATAAATCAGCTCATTGGGATGAAAGCACAAAAAAGAGAGGTTATATTTTATTCTTTATTAGACTGACATTGAAGTAGAACACGAAAGAGGAAACCTTGAGAAAAAATTAAAATGTCAAGAGACACTACTGACGCTAAATGAGAGGGAAATTTTCAGATTATAAAAAACCAAGGACACAATATGCCTGGCCTCACTATTAATTTGTGGTGTGAGAATTACCATAAGAATGGCAAGAAGCTGAAGCAGGAGATTTTTTTAAAGGGGCAAAGCAATAACACTGATGAGAAACGCTTTTTCAAAAAGAGATCCACGGCAAGAACCTCAACAAAACTTTCTTAGATAAAAATTTCAGTTCAATATTATATTAATCATTATACTAAAGTGTCTAGCCTACAAGTGTCCCATTTTGAACTGACTTACCCAGTGTGTTAAGTCAATTTATATGTAAATTCTATGGAGAATTAGCTTAATGCGCCTTTTTTCACTTAACTGACAGCTAAGAGCAAATGTATCTTTCCACTTGGCTTCCAAACAAAGACCCAGCCAAGCCTTGGAGTGAGGAAGGGAATCTAGAAGAGTAACAGAAGCTCTGACTGAAAGAGCAAACTGTGCTGATTCATGTCAAAACTTGAGCTGCTGCCGAAAGAGTCAGGTGTGTACGGGACCTCTGAGCATCTTTTAGCTTAGTCTCTAACATATTCAAGCACTGATCGTGGAAGCATGACAAGAACACTAACTCTTAGCAAGGCGAAGAAGCTGCCCTGGGAAATCAATTGCATGAATAGGCGGAGTAAGAATCCCCACCTAAACAATAGTAAGTTTCACTGTATATTTCATTTCTAACAAAGTTGAATTTTCTGTATTGAAGGTGACCGTTCAATTTCACACTTACATATTACGGATGCATTCCCCACCGTGGTTTTGAAAACCCCTAACACATTTACATGTACACATAAAGGAATAGGTATGTAAAATAAGTGGAGGTCCTGGGAACCAAGGGAAACTAAGAGTATATGCACTGGAATAATGACTCCAATAGTGATACACGTCTGCAAACCACATGCCTTCAAGGCCTGTGCACCCAGCTCAAATTCTAACAGCAAGCCCTATAGAGAAATTCTATTCTTCCCCAAAGCAAAGAACAAAGACTATATATATTGAGTAGCAATATAAATTCGCAATTTAATTTTAGACTTTCCAGACAATTATGGATGCATGGGTGGGAGGAGCTACTGGCAGGGCACAGGATAAGTAAACACAAGATATGAGGCCAGCTGTTGTTATGGAAACATAGTCTTTGGAGGTAAACAGGCTTGGATGTGAATTCCAGTCTTAGCAATTACTAACTGTGAGACCATATTCAATAACTGGCCTACTATATTAGCTAGAGATCATGAAGACCATAGGTTTTATTTGTCTTTAAGAAAAATAGTAGTCAGCCTTGCAGAGTCTTTGCAAATGGGTGCAATTTTACCTAACACTGAATACATAATTAATAAATTGATATATCTTAGTTCCTATCATATAGTAGGAACTCAGTAAATTATACGAGGAATATATATTTTATCGATATACCCTACACGTGAAGTTATTTCTCTGTGTAGCATGCAATCACGAGAGGGAACATTCTCTTTCTTATTTTCTCTACAAGACTCCGTAAGTGAGTGTGTTATATCTACTTGTAAGTTACAGGGTGAGACTTCATATTTTATAATTAGTAACAAAGTCAATTTTTAATTAGAAAACATTGCAAATCTTAAACATACTTTTCCAACAGTATATTACATTAGCATAAATCAATGTGTTAAACTATAATCTTAAGGCTTTGCTTCAGTGTTATTAAAATTCAATAATGTGTTCAATATATTACCTATAGATGATGAACTAATCAATCACTCACACAGGAACTAATCAACCACAGGAACTAATCAATTTTCTTAGAGAAGACTAGATCTCATTCTGACGTAGGGAAATTGTGAAGAATAACTAATGAATCACTTAATTTTTTTAATTCTTCAAATATACCAGAGCAATTATCTTTGCTTTATACATTTTACATATCAACTAGAACTACCCCAAAAAGGACAGTGTGACACTTTAAAAGAATGTCTTTAATTAATCCATTTGGTATTTATAGAGCAGCAATCACGTAAATGACTTTCTTTAGCGTTTACTTATTTATCTCATTTCTTTAACTGAATGGGCGAGAAAGGAGCAAAGATTGGCATCTCACCTTTTCACTGCTTCCCAACTCCAACCCTGCTTTAACCCTTATTCATGAACGTCAGCATGTAACCAGCGGACTAGCAGGGCAGGCCCACCAGTGTTCTCTTTTCTTACGGGATCAAGGTTTCCTGGGGGAAAATTTACTAAAGTAATGTGAAGCATTTAATCTAGGCTATAAATATTACACTGATTGTAAGGGACTTGGGGTAATTAACATTTAAAATGCAAGTTGGGTACCTGTCACTGACATCTATCTAATAGTCCAGATCTACTGAGCTTCTCCAGTGAAATATTTAAGATGATGACAAAGAAAACTGTAGTTTAGGTGAAAATCAAGCACCATGGAGATTTCCTGCTTAAACATTCCTCTGTTTTCTTCCACTTAACATGATATAGGTGACTATAACTACCTAATAATTCTTTCTCATTATTAACATATAATCCATTATCTGTATAAAACATAGTACAATTATATATAATAAATACATCATTTAATATAATTATACTATATCAATAATATAATTGTTATATATTAATAGCATATACATTACTATATAATTATGCATATAATTATAACATAAATATTGTTACATTAATTATATGACTGAAATAAAATTCACTAATTCTTTATTTACAGATTTGTTATATAACGTTCATCAGTAATTGAGGTAAAATCTGTCTTAAAAAATGATATTCCAGCAAAAAAAAAAACTTACTGTTAAGATATCAAGTTCTCATAAATGTCTGTGAAAATGATGGGGGGGCGTGTCTTCACACTAGCACCCACACTGGCTTTTATCCCTGGGAACAATTCTGTTTCTCATGATATTTCCAGTATAATCTTCCCAAGCTTGATGCAATCACCGCTGACTATTGGATGTATAAGTCTGTAAATATTCCCTTACCAAAAAATATTTTAAAGCTGTCACACAAATGGAGAATGATTTCTATTTTGTTTGGGTTTTGTAACGTATACTGGACATGCTTCCACGTCTTTCTGTGTGGATACTTCATTCTTTCCCAAAGCACAGTATGTTCCACGGCAGTGCTTAGGATATTCAATAGCATTCCAGTGGTTCCCAGTTTAGCTGATGGGTTTTACGTGGAGCAACATGTATGTGGCTTTGCCCTGAGGTACTGTTTCAACACAGATGCTCAGCTTTCCTGACCCTCCTCTAGAAGCAAACATTGAAGATCAGTCAGCAAATTTAAAATTTAAAAGACTCTTCTAATAAACAGAATAAAAATGAACAAGTCTATGGGCTTTTTTCCCTCTCTGGCGACAAATACACCAGGCCGGCAGCGGTGTGATTATGTGACCTAACAGGCTAGTTCTACATATATTCTAAGTGAGGAAATATGAGGGTGAAAGTGTTAAAAGGAAATAAGAGGAAAACTATGAGTTGAAAATTATGAAAAGTATAACTTCTTTCAAAGAAGACAATACATTTGTATTCATTTTGAAAAACAAAACAAAACTGTCATCACATACAATAACTTAGAGGTGGCAGTATGCTCAATAGAAAGACGTTTTGAAGTCAGAAAAAAACCAGTATTTTAATCCACGCTCTAACTGCTGAAAGATGACCTGCAGGGGCTTCAAGGTCCTTCCTCTGCAAAAAGAAGGACATATGTGCAAGAGTGCAGCTTCCTGTCACTTTTGTCCATCCCAAGTGTCTGGCTCAGAGAGGGCACTCAACAAATACCCGCTGAATGAGTGAACAGCTATCATGCAGGTACGGTGAGAATGAAAAAATAAAGCGAATATACAAATGTCACATTCAACCCATGCATATTCAAACCTATGCTTACTTGCTTACTTTTTATGGTTTCTGCTTAATAATTTAGTATTTCTCAATAAGAATAAAATTTATTTTTTAAATGATCTTAAAGTTTATGACAATTTGAATTTCTTCAACACAAATTAGCTAATGTTTTCTGAATAATGCCTAGAATACCTGGATCCTACAAAGCTTTAGAGAAGCAAGAAAACCAGTTTCACAATCAGTTCCAAATGTGTTCCCTACCTCCGAAATCAGTGAATTTGTAATCACCATTTATGGTAAGGTTGTATCTTATTGGATGGCTATAGATACCTTTCCATGGTAGGACTAAGCCAAAGCTTCAGTTCTAATTACTCAGACTAGTCAGATTAAGTGATAACACGTGCACAAAAGACCAGCGTGATGAGGAAGAGTTTAGAGACCTTAGTAAGTATATGTTCAATCAATTGGAAGGGTAAGATGTCGGAGACACAAGAAATGACACATGCAGTTCAGTTCATCACCGGCAACACCAAATGACTAAAACAGTCTATAAATGAAGCAAAGAGACCCAGACACAGTAATAAAAAAAAAAAAAAGACAATCGTCACATTATTTAGTTTTAATGACACCACTCAACACCAACAGTGGAAAATAAGATCATATAAGGACCTACAATTTTATAATCAGAGACCCAAGTGGCATCAAGAAACTCAAGCAGTGTGTTTGGATGCCCTGAACAAAGGAAGGGACTGGATGGAGGATAGGGAATCCATAGGTCCTCTGTGGTTGTGCTGATAAAAAACCGTGAAGCCACAACAGGAAACACATTTTTAATATAGTTAACATCTTAATTTCTAGATCTGAAATTACTTCATTCTCAACCTCCACCGTGTCAAGCTTCTTAAAATTCCTTCCTTTTTAAACTCCGACCTCACCACACTAACTAATTTCCAGTAAAATTCTCTGATAGCTTTGCTATCTCTTTTTCCTCCTTCGTCTTCTAATAGAAATACCAGTATTCACTGAATTCTGTCCCTCCCTCAATCCCTTTCTTTCCATCTCTTATATCCTCCAACCCAAACCTTTAATTAGTGTCTCAAGGCAGATTATTCAATTTTTTTTTTCATTCATAATCTTGACCTTTCACGTGAGACCCATTTTCACATTTCCAAATGCCTTGGACTTTCCTTATGCGGTATAAATGGTCGTGTGGATGACTCTCCAGGGCAAACTCCCTGCCTATAATTAAACTCACTTTTCAATTTACAGTGATAGTTGCATCATTCACCTGGTTACCAAAGATCAAAACTATCTCGTGATTTTGGTCCTTCTCTTTCTGATTCCCTCTACATCAGATCGGTCATCTATCAAGTTCTGCTGGCCAGCGCTGCTAGAGCCAATGTCTGTCCAATCTCATCACATCCCTATCATTCCGTTAACATTGTGATTCTAAAATAGATACGTAGATAGCTGCAACCACTCCCTCACCGACCTCAGATCTCCTCCCCACTATGCATTTCTGAATCCTTCTTTTTAAAATCATGGTTTTACAATATGACTGCCACTTTTATAAAGATGCAAAGATGGTGTCATATAATGAACTCGAGCAGAGGGGCAAGTAATGACATATCTAAACCTCAAAGTTCTCAACTGTAATATATTAAATAACGGTACATCTACCTCCTTGGATTGTTGCAAGGCCTGGAAAACAGGAAGGCTCAAGAAGTGCCAGGAATAATAAGCCCCATCATTTTTATTACCAAATTCTGCTGCTTAGAGGCTAAAATGTTTAGGCTAACATCATCCCATCATCTGGCCCCAATTTTATTTCACAGACCATTCTTCCATACACCCTAGGACAACAAAGACAACATTATGAGTTTCTCAAAACTCTTCCTCCTTACCCACCTTGAGCTTTTGTTAAGACTGCTTCTCTTTATGGAATATCATCTCACCCATTTCCATCTTTCAAAATCTTAACCATCCTTAAAGGTTCACAAAAAACAATCACCTTTCATGGAAACTCCCTGAAGTCCCAATTGAAAGGGCATAAGGAAAATCATATCCAGCCTTGTAAGGTAACAGTTCACATTTATGCCCCCTCCCCTGCTAAAGTACATGTTCTTTGGAGACAGAAATAATGTTTTTGTTTATCGCTGTATTCTTGACAATCCTTCGCTAAACAACTTAGCAAATTAATACAACTCAAGTGCAGTTATATTCTCCAGTCTACATAATAAATTCATTAGGTTTGATTAACCAGCAGAACAAGTCAAACAAGAAACAGCACTTTATTATCCCAAAATATTTGCAATTATGGGAATCATAGGTAAGTTGTATAAATTACATTATACAATTTAATAATCTGTATTCCATTAATAGTATAATTACATTATTTGCATATACCTTAAGGAATAGAGTCGATTAAGAAATAATTTTCAAAGTTAAGTAGAGAAAATAATCATATTATTCTCCTTTCCTCTTTTAAGATATGGTGTTATCCTCTGAACTACTAAAATACGATTTATATTCAGAAAGGAAGGTTCAATGATTATCATTCTAAAATATACATTTATTTTGTTCTGAATACACTGAGTAAAATCAGTGCATAGGCGTCTTCCCTGGTGGCGCAGTGGTTGAGAATCTGCCTGCTAATGCAGGGGGCACGGGTTCGAGCCCTGGTCTGGGAGGGTCCCACATGCCGCGGAGCAACTAAGCCCGTGAGCCATGGTCGCTGAGCCTGCGCGTCTGGAGCCTGTGCTCCGCAACAAGAGAGGCCGCGATAGTGAGAGGCCCGCGCACTGCGATGAAGAGTGGCCCCCACTTGCCACAACTGGAGAAAGCCCTCGCACAGAAATGAAGACCCAACACAGACCAAAATAAATAAATTAATTAATTAAAAAAAAAAATCAGTGCATAACTGGTAATACCAATGTCTGTAATGTACATTTGAAAAAAATACACTGCCCTACATTGCCAGAAACAATGAAACAAAACTCAAAAAAAATTACTAATTCTAACTTATTTTCAATATTTTCCTATTTTAAAAAGTTTATTAAACTTGATTGTGCCCTTTTTTACTTATTAAAATGAAAATTGCTTTGAATTAACTTTGCCTCCTTAGAAAGTAATACTTCTGTTTTCTTCCTTTGCTATAAAAGTAACGTAAAACAGAAAAACAAATTATAAAATAATTAGGCACTGCCTTGACATCCCCATTTTTACCTGCATAAGAAACCTTACTTAAAGTAGAATTTGCTTTAGATTAAGTCGTATCAATTTCGCTGGTGAAAAAAAATATTTTAAGAGTTGATAAAGGAATTGAACAATTACAAATTATTCATGATAAGTGTACATTTCTCTGTTTTCATCAAAAATTTAAAAATTCTTGCTGAATTCAATATTCCATAAGTTCTTTCAGAAATTTGATATTTGTAAAAGACCAAATTTAATAATACAGAAAGAAAACTTAATTAATGGCTTAAAACAATCTATTAAAGCACAACACTAAGGTCTAAGATTTTTTTTTTTTTTATAAATTTATTTATTTATTTATGTTGGCTGTGTTGCGTCTTCGTTTCTGTGCGAGGGCTTTCTCTAGGTGTGGCAAGCGGGGGCTACTCTTCATTGCGGTGCGCGGGCCTCTCACTGTTGCGGCCTCTTTCGTTGCGGAGCATGAGCTCCAGACGCGCAGGCTCGGTAGTTGTGGCTCACGGGCCTAGTTGCTCCGCGGCATGTGGGATCTTCCCAGACCAGGGCTCGAACCCGTGCCCCCTGCATTAGCAGGCAGATTCTCAACCACTGCGCCACCAGGGAAGCCCAAGGTCTAAGATTTATTTGTACCAGATTCTATGCTTTGATATCATTACATAAGATGAATGCGTATTTTGGTCGGTAAGGCAGAGCTAGTAAACAAAATATGTGGATATGGATAAAATTTTGTGAACTATATATTTTGAATATGTTTTACATTTTAACTGGTAAGTAGATTTTATTAGGAATTACGTACATTGATAAGAATTATTTGCACTATATTACGGTCCCGCATTTTGTCACATTATACCATAAGATGTACAGACAAAAATATTAGATAATTATAAAAATAAATTTTGTGACTAAAAGTTCAAATTTGAGGAGAAAAATCAGGATCGATCTGGAGAGGTTCAAATTCATTCTGAGTAGAAACAAATTTGCATAGCCTCACAGGACCGCTCTGAAATATTTAGTAATGTTGGTCGGTGGTTTTAACATGTTCACACATTTTTTGACAGCACTTCTTCCAGGAGGAGGAGGCTAAGTGGAGCTCCTTAAGGATAGGATGGACTCGATGACTCACTTCCAACAAAAACAGTGTGAAAGAGAAGTGGTAGACAGTGCAGTACCTTAACGAAGTGGCCAGTGATACCACTTGGTATACCAAGAATACCATCTCTTTGGTTTTCTTCCTCAAAATCCATCACCCAGGCCAATCTTAAAACATCAGGCAAACACAAAATGAGAGAAATCTTTCAAATTACTTGACCAGTACTGTTCAAAAACGTCAAGGTCACATAAAACAAGGCAAGATGGAGAAACATTCACCCATTGGACGAACCTAAGGAGATAGTACTAAATGCACTTTAGTACGATGGATTGGATCCTAGAACATTAAATGACAACTGTCAATAACACTTGAAAATCCAAATAAAGTCTGTAGTTGGATAGTGTTGTATCAATGTTAATTTCTAAGTTTTGATAAATGTGCCATGGCTATGTAAGCATTCAGGGAAGCTGGGTGAAGTTACACCGGAACTTTCTGCACTCTCTTTGCAATGCTTTTGTAAATTTAAAATTATGTCAAAATTAAACTACTGAACAAAAAATGCATTCTATGAATAAATAAAATAATCAATGTGAACCCTAATAAACTATGCAAAAGCAAAGAATTATATGACCATAGCCATTATCATTACCACCATGACCTCTAAATATACTGAATGTATGTGTGTGTGTGTGTGTGTGTGTGTGTGTGTAATCATGTATGAGAATGAACAATATTGCTAGAGGTGAGGCAGTAACAGGTTGTGTGTGTGTGTGTGTGTGTGTGTGTGTGTGTAATCATATATGAATGAACAATATTGCCAGAGGTGAGGCAGTAACAGGTTGTGATTAAGAGCAGAGACTCTGGGAGCAAAGTCCAGAGTTTGAGTCCTGGATGTTGCACTTATCAGCTATGAATCTCAGTTACCAAGCTCTCCATGAATTCATTTCTCCTCATTTCTAAAATAAGAAAAATAATAGCACTACACGTAGTAGATGGTCAATGATGGCCACTCTTGACTCATTCCCTCTCTTTCTATGCATGCTGCCTCTTCCATTGAAAAGAAGGATCTAATTCCCCTCCCCTCCCATCTGGGTAAGCTTTAGCAACTTGCCTTTCCAAATACAGTGTGGCAGAGGAGAAGTTCTCAGATTTCTGAGGCTAGATCCTAAGAATCCTTGCTACTATTGCCTGGACGTCTAAGGGCGCTTGCTCTGGGGATGCTCCATCTCAGGATCCAGGCTCCATGCTGTGAGACGTCCAAGCCACGTGCAGAGGACACACGTGGGCGTAGTGGCGCGGAGTCTCAGCTAAGCTTGCGACCCACAGCCAACATCAACTGAGCCCTCTGGGACATTCCTGCTCCATCAAGACCCCAGATGACTGCAAATGTCCCAGTGTCTTGTAGCCAGTACCACATGAAGCAGCAGAGTAAATCAAACAACCCATAAAACTGTGAGAAAGAAAAAAAAAATCCATATTGTCTTAAACCAGTAACTCGGTGGATGGTTTGTCATGCGTTGTGCTTCCTACAGCTGTGTGAAGAGTTGAGCGAGTTAGGTGCATTCTATGAATTCTAACGATTGTTAGTTATCATTCTCATGTCTACCGCAATTCCAAACTGGTACATCTAATTCATTTAATTCACCTTCTCTTATGCAGAACTAGAGAAGTGTTTCTTCTTTTTGGCACTCGCATTCAGTCTACTCAGATATCGTTAACAGATTTCACATAGACTGTTAAGATGACTCCACTAAAAGAAATATGCCAGAAACTAACTTAGAGTTTGAAAAATACACGCAGTCAAATTAGCATTGTATATAATTAACCCACTCGGAATTTGGATTAATTCAACAACTACTTATTTAAGACCCATCACAAGCCAGTGCTGGTTGGGAAGGATTCAGCTATGAACAAGATAAACGTGGTCCTCTCCTCGTGTAGTTTGCAGTCCGGCAAGAAGGATGGAAAAATCACGTAAGCAATTATGATACACTGCAATATATATTCCAACACAACAAGAACAAGATAGAAGAAAGCGGAGCATCAACCCATGGATTCCAGCCTGTGACCCAAGGCACCTACCGGATACTCACAGGATACCACTGGGTATTTAAAATTTTCAACTGAAAACACAGTGACATCTGTCAGACACTGTTAGACTACAATTATTAAGATAATTATTTAATAGATAATGTGCTAGGTATTGCTTTTGGCCTAGAGACACGAGGTATCTCATCAATTTTCCCTCACATTGTTCCCTGGAATCAATTCAATTGAATCCTTCCAATGTTTATAGCCTTTATCTTAGTCTAGCCTCTATAACCACCAAGCTATAGCCTCTTATCCTCCAATCCATCCATCCTGCACAATTCCAGACTCATTTCACCACAACCTCAAACTAATTTCACCACAACTGTGCTTTTCCATCAGAAATGTGTAACACACAAAATATGAGACAGATACATCTTCCGTCTTTGTGTTAAGAAACAAAACTAAACTTTATTCTTTAAATAGGGATGGGAAAAAAAAATCTGTGGTCATCTTTCAGAGTGTTTATTAACCTTTCCAGCTACATTCTGGATTTCAGCACCTCTCACAACTGACCGCCCTCTTTTGTTTTCTTTTATTTTCTCTTTCTCCCACTATCCTGATTCTTTGCTCTTCACGTAAATGCACATTCACATCCCTATCATGTGAAAGATCAAACAACACAGGAAAAAAATATCATCCTTCTCATAAGATGTGACAGACTAGGTATTAAAATATACCTTAAGTACTTCCATGGTGACGCAGTGGTTAAGAATTCACCTGCCAGCGCAGGAGACACTGCCAGTGCACCTGCCAGTGCAGGTCCGGGAAGATCCCACATGCCTTGGAGCAACTAAGCCCGTGTGCCGCAACTACTGAGCCCGTGTGCCACAACTACTGAAGCCCACGCACCTAGAGCCTGTGCTCCGCAACAAGAGAAGCCACTGTGATGAGAAGCCCGCGCACCGCGATGAAGAGTAGCCCCGCTCGCCGCAGCTAGAGAAAGCCCGTGCACAGCAACGAAGACCCAATGCAGCCAAAAATAAACAAATAAATAAATTTATCTTAAAAATAAAATAAATAAAATACACCTTAATATAGTTAACACGGTATGAGCTACAGAGAAATAGAGCAGTAAAGGTTCACTCAGAGGTTTGACTGACACTGTACTAAGGTCAACATAGTTACTGTTAACCTTATCTTATCGGTCTTCACAAGCATGGATACTGCTGGCCACTTCTTCGTGACCTGTCTTTGGCTTTCTTCAAGGACCCAACACATGCTTTTGCGCAACTTAACATTCTCTTTCCTATTCTCAGCTTCTTTCTACAATGTTTTCTTTGAGTCTCTATTCCGGTCCCTTCTAGGTCTACAAACACCTTTAGGTTGATTTAATCAATACTGCTGTCATCAAGGATCACATACTTGTTGATAACTTACAGGCGCAGACTTTCAACGCAGGTTTTTCTCCCAAATCCTGAACTCATGCATCGAACTGCTTACTGGACATCACTGTGCACCAACAAATTTAATCTATGAAAGACAATTTTCTGTGAAAAATCTTTTCCTTTTGCTCTTACTTCTGAAAGAAGGATACTCATAAACCATATAAAGCACCATTTTCTAAGCTCAGTTTTTATCCACTGGAACATAGGCTCCAGGAAGACGAGGACTTTGTGTCTTGTGTGTGTGTGTGTGTCTGTGTGTGTTTTAACTCCTACATCCCAAACGATTCAATTAGAGCTGGCAAAAAGTAGGTACTCATTATACGTTTATTAAGTGACGAATGAATGAATGAAAGAATCCAACCAATAAAGGATGAAAAAACAGAAATACATGCTGTGAAGTTTTAACTTGCTGATAACACTCCGGTCCACTGTTTTATCTTTTCCCCCCGTTTTATAAAATTCACACTCTTCTCATCTTTCACTTCAGCTTTTACTTTCCTGCTCATCGCTTTTCCATCTCACCCACCTCCCTCCACCCTTCCGAAGACGCTCATTAAAGTGTGCTGATCTAGTCAAAGCAATGGGAAGGGGGAAGAGTGGGGGATGGATCTGAAAGGGAAGGACAAGGCGGGGAAGAGACGTTAAAAAGGAAGGAAGATGAGAAAGGTCGGCGCACAGACTGAAAAGAGGAAACAAAGGAGAATGAAAACAAAGATTTTCAACTGATAGGTCAGAAACAAACAAAAGGACAGGGAGGCAAGAGACGCATATTTTCAATCCTGAAATCAAGGAAAATGGCCAATTTTTTTCTCAAAGAAATATCTTGAATTTGGTTAAGATATATTCAGTTCATATTTGTTTACAGAAATAACAAATGTAAAATAGAAATTATACAGATCACTGTTGTTGTTATTTTAAGTGTAACATTTTTTAGTCCCAACACTTGAAAGCTTTAACCAAAATCTCATGAGGATAATACAAGAAAGACGAAACATTTGTCCTCAAAACTGGAAAATTTAACGAGTGCCAGTTCTAAAACAAACTGAAGCTACATTTTATTATTAGTCATTTTACAGAAGTGTGTGTCTACCAGGGTAATTTCAAAAGTTGATTTTGTTTTTCAGAGTTAATATTTAAATACCAGTCAATGATGGATAATATTTACCGCTGTCCATCCTTCAATAATTCTTCATGAGCAAATCAGACATTTAGATATAGTGAAAATATTAATATGCCTCTCTCAAAATTAAAAAGAAGCAAAAACGAACACATAATCAGTTAGAGCTCAAAGCTCCAGAAAAAGAACATGACAAAGAAAGAAAATAAGGAATTTCAAAATAAAAGTGTTGGTTTCACTTGCACTCAATGGACATCTCATGTCTCCGGGAAGTTATGTTTGACCACAACATGGATGGGGAGGGAGATTAGCAGGCATCACGGTGCTATGAAAAGAGCCTGGGAGTCCCTGGTGGCGCAGTGGTTGAGAGTCCGCCTGCCGATGCAGGGGACCACGGGTTCGTGCCCCGGTCCGGGAAGATCCCACATGCCGCGGAGCAGCTGGGCCCGTGAGCCATTGCCGCTGAGCCTTGCGCGTCCGGAGCCTGTGCTCCGCAACGGGAGAGGCCACAACAGTGAGAAGCTCGCGTACCGCAAAAAAAAAAAAAGAAAAGAAAAGAAAAGAAAAGAGCCTGCATTTGAATGAGGCCAGCAGGGCTTTCAGTTCTATCACTAATTAGCTCCTTAATCCTATACAGTTCATTTCCTTTTGTAGAGTGAAGACGATCTGTAATATCTCATCCTCTCAAAAGTGTTATAATGGATACTGATTTTTTAAATTGATTTTGACAATGGATTTTTGGAATGATCTTAGCCTATTTAAAAGTACTTATTTTTATAGTTGATTTTCATATTTTTTCATAGATTAATTAAAACATCCGTACTTGAATTTTCATACGGGCATACTAATAAAAAAGAATTAAAATATGCCACCTTCCTTACCTAAGATATCAGTTGCTTAAACTGAGTTACAGAAACAGTTCAAAGCTCTGCTGTCCATTTTATCTTGTCTTTTTAATTTTATTAGCCAGATCAGAACAAACTAACTTTAAAAAAAATCTTGCTAGACAGTCAATTCCTTCTCCTAACCCCCAAATGTTGTCTGTATTAGGAATAAAATATATGGCAAAAAATATGAAGTGTCCTATAAAGCATAACTTGCTTTCACTGACTACCTCCAAATTTGTCTTGGGTTAATCGCTATGTATCAGCCAAAGGGGTGGAGTTGAAAAATAGAAAAAAAAAAAAAAAGATAGTGAACCATACCATCCCGTCTTTGACCAACGCTCTGTCTCTGTCGTTAATGATTTATCCTTTCACCATCTCCCTGGTCCCTAAATTTGGCTATGGCAATACTGGCCAGCAAAGGCAGTGCCAATCTACACCATCTGTGTATGTCATCTGTCATGCACTTCACGGAACGACTTAAAAGGGAAATAGCTGGATAGAAATTATCATTTATAGCAATTATATTTGTTACAAAGAATACTAAGCATTTTCTCTAAAAGAGGACTTAATATTTTAAGGCTATTTCAACCTTTGAAAAATCCATATAAAATCAAAACTATATTTGGTAATCTAAATGAATTTTTAAACATCTAGCTTTTTGTACATGTTATCAGTTTATCTTATCAATACCACACAAATAAATATGGGATAGCACATCCAAGGCAGTTCTTAGAAGTCTCTGTCCACTTTGCCTTCCTCCGGATGGTGCTCTATTCCCCATCTAGTTAACCTGAACAGCACAGTTTCTCAGTTTCTGAGCATGTTTAATTGACCGCTATGGTTGTCACGCCAACCAACACAGAGAATTCTGAGCTTACAACGGACATTTCAATACAGTGACCTAATTACTATCTGTCAACATATTCACCAGCAAAATAAAGGGACGAACTCAGGAAACAAATAAATAAGATTTCTTTCCTGAGTCTGAACTATAGAGATGTTTGCAATAAGACCATCATCATTTTTAAAAATAATCAGAATGCTTTAAGCATCACAAATATGATGCTTTTAATCCTTTGCCTTGGTTATTTCCTTTATGAGTTCCTTTTCTATTAAAAAAATGCCTGAAGCCAATATATATTTAGCTTCTCTTTTACTACAAAAACAAGTGCCTTTTGGCATTTACTTATCCCTGGTGTAAAGACACCATATTCTCCAAATAGGAAATCACTGAATAGCAAAATTATCTCAATTCTGTATCATAAAATGAAAACTTATGAAGGCCTGGGTTAAGTTGTTATAATCCTGTTAACTATTGTTTAAGGAAGTCTTTAGTTCAAAGGCAAGAACAACAAATGCTAAAGATTGGAGGACTTTGCAACACAGTGAAGTCACTTATTAATTGGAAAAAAAGACGTGTTGTTTCGTCTTATAGAAGAAAAGAAGGCCCGCATAAATACCAAACCTGGATTGAAAGAAATGTTTACACTAATCCTTTAGATATAAAACATATAAAATCTTCTGCCTTCACTTGACAATTTCTTTATTATAATACTTTGCTTTTGTTATGTGTGTGTTTGTGTGTGTGTCTGTCTGTATCTGTGTCTGAGAGAGAGAAAGAAAAAGGAAGAGAGAGGATAAATTATTAAACTGTGAATGTTCCTATTTTCTGGTAAATACTTCTGTGTGTTTTGGGCTAGAAATTCCACTTTAATATAATTATTCTATGTGTAGGCTCTATCTATTAGCTAACAGAATATTGACACTCAGATGAGTTTCTTCTGTGTATAACATCAGATGACAAATGAGCTTATTTTATAAGAAATAAGTAAAGATAAATACAATGTATAAATAGAAAACATATATATATTTTAGTGGGAATGTAAATTGGTACAGTCACTATGGAGAACAGTATGGCGGTTCCTCAAAAAACTAAAGATAGAACTACCATATGATCCAGAAATCTCACTTCTGGGCATATACCTTGAGAAAACCATAATTCAAAAAGATATATGCACCTCAATGTTCAATGCAGCACTATTGACAATAGCCAGGACACGGAAGCAACCTAAGTGTCCATCGACAGGTGAATGGATAAAGAAGATGTAGTACATATATACAATGGAATATTACTCAGCCATAAAAAGGAACAAAATAGTGCCATTTGCAGAGGCACGGACAGACCACTGTCATACAGAGTGAAGTAAGTCAGAAAGAGAAAACCAAATATCATATAATATCGCTTATATGTGGAATCTAGAAAAATGGTACAGATGAACTTATTTGCAAAGCAGAAATAGAGACACCGATGTAGAGAACAAACTTATGGTTACCAAGGAGGGAAGCAGGGGTGGGATGAATTGGGGGACTGGGACTGACATATATACACTACTATGCATAAAATAGATAACTGATGAGAACCTACTGTATAGAACATGGAACTCTACTCAATGCTCTGTGATGACCTAAATGGGAAGGAGATATAGAAAAGAGGGGATATATGTATACATATAACTGATTCACTTTGCTGTACAGCAGAAACTAACACAACACTGTAAAGCAACTATACTACAATAAAAATGTTTAAAAAAAGAAAATATATTCTAATCCTAGCAAGGTGACAAGAATGTAATAATGTTCTTATATTACCTTTGAAAATATCGGGCTTAAAGAGCATGTCTGAAATTCATAGATATGGATATATTCATAGATATGGAATTCTAGTGCATTTCCTTAATATTGCAAATAGGAGATTTAAGGTCACAGCGGTTGTTAAATGGTTTGCCATATGCCACCCATCCAACCACTGGCAGCCACAGAATTTGAAGCTGACTTTATTACTCCACATGAATTTGTCAAGTTCTTGGATGTGCTGTTATAAATGCTTTCATGTGTAAAGAAAAACTAGTTTATAAAAGGCTAATTTTATTTGTGTGAAACTGAACTCAGGAATTGATTGCAATCATCTTAATCCATTAAAGGAGAGGAGCATCAATTATCTCTTACCTAATAGGTGACTCAGAGAATGATTATATTAAAAGGGAAGCGCTAGTCTAAAACACACAGAATATTTAGCACCTTTGTACTATACTCACACACACACACACACACACATACTTCCACAAGAACAATTACTTCCAAATGGTTTTGGTTTTTACCACCTCTGAATATTAACATATTGTCCCCCACACCTTCCAAAAAGATTTTAATATATTAACATCTTAATGGGAAGCATATCATTTTTTTGAAGCATATCTTTTTTTTTTTAACATCTTTATTGGGGTATAATTGCTTTACAATGGTGTGTTAGTTTCTGCTTTATAACAAAAGCGTATCTTTTAATCAAATTAATGCCTTGACACCAGAGCCTGTGATCATGTTTACTTATTAATTACATAATCTGAGGAGTCTTCACACAACCTAAGAAGTCTTCAGTAAAATCAGCATAGAAACAAAAGGATGTATTCAGGGAGGTAATAATGCTACAAATAAATGATTGTATTTGTTTTATTTAAAGTATGACCTAGACCCTGGATGAATAATTCGATCTTACTACAAAAATGCGTTTTAGTCTTTTTCATTTTCATTGGGGATTTCGAACCTCAGATGTGCACTTTCAATCCCTGTGTTTACTGGTAGTAACATACAGCATTTATTTCTTCGGGGTTTGCATTGAATTACAATTGTAATAAACAGCCAAGTCAAACTCGTGGGAAACATTAAGCTCAGAGTACAGGTTGTACCAAATTTTCTTTTTAGTCCAGAATTTTACATAGGATAGTTGGTGTCTACTCTTAAAAGTGCACTTAAAAATAAAAAATCAGACTAAGAAATAATTAAAGGAAAAAAATAACCAAAAAGAAGAGGTAATTTCATACAGTCTTTTTACTGCTGTTATAATACATTTAGCTTTAATGTACTTGGGAAATACAACTTTTCTTATAAAAATAGTCTACAAAGTTGGAAATGGCATTAGCTTTTAAAATAGCAACCAAGTTTACTTAGCGCACAGCAGTTGATAATGATAACTGATGAATATTAATAAAATTGGAGGTATTCAATTCCATTGTGCTTATTCATTCATGTGTTTTAAAATACAATATAAGGCTATCTTAGAATTTAACTTCTAATTACTAAGTTTAATAAAAATTATACAATTATAAACAATTTATGTTTAACAAAAAGTATTTTCAACATATGCCTATTTCAAGGGAAAAATTGAAATCAAAGGTAAAAGTATATGTAGTATTTCCATTTCATTGTATTGATGTCTTTACTTTTTAATTTTTTAAATTATGAGGTTTCAAACACAAAACAAGTAACATAGCAAGCAAGTATAAACAATATAATGTATGTGCATATAAACAGTACTTGTGTTGGCTTTAAATACGGTTTTCATTTAATACTGTATTTTAGAAACGTATCCATACTGATACATTCTTTGAACTAGTACAGATGAATCCACTATTATGGACTATATTACGGACTTTTTCCCAAACTATTACTAATTTCCATTCTTCAGTGTGTTCTGTGGCTGCATACAATGTGAATATGCTTCTTCTAAGATATGTAGGACCCTGTTGGTAAACTCTTAGAAACGTCTTGAACGCTCACCTTTCCCGCCTCGCAACAATTCAGAATGCGCTGTGACCTTCTATAAAGTATCCATGAATTCATCCTGACATCAGAAACTACTTACTCTCTTTACTCATAGCACCTAACGCCTTGATAACTAAAGTCATTTCCAATTGTTTATGGTCACAGTAATTCTTTTCTCCCTTAAATTCTTTTAAGATGCTGAAGTTCTTCCCATGTTCTAAAATTCTGGGGTTTAGAGAGAAAAAAGTTGGAAAATACTTTTTTATGATAATATAAACTTGATTCTATTCGTTCACAATTTTCATCCATTTGTCAAAATTAGCCTTCACCTTTTAGTTTTTATTTTTTCACCCTATTCAATTTATGTTTTCTCGATTTGGGTATCTTTGGAAACCAACTTCTTTCTGGAATAAGGGTATTTGGAGCTAGACCACCACAGTTTAAGACCCAGCTTCACCACTTACTAGCTGCGTGACCTTGGGAAAATTACTAAAAATCTCTGTGCCTGAACCTAGGGGTTAAGACGGGAATAAAGATGCAGATGTACTAGAGAATGGACTTCAGGATACGAAGAGGGGGAAGGGTAAACTGCGACAAAGTGAGAGAGTGGCATGGACATATATACACTACCAAATGTAAAATAGATAGCTAGTGGGAAGCAGCCGCATAGCAGCGGGAGATCAGCTCAGTGCTTTGCGACCACCTAGAGGGGTGGGATAGGGAGGGTGGGAGGGAGGGAGACGCAAGAAGGAAGAGATATGGGAACATACGTATATGTATAACTGATTCACTTTGTTATAAAGCAGAAACTAACACAGCATTGTAAAGCAATTATACTCCGATAAAGATGTTAAAAAAAAAAATCTGTGCCTTGGTTTCCTTATCTATAAAGTGAGAATCAAAAAAGTACCTAATTGATAGAGTTGATAGGATTGGGTAACTTAAACATAAAGCACTGGAAATAGTGCCTAGCAAATAGTGTGATCTTAACAAATGTTAAATATTATAATTTCTTTTAGATTTACATGTTGTAAGTCCCCAGTAGGAACTAAAATCAAACATTTATTTTGATCATAGCCCTGGAACCTCTTTGGAACTTCTATAGTTCAACTATTTTCTTTTTGAAACACCTACATACAATAACTTAAAGGAGGACTCGTTTATCCAATCTATATTTATTGAGCATCAATTGTTATACCATTGTACTCAGAACTCTGAATTCAGAATTAATAATTCTTGGATTTTGTTTGAAAGGGAAGTTTAGGAAGGATAACTCAATGAGCTGACTCGAATGGTGAATGACATTAGCAGGTAAGAAAGAGGATAAAAAGGGAAATCAGGATGGGCCAGTACACGTCATAAGAGACTGTGCCATGCTAAGAGAGTAAGGAGTCCTACGTTGTGTGAAGGATGATCTCAGAAAATAGGGCTAGAGAGTTCACTTTGCCCATATTGTAAAGGGCCTGATATGCCAACATAAGGATAATGGATTTAATCTTACATACAGGGAGTGAAAATAATGGAAGCCTTTAAACCACAGAATTCGTGAATATATTTAGTTTGAGAAAAATAACTAAAGCAGGTAGAGATTAGACGAAGAGACGCATAGTGAAGACAATTGCAATAGCTTAAGACAAGAACTGACTAAGTCCCAAGGCTACAACTGAACAGATGGAGATGAGACACCAGAATTAAAAGACGTTTCTGAGATAAAAAGCATATGGTAACCAATTAGATGTAGATGAAAATGTGGAAGGCATTAGCAATGACCCCTCAGCTTTCAGGCTTTGACACACCACATATAAATGGAGACAGAGTGATGGGAGTCACGAACAAAGATGCAGAGGAGATTCAGAAGTAAACTGATACATTTCATTTAGGACATGTTGCACCTGAGGCACCACCTATGGAGCAGCCTCTTAGATGGTACTCAGTGATCCTGCCTCATAGCATTCATGCCTTTCTGCCTTTCTGAAATCTCTTCCACTTGAGTAAGGGCTACATTCATTCATTCACTCATTTACTTATTTATTGGCTACATTTACTGACTTGCTTCTAATGAAGAGAATATGACACAAGTGATAAAATGTTTCCAAGCTTACACTGTAAAAGCACTGTGGCTCTCACCTGGCATGCTCTCCTCCCATCTCTTTTAGATTCTACGTTCAGAAGCCAGCTACCACGTCGTGAGGCAACCCTGGAGCAAGAAGCCTGCCAGCAAGACGGCATATGAGCTATTGAGCAAATGTGTTCCAACAAGCTGCGCCTTCAGATGAGGCTGCAGCCACGGCCGACGGCTTGATTGCAATCCTGTCACTTTCTAACCTGTCACTCTGTTGTTCTCGTACGCGTATCCCTGATATTTTCATATCTGTCTGTGTGTGGATGCTGTTTCAGTTATCGTCTGCCTCCACTTCCACGTCAAAAGTTCCATAATCGGGCTTCCCTGGTGGCGCAGTGTTGAGAGTCCGCCTGCCGATGCAGGGAACACGGGTTCGTGCCCCGGTCCGGGAAGATCCCACGTGCCGCGGAGCGGCTGGGCCCGTGAGCCATGGCCGCTGAGCCTGCACGTCCGGAGCCTGTGCTCCGCAACGGGAGAGGCCAGGACAGTGAGAGGCCCGCGTACCGCAAAAAAAAAAAAAAAAAAGCTCCATAATCTAGTCTTGTTCAGTGACACTTAGCAGAGTGGCTGGCACATAGTCATTCTAAACTAATTATCTACGAATAATCACAAAGTTTTCAGATTTGAGATGTCTTTTAGCATGGACAGGGAGACCCTATAGCATAATGGAATGAAAACAGTAACATATTCTAAAAGATGAATAAAAATCCATTTTGATCCTCTACAATTTACCAAGTAGTGCCGATGATTCAGATGATTTACAAACATTATCTCATTTAATGATATATCAATCCCAACATATGGATGATAAAATTAAGTCTGTTGACCAGAAGCTAAGTTACAGGACCAAAAGTAAGGTCAGTATATGGAAGAGTTAGGATCCACGTCTGAGTGGTCCTGGTTATTTCCACCACCTTCCCTCTGGCAGTTGAGGGTTTTGCATTATGAATATGTAAAAGCTAGAATATAAGTCATTTGCCCCATGCTGTTGCATTAACAAAGCTTTTGGGTTGTGTTTACCAAAACCAGATCGTAATTCAGCAGTGATGTTTACATCTGGGAATTCTGGAAGAGAAGAGGTGTAATTCCTAGGGGTAGTACTGATGGAAGACACAGTCTTCAAGCTCTTCCATCTATGCAAGCTGTTTGCTGGTTTGTTTTTAAGCTAATGAACATGTAATAAGTTCCCACAGGCATTTCCTTCCCCAGAGCATACTGAATTCACCCTGAAAGTTGTTCTCATCCAAAACAATAATTTCAAGAATTTCTATAAAGTCCTCAACTATGTTTTGTGTGTGTGTTAAGCTTATGCCTTCATTTTTTATAGTAAAACAATTACCTTACTTAAGCATTCTGTTCTCCAGAAAAATTAGCTAATTTGATATCATATTCCATAGCAACATGTAAAAAACTGCTAGTTATTTCACTTCTTCAAGATAATTTATGTACATTTAAAAAGAGAATGCAAAAAAAAAACCAAGTAAATAACTCTATAATACATGGTGATAATTGGTATCTCGACAGTTCCAGTTTTTGCTTCCATCTTATTTAACTTGCCAGTAAAAGATGCCTTGTGATCGTAGTCATAACCAACTATTTACCAAGAGTGATCACCAACTATTTCAACTTAGTTTAGAGCTGGTCTTCATGGGCTCTTTCATGATCTCTGACATGAAATTTCTTTATTTATAATATTTGTTAATTAGCTACTGAGATCGACAATAGCATTCATACCAGCAACAGGTCTTGGCAGTCAGGTGTGACATGGAGTTGATCCCCTAAGATAACTGAGCTCCCATGTATACTGAATACATGATAACTGTTTTCTTGGTGCACGCATTATTAACATTTTCAATAACTGTAAGTCTTCTAACTCGGTCAATTTCCCCCATCATCCCATGATTGTAATTTTCTCCTACAGCTACTGAATAATCCAGATGAAGGACTCTATACCATTGCACATTTCACAAAACTTTTTGAAGTAATCAAGAACTTATGATCACAGATTTCAAAAATCCTTTTGATTTTCAAAAGCAATATGTTTGAGTTATTTACCCAGAAGGTTCTTAGTTTAAATGACTGCCATTTCTATGTTTTCCTCTCAGGCTTTCGGGTTTCAAATCCATACTATCTTTATTTGGATATATATAAATTATAAACCTCAGTTGGGAAATTCACTGTGAGTTTTACCCAGTGGAAGCAATATACTAGACCAGTGGTTCTCTATATGTGGTCCCAGGATTAGCCACTACAGCATCATTTGGGTAAGTATTAGAAATGAAGACTCTTGGACCCCACCGCAGGCTTACTATATCAGAAACTTGAGGTGAGGGGAAGAGGGGCAGCAACCTATGTTTTAACACACCCCAAAACTGGTGAGCATCCAGCAAACCAAAGGCAGAACTACTCTGTTAGACTCTGGTACTGCTACCCTTGTACAACTTACAAAGACACGTAAATCCCAAAGGCACAAAAATAGCCCATCCATTGCAAAGTACAGTTAATAATCATTCTTCTCTTACAAGTTATTCATTGCTAATAGATTAAGGCAAAATCATCACCTTATCTCCCCCAAAGGCTGCCTGTGTATCATTTAACAGTTTTTAAGGAAGCTCAGTTGTTTCAACTTGATATTGAGATTATCTTTAAACCAAATGTTCTATAATAGTGCTCGATTCACCATTTTAAGGTGAATAAAACTCCATTTGTGACATTTATAATCTAGTTACAGGGGTGGATAAACATTTCCTTTTAGTGCCACTGCATCTAACTAGCAAGACAGAAGCTCTTGGTTATGGAATGAAGGAAACTTGAGGATCGCAATGGATTAACAATCAATGGGTTTCCTCGGGAAAGCAATTTTACCAAGATGTAAAATGCAATTTTACACCGCTCCGAAAGAGGTATTCAATTTTTGTCTGGCACATTTTGTCTGGCAAAGCCTCAGCTGTATTTCACATAGAAGAAAATGAAGGAAATTGGAAATCATTGCCAGAGGCTACTTAGGAGCTAAGAGTAAAAAGATTTCAGTGGCTGGATACATAGTAACATCCTTTTTTTTCCTTCTCAATTTGCAAAATGGGAAACAACATTATTCTTTCCCAACCATGCCCTCTAAATAGCTCTACCAGGCTCACTGCCGGCCCCTGGAGACCTTAGGCAAAGCCCACACCTTTCTGTCCTCAGCTCCCGGAAGCTCCAGCCAGATCTCTTCTCTAGACTCTCACAGGCATCAGGCCTCTTCTGAAATACACATCATTTCTGTTTTGGCGCAAACATATACCCATTTCTTTAATGACTGGCTGAACCACTGTCATTTCTGGAGTGTAGCATTCAATGACCTCTTCCAATGCATCAGACACTGAGCTGATGTTCCCCTGTCACTCCATGAACTACTAGAAAATTCCATGAACCTAAAAATCAACTGAAAACAACTGTGGAAACTCAACTTATAATAAAGACTGATATTCGTGCAACAAAGTTAAAGCATATAGGGCACAGAGGCAATACTGACATTTTTATATACAAAAGTAAAAATTTAATAACGTAGTGAGAGACGGAGTGGGCACCGGTACAACGGACACCTCTGAAAGACGTCTAGTTGTCACCCTAGAAATAGAACATATTTTCAAAAACACACGAGCAACCCTTAGCCAAAAGGCATACTGCAAAACCCTTTTCATAAGGATAAGATTCAAATGTTTTTCCAGGTAAGTTCTTTTTTCGTTCAACTTGTTATGGTCTCTTAAGTGGGATAGATTTTTGATAATAAATTTTAAAGAAATTAAAACAATTTTTGTTTCAAATAATACAATCCTGAGAGTACAAAATTTTCTTTTAAACTATATGGATTTCTACGTGGTCAGGAAGTCATTAAATAACTCCAGTAGCTCTATAATTTGGAGTGCATGATTAAACATTGTCACAGAGATTGAAGAGGGATCTTATTTCAGATTTTACAAAATGGAAACATCAAGAGCTAAAAAGAATATTCGAAATATAACAAAGATAAAATTATACATGTACCAAAACCTGGGTTTGAGAAATAAATTGCTTTACTTAATCAATGTATGCAAACCATGTATACATAAATCCAATTTCATAATGTGATTTTTATATTTATTGTACTAAATGTACATCATCTAACTTAGGGATGGGACTCCCCAACGTCTGGGTCAGAACTGGTCTAAAACTATTTAGACCACCCTATAGTAAGATCAGGGGCACCCAAGTCTTTCCCATCCATTCCCACTTTTTCTCACACCCACGCTTAAAAATTAACAGATAAAATTATGCATCTACATAAACTAAAGGGCACTCCATTGTTCACCAGTGCTGTCCTGCATTATTGTGCAACTGAAGCCCAATTTTTAAAAATTATTATTTAAAATGACTGCATTATTACATTTCTAAAACATAGATTGTAAGACCCTTTCAATGAGGGCTTCTGTTTCTTGCACAATAAAACTTCAAAATAACCAGCGATAATAATTAAGTTATTATTATCTCTGAGTCTGAGTTACATTCAATATTGAAATGGTACATAATTCTTTGTACCTCAAGGACCACAAACAGCCTTGTAAACGTATCGTAGATGATATAAAAAAAGAACCACTCATGACAGAATGGCATCCTCAGCTTGTGGGAGCTGAGATTCCACTGAGTCATGCCACATGTACGGAAAACGATCTTTGGAGTGTTACTTAATCCAAGGAAAAACAAAGCAGATATTCCACTCTCTACATGAAAAGACACGCCATCTTCTCTGAGGCAGGCAGAGTAAATCATAGACACGAGAGTAGTACTGTTGAACAGGCCACCAAAGTACCAAACTCGTACAACTTCAAAAATGACAAAAATGTTAGCTTTGTCATTACATACGAATACATCAATCAAGTTTCCAAACATTTGGCCAATTTTTGCTAAAAAGGTAAAATAGCACAACAAATTAATGAGCTCACGATGATCTGGGGAAAATATTTGATAAATTTACTATAAACTCCATGTAAATATGATTTGCAAATCTTAATCATGCCATAGCATATATTATTCCTCTATTTCCTATGTAGGAACTATGAACTCATTAAATTCTTTCATTAAAAGTACCACACTGACAGTACAGACATACTGAAATGTCATCTTTGTAGAACAAATTGTTTGGTATTAGAAATTTGAGATGGTCAAACTAACACATCTACAATACAGTCAAATAAGTCACAAATCACCCAGGAGACACTTAAAAATAATTCTGTTAATACTTAAAGGCTGAGGCAAAATGAACATATGTCAATAAACATGAGGAACTGTGCCCACAATCTGACACAGATGGAATGGAGTGGCCAGTGGATTTGATTTTTTTTAATTGAGCATATTAGATGAAAAAATACACTCTATTTTTAATATTTTAAAAACTGTGCAATGCTTGGTGGGACAGAGGCATGGGAATCCAGCTGCCTGAAGAGACCTCAGAATCATTAGGTTATAATGATGTTGCTTTTGCATTATTGCAGAATTTGAAAGAATAAATAAAGTACTAGAGTTGAGGCCAGATATTGTAATGATGACCCTTCTGTGAATGTGACATAAACTTTCCTCCAACTTTACCAGAAACAACGGGTAAAAATACTTTTAATATGGGCTTCCCTGGCGGCGCAGCGGTTGAGAGTCCGCCTGCCGATGCAGGGGACACGGGTTCATGCCCCGGTCCGGGAAGATCCCACATACCGCGGAGTGGCTGGGCCTGTGAGCCATGGCCGCTGAGCCTGCACATCCGGAGCCAAAAGTGGTATCCACATATGATATTCCAAACATCATTATGAAAGAATCATATATGTCATATATTAGCGGATTCCCTCACTCTTTTGTGGAGTAGAGATCAGTAACAGTAGCAAGTGTCTGTCACCTCTTTGATGACTAAGTTTTTATCTAGGGTTGCAACAAATCACTGTATAAAAAGAACATATAAATAAATAAGTTTATCTTCTCCCAAGATTTTACTTTTTTGACCTCACTATATAACTGGCATACAAAACGTTACATAACTTTAGATGTTCGAGAAGAACTCCCTCTCGATTTCACCAGATAATGTATCATACGTTGATTCCAAGCATAAATCAGTGATGATATACCAAAAAATTAGTACACCAAACTGCAGGGAGGAAGACATAGACATAAACATGCAAATATTGTATGGAAATACTCCCCACATACCACTGACTAGAGCTGAAATGCCCTTTTTCCAGACTAAGCCTTGTTCACAGCCACAATACTGGGCAACCGGTACAGACTACATACTGATAAGAATATGAGAATGGAAAGCATAAAAGAAGGTAAAAAGAAATTCTGTTCCTTATTGACGTGTTAGTCTTTGAATTTATCATCTTGAAAACTGACTAGACAGAGCCTCAGGAAGACCTCGTTTTATTAAATTCTCAATAATTTAAAACTGTTATTTCCTCTTGCACTTTTTTCTTTGTTCAACTCCAATCAACAGTGAGCCTAGTGTCGGCAAATTTATAAACCATTACGTTACGTTTTCTTTCTCAGCATCTTATAAAAAGTTCTAAGACATAACTTTGAAAGTTTCAGTAACCATCTGCTAAACTTGACCGTTCAATGAATTTCACTGAATTGTTAAAATTGGAATGTGAATAATATGTGGGTTCTTTCATAATAAAATGAAAGTCTACTCATTTTCATGAAGGTCGCTGTCAAACTACGGAATGTACTGCAGGCCAGAAGAAAAAAGAACTTTTTAAAATTCAAATCTAATGGCATAAGATGGAGTCATGGCAGCATTCTTCCAAGCTAGGTTTAGCTGCTCTGTAAGGTCTGTCTTTATTTAGGAAGGAAACGTGTTTCATCCTTTTAGCCTGTATGGTTGACCCCATCTTTTCCTTCTTCTCTTCACCCTCCTCTTTCTCTTCCTCTCCTCTGAGTTTCCATCATCATCACCACAAGACATGAACGAGACTTTGCAGATTGGGTTCAAGAACGGTAAAATCTACACTACACCCCTAAGACCCCTAAGAAGGGACATAGCATGTATATAAAAAGATAATATGAGAGGTCATTTATTAAATGCTAGACCAACATTTAGAAAATGACTGTCACAACAATTCAAGCAAGTGATTAAATCTAGTATTGTTTAATTTGCAGTTCTGGCTCTCTGTCTCAAGGAAAGTTGCCTGGTTATTGTGCAAATGGTCACAATGTGTTATGATGAGAGGGAAGAGACATGGAGAATGAACCTGAACTGACTACACTCCTACTCTGCTGGAGATTCTGTGATACGCACGTTCACCTATTCACTATTCCATCGAATACTCACGATAAACCCATCAATCCCAGAGATAATGGTAGAGGAAACTAATTCTCAAAAAAAATTTAAAAATGGGTTTTGAGAAAACTAGGATTGAATAGTACAGATGAAGTTATACAGAAATCAAATTATGTTACAGGAAAAGACGAATGTAGCAAAAGTCACCTGCTCTGGAAACCCACAAGTTAATGGGCCACTCAGTATGCTAGCTGGCTACAAAAATGTCTGCGTTTTCTACATGGTTATGGTTTATGGAGAGAATCCAGTACATGGTTTCTGAATCCCAGATCTTATGGCTTAATTACTACTTTCTATCGTGGGTGGTGAAGAGATTTAAAATGTTTTAAGTTCAGTTATTGTATGAGTAGCATTCAAAGTCATCTTTACTGTAAAAGGATGAAATTTTTTTAAAACTGATGCAAAACTATAATATTTCTTAAGTATTAAATGAATCTGGGTTTAATGATATATGGGCTCTGCTTAAGACCTTCAGAACTTCTCAAAGCCTAAGGTTGGTTTTAACGGACAAACCTTATTCAATGTCATATCTGAGCGTTCCATAGCTCAAACAATGCTCAATCCTATCTTTTAAAAGACTGATTCTAGTAGCAAAATACTGAAAGATGTTTCATCAAAAATATATACAGTTCTTTACTAGCACTGAAAATGAAATTTCCAGTCTAAAATTCCAAAATTTGTATTTGAATATTTTTATTATGGGAAAGAATGGTTTTTCGAACTAGACACATTTTATTTGCTTTGAAATGAAGACCATCTCATTTCATTAAGCTAAAACCCTCTTTGTTCTCTGGATATTTGTATAAGGTTTTCTTCTAGTTCCCTGTAGAGTTAAGTTTGAACTAAATAGCCAGTGACTAGATAGTGTCCTCAAAAATCAAAGAACCTTTGAAACTGATAAGAAAACTATAATCAATACAGTTTTGCTATGAATTAATGTTAACATATATATTTGACATTAGACACTTAACATGAAATGCTAAGGACAGTGCCTAGATTGTTCAATATTTGCTGTTATATTTACTATTTTTCCATGAAAAATAAATCGTGTTAGTACAGGCAGTTAGCTATGTTTCAGATGTTCAGTCACTAAGTTGAAGTGTAAGATTGATACGGTACAGATTAATGCACATGAAAATGTACATCCACTGATACAGGAAATGTGGAGAGGTATCCCCCAAATTGAAGAAACTGGCTAAGTTTTCAGGGAAAGGGATTTGATCATGTACTATTTCTTTATTTGAATAATTTACTAGAACTTTTTCTCATTAAATAACAATAAAGGAATATAAACAAGTATGAAGTTTTTTCTTCCACATTCTATTTTATTAAGAAAAAATAGCTAATTCATCATTCAAAGGACCTTTCTAATGGAGAAAATAAATTGCATTAAAAGAGAGGAAATATTTGCCAAAACAATGAAATTTCTATTACCAATTAGTGGAAAATGGTAATTAGCAAAAATTTTTAATTCTCTCACCTTTACTTGAGAACAAAATAAAAGCACACATGCTCCATAATAGGAGGCAATGTGAACAATATGTTTTACGTTCCTAAAGTCATTCTCAGGGATTGATTCCACCAAATCACTCTCTTTTGTAGAGGTAGGTGTACTAAAAGATTATTACTTCTCGTATGATAGAAATGTAAGTCCAAACACATTAAGCGATTTAAACAATGTGCCAAAAATGTGTTTCTCTCTTTTGGAAACTCCTCTGGTTATACACAGCAGCGGTGTTCTGACAGGTTGATATGTCTTGATACTTTAGGAACACAAATCATTGAAAACCCAACAGGCCTCTTTCTTTTTTTTCTCTGATCTCAGATTTGCTCACATTGAAACTTATTCCCCAGTGAGCTCGATAAACGGGCCCCAGAAAACAGAATTTCACCTGTGACCAAAGTTAAATTTCCCACTTGCAAGTTGAGAGAAACAGTCAGCTATCTTTTGTTTTTCTTTCCCTTTATTTTCTCAGAGCAAAAAGAGGAAGTTTCTTGCAGATTAAGAATATCTAAGACAATGGTCCCCATTTGAATAGAGAACACATGGGAAAACGTGAATTATTTTTACAATGTCAGCTAATCCACAGCTGTGCCACCTGTTAGTATGGATGCTATCCAAAAGGATTTTGAAAATAAGCCAGGCAGTCTGTCTTCGATGTATGAAAAAAGAAAACTGTCAAACATTTTGCATGGGGAGGAGGGGGCTGGGAGGAGCGTATGTGTAGAGGAAAACCAAAATTGACAAACTAGAAGTCATCTCCTGTATCCTGTGAATCCCACACGCACCACTGCCTTTGAGATGAAAGAATAATTAATTTCCAAGAACCATTCTGAAGTCATCACTCTACCTTCATTCTGTATCAGTATCGCAGTCCACCATCCTGTTCTTCTCAGTTTCCTTAAATGTTTAAGACGAAGTTTCAGTTCAAGGAGTTAATGAAGTAACTATATTAAGCGCTTTCACTTTAAAAGGTGAATACACTCATTCTAACGATACGGTAAAAAAAAAAAACCCTGACATATATCCTTTATCCTAACAAGATGGTAGAACTTGTGTTATTGAGCATGTGAGTCTCAGAGACAAATAGCACCCACAGTTTTAAAGAACATAATTTGCAACAGATCCAATGGAAACATAAGATGACAATATTCTAAAACATGAAATCTAAACTACACTGACATATATACACTGGTATGTATAAAATGAATAACTAATAAGAACCTGCTGTATAAAAATAAATAAATAAAATTCAGAAATTCCAAAAAAGAAATCTAAACTACGGAAGTCGTAAAAACCAGGGCAATGCAGAAGTTCTGGTAATATTTACCAAATTTTATGAAAAATACACCTAATTTTCCCTGCTGACAGGTGTCTCAGAACATCTGATAACAACATGAAGTTAATTTCTTCAAGTGCTTCAAACACTAGTGAAAGCATGGCTGTCAAATCACGGGACAGAGTTTTCCTATGTGCTTTATAAAATCTCAATCTCTAAGCTTCTTCTAGCTTTGTTGTCCAAATGCTGATGACATCTGACAATGCTTGTTGAGATGAAGTTTGTCCACTTGGAGCTACCGTCTAGACAAGACAAATTCCCTTTTGCTCGAGTCCACAAGTAGCTAACATCCAAAAAGCAAAGGGACGCTAATTAATTTCTTCCATTTCCATGACTGTTCGAAGGTTTTTGATGTTATTTTCCTAGTCACAGGCCTATGGATTTCAATGGCACACTATTGAAGATTCTAATTCTATTAATAAAGCAGACATTTTGACTCATTCTGGTTCTTTAATTTCTCTTGCAATGGTTCTCAAAATATTTTACTACCAATGCTTACTCGGTAAGTTTTAGGGTGAATTAATTATTCAAATTATAAAAATAAAATACAGGTGAGGGAAAAATTCAGCATCACCTAGGATGTGTTCAAGAGTAATGTGTCAAGTTGACATTTAAGTATACAGTAAGTGTACATTTGGTTCAGTTGCCACTTAGCAGGTTAAACTTGGGGAAAAGTTCTTAACATTAAGTCCCTTCATATCAGCTTCCTAAAAGGATCTGGGCATCTGTTTTATTTAGACGTCTTTTGATTGCCAAGAACTGAGACTCACTCAGATTAGCGGGGGGATGGGCAGCACAGTCACGAGAAAGATACATGGAGGGATAAAGAGACCCTCCCAACACACCAAGAAGCATCTTCTCCCAACCTCAAGAGAGGAGTCCCATTGACCAAGCCCATCTTTTTGGAGTCAAGACTTACAGGTCATAGATTGCTGGCTCACCTACGGATTGGTTGCCCTTGGTGAAGCTGTTCACATCTGGCCAAACAAGCCAGAGTTGGTGATAAAGAACACAGCCATGAGTTACCAAGCACAGTTGACTAGTGCACTGTTAGTATGTGGCTGGAGCTGAGTCACTACGAAGGGGGTGTGGCAGGCAGGCCACGTTGACATCTAGCGCAACGCAGGGTGTAGTTGAAAGTCAGACCATGGCCACCATCTGACTGTATCGAACCCCGGCTCTGCTACTTGCTACTATGAGACTTTGGTCCAGTTAATTAACCTATTTGATTTTTAGTCTTCTCAATATTAGTACCACCAAAGGTCACTGTGAAGAGTCAATGAGTTAATTTATGTGAAGTCCCTAGGCCATTGTCTGGCACCGAAATCACAGGGTAATTTACACTGACCAACATCATCTAGAGGTGATGAGCTGAAGCCGCCTCTCTTCTCAGTTACTACAGTGGTGTCTCTTCTTCAGGGATGACATCTGTTTAAGGAAGAGTTAGGCTCCAAAGTCATCTGGCAAGGCATAAATAACCCTAGTCAAAAAAAGCTTTGAAAAGACTTTGTCAGCCCACAAATATGATATATATGCTTTTGTCCTATGTGTGTATACTTGTCGAATGTAAAGTATATAATTATGAGCAGACATAAATATAATCATACGGTGTTGTTAATTATGAGATAGACAGACATGACAACTGACCGGGAAAAAACAGATCTGTGCACTGTCCTTTCATTGAGATGTTCTTGCTGGTTTTAACAAGTTAAGGATGCTGACACGACACCTACGTTAGTGGTGCTGGGCTGAGGCTGAGTGAGCGCCCTTAAGCAGTGGCCACGTGATGCGTTTGAGGTGAGGAAGCTGGGCTGTTCCCACCAAGTGTGACCTTCTATGTCCTGCAGTGACCCAGTCCTTCAGGGTCACCAAGGACTGATTCTCAGAGGAAGCCAGCGGTGGACTCTGTTCAGCTGGACAAGTTGACAGCGTAGATTCATATGCTGCTAGTTAATTATGCTAGAAAAACATGGTGAGTAACACTGAGGCTATCTTTTGAGCTGATCAAACATTTCCGGTACGTAGCTTGTAATTTTGAGGCTTTTTTCATATACGATGTTCCTATTCAGAAATGAAATCCATCAGGTTTTTGGCTGTTAGGAACAGTTCAGCCAGTTTATGAAGATTCCCACTTACTCACTCTTCTGTCCATTGTTATTTTCTTTTCATCTCTATATAATCACTTCTTCTAATCATTGATTCATCAGTGACCTTCTCTGTGACTTCTCCTAATTCAGTAATGTGTTCACTGAGGTTATCTACAAAGTAATGGCTACCCACTTGGCTGGCCATATGAACACACATTCACTAATTCACTAATGATCAGACACCCTCAAATCATTTACATCTCTTCCCAGAGGACTGGGCCAAATGTTCCAGATATAGTTGCATATCTACAAGTCATAAACGTATACCTTTTAAATCTTTGTTTAAAGTCTCTTCATGTACTTTGCCCAACTCTCTATGACAACTGAAGCCCTTGTTTCTGGATTTGGTGATCACGTATCTCGATTTTTCATGACAGTGATGCTGGGTTTATTATGGCTGAACCCAAGGGCTAAGTTCAAAACAGCCTCTTTTCTTTTTTTTTTTCCTCCAATACCAGAACACTGTTGCTTTGGTTGAACTCGAGAGAAAATAATTGACTTTCATTTAGAGGGCATGTTTTACAAAAAACATGTTTCCTTAAAACACTGTACTCCCACTCAGCACAATGAGATATACTCACCTTTGGGAAGGGTGGCACACATGGATGGAATAACAGATTAATGACCCCATTTCCGTTTCACACCAAGGCATGGGTTCACCGAGTAGAACGGCCGGTGAAGTTACCCCTTATTATCGTCTCTCCCGAACTGAACACATAGAGTTAAATTAGTGCAAATGTCACAGGACTGCTTTCGGTTGCCTTTCAGAGTAAGTGGGGAAGGGAGAACTCATTTTGAAGAAAAATACATTTCCTATGGAAGATCTTTTTAAGTCCTTAAATAACAACTCTATTGCATTTTTCCAAATATGTTTATGAAACCACTGCCTTCCATTTTACATGCTAGCTGAATCTGGAAGGTGACATGAGTAAACACTGACATGAATTTAAGTCCTTTAAATTTGTAACAGGGAAGAATCGATTTAAATTGTTACGAAGGGACAGGAAAGCATCTTTCAAACGTCAGAGAATTCTGTGCTATCTGAAACATTACTTAAGAAAGTCCTATGCAATTTAAGAAAAACAGGGTAAGGGTTGATGCAAAGTGTTGCCTTCCTTTAAGTGGATGGATCATCAGATCTGTCCACCTAAACTCTGTAAAAACCTCTAATGATTTTTATCTGCTTGTCAAGGAACTCCTCCGACTTAGATCCCATCACATTGTTTCCTGCCTCCACTCAAGTAGAGAGAGCATTTACATTCAAATATAACTTTCTAACAACAAACGTATAGAAAAGGTGTCATAGTCATAGCTGAAAGGAATAGAAGACCAGGAATGAAGAAAATTAAACCTTCTCTTTCTCCATTAAGAAAAAAAAAGCTTAATCACAGATATTTTACTTATATATCTCGATATACTTAGAGATCATTATACAAATTTTAAGTTTTAAAAATTGTTTTCCACTGCTGTTCCTGAACTAAGTATGCACATCTATGATAAAAAGAACCCAGTGAGACAGGTGGAGGTGATCATCACATCACCGCTACCCCGACCCCAATGAAGGAAAGGTTTTCAGTGTTACTGGAGACAAAAACATCACAACTAATTACATCATTTTTCTTGGCATCATTTTTCTTGCATCTACCAAGGCACGCTCAGACATACTCAACCTGTTACCACAATCCGTGCTTTATCTCAAGGTTTTATTTAGTGTAAGGAATACCATTTTTCTATTTAAAATGATAAACTTCTATTTCCTTAAACAGGTTGACTGGCCGAGAAGCGATCTTCTTATGTGCTATAAAAAGATATTAAAATAAGGTATTTTATTCCTAAAATAAAACAGTCAATTGAGATGCCTTTTAAGGATGAAAATTACCATGAAAATTTGCCATTTTATATCACTGATGAACACTTCAGCTGTCTGTTCACATAGTAAAGGCAGTTGAGGTTTTCTTTTCATTTAAAATAGATCACATTCTATCTAGGTAGATTATTGTGTTTCTGTTACAGAGTATCATTAACAAGTGTGCTAATGTCTAAAATCTGGGCACTGGTTTATCTACTGCCTTCCTCTATTGCTTCTATAAAACCTTTATGTATTTAATGTCTCTTATTATGTATATGTGAGTGTGTGTACGTGTGTGTTGAGGTGAAAGACCCAGCAAAGCTAAATGGTTCAAAATAATGTAGAAACTATACTATACTTCCAACCTACCTATTTTATCACGTAAAATATAATTTTCTAAAATAATGCATTTACGTACATTTGAAATCAAATTTGATAGCTGAATCTTCTCCGTACTACTCTTAAATGTAACCTTTAAGTAGCATTACCTGTATTAATGTTTCTTTCCATCCTAAGAACACAAGAGTGTTTTCTATAACATTACATAAGCCTTGAACAGACATGAGAGAAAATGCTGCCGATTCTGGGGTGAAAGCTACCGTTCCCTCCAAAGCTACCACTTGACACACACACAAATTCTACAGTATTGGAATCATTTAAAATTGCCAATATCTGGCCATTTTCAACCTATAAAAATGACAATTTCACTTTAACTTATACAGCCAGATATACCTCACCCGCTTAGAAAATGCATCAGAGAAGATCCTTGACATTTATTATGCAGAAGTTGATGACAATCAACTCTATAGAAAGGGAAACCTTCATGTCACCGAACATACACTCTGAAAATTTATGAACCTTTGCTCCATCTCTATTAAAACTCAACTGCATCCACTCAAAGAAAAAAGGATTTTTAAAAAAGGCACACCAAGGAAAATATAATAAATACACTCTCGGTCTTTGTTCTATCAGATGTCCATTCAGAGGTATTGATAATGGTTACATCACCAGATTTTTAACTACAACCAGCTCCCAATATTGCATTTATGGCCCACACCAGGAATCCCTTGACCCAGCTCGACAAGCATGAAAACATGAAATAAATGACGATGAACAAAGGTCCAAGGGACAGCTCGCAACAATACCGCAATGCTCTCATCACTAACACTCAACTCCGCGTCTGGATACTTATATCTGAAAGATTTGCAAATAGTGGCAACATTCACGCCAGATATGAACGCAAGTGGGGAACAGACTAAAGGCGAAACAAAAAACGCCTTCCAAGACAGAAACATTCATTAGCCTTCCTGGCAAGTGTCTAAAGCAAACAAGGAAACTGCAAAATAATGACTTAGTTACAAATAACCCCTTTCTAGCACAGTACCTTTTTGTGTCTGTCCCTCTTCCATATTCTCTTCCATGGCTACCTTTCTTCAGTAGAATCTGGTACAAGGAATTAATCAAAAGCTCAATTAGATGGAGGAGAAGCGAGCGATTTTTTTTTTTTTTTTTGTCCCTGGGAAGCTCCCCCAGCAGTGGCTTGGGTAAGTCCTTGGAGCTTAGCTCAGGCTCCCTCGCGTTTCTTGTTTGCTTGGAGACAGGCTGTCAAGTGCAATTTCATTCAAATTACTCTTCCGTGAAGATTATTAATTTTTCTTCTCAATGCTGTCCATTGTGCACCACTGCAAGCAGGTATTCAAGCAAAGAGCCTGAGAATTTTGGGGGGAAATTTGGTCTGAATCCCAGTGGCAGAGGCTCTAGGACGTGAAAGGCTTGCTTTGCATTTCAAATGGGGAAAAGAAATTGAGGTTTGTATTGAAATCTGGGCTTTAAATTGGAAACAGGCTGAGCTGGGAACAGATGGAGGGGTGTTCTCCTAACAGGAAGCAGACCACCAACCCGTAATTCCCCCTCCCTGCCACCAGAGTGGGAAAGCCCAGACTCCCGGCGGTTCTTTATGCTGCGGTCTTACTGCTCACCCAGTCAGATACCTTTCAAAACTGCGTTCCCCTGTTCTCTCCTCCCCACGTATCTGGCTAATTTGATTTAAAAGTGCCAAGAAAGGATGCAATTATACCATCTCAGGGTTTATCTGTAAAAGATGATCATTGAGAGAGGACTTGTAAGCTCACACCTCTCAGGTTTAAAAAGATAGAGAAGGATGGTTTTCAAAAGGATGAGTATAAACCTTTAAGCCTGAGAGATAGGTTTTAAGTCATTATTTCACTTCAGCGCCACGAAACTCTTGAAAGAAAGGGAGAGAAACACTGCAATTTCTGTAAAAAGAATCTCTGGATGTCTTTGTGATATACTGTTGTGATTTTCGGCCATGAAAACTGATTTTAAATGGGAATGTCTTGAAAGAGAATTGTTTCAAGGGTCATTCTTGGGGAAGCAGAAAGAACAAATGCTAGATGAGGAACGACAGGATAAGCGATTTATAATGGGATTCTGCAGTCTGATTTGGAATGCAAATCACAACGTTGCAGTATGGCAACAAATTAGCATTTGCACTTCAGCCTACTGAGTGACAGGGCGCGATCCAAGGGTCTCCATACTTCACAAAAGGTACAGGAAGAAAAATAAACAGTACTTCCCAGGGGGCATAAACCTTGCCTACAGTATGAAGAAAGGAAGAATCCCTGTCTCCGTCTCCACCTCTAAAGAAGCAAGCACACAGAGAAACACACATGTGCGCACACACAAAAAACTGTAATTCCTTACCTTTAATAAAAAAAGACTTCGCCTCCTCATCACCCACAGTATACGTTTCTTGCATCAGAGCATATACTTCACATACGTTTTTTAAAGTGGGTCAGCAGCATATTCCATGTCACCCTCAAAACCATCACAAAAGCAACTATTGGGGAGAAAGGCAATTCTTGTACAACAGTCCTCTGTATTTCCCAAGATTTCTCCCAAAGGAATGTTTAGCCTTCTCACGTCTACGATTCTTTGCTATTTATTTTCTCTCCTCAAAAGAATTTAAACCAAAGGTAAATATAATAATAAAATAAATCAAACGCCTATCTCCTCTGAATATATTTCAATCTGTATTCAAGGGTTCATGAGAGAGCTGCTTGCTCCGGGCATGGACTGAAATAAGGAAACCAAGGGGGAAATCAGAGAGTCAAATCATAGCAGCATCTCTGCTTCCACTTCTCCCCAGGCTGACATAACCTGGTATCCAGTCAAAACAGAATGGAGCATTACTTCTCAGTGATATTCTCTATTCATTTAATACCACAGGAATCATCAGTGAAACAAGTCATTAATAGTTCATAGCAGTAGAAAGAATAAGGCCATTTTAAGCCTTTAGAGCACTTTACAATCTACAAGACACATGCACATGCATTAACCCCTTTGCAAAACAAAGAGGGAAAGTGTGATTTTTCTCCCCATTTTATGTTGGAAAAAACTGAGACTCAGGGAGACCCTGGACTGGGCCAGTAAACCACCAAGTAAGTCTAAGATTCCACGTCAGCAGTTCCTCGACTGATGCTCTGAACCTGAGGCTGCTTTTCCCGCCTGCATTATCCCATTATGAGTGTCCTCAGCACCCGCACAAATCAGACTCAGTCCACAGCCTCCTGCTTCACCATGTGTACCACGGGAACGAGTGAAAGGAAGACGAAAAGGAAATTGTAAAACATATTCATTGGGCAAAAGATGAGTGGAAAAGTCACTATAACTTCTTTTCTTTCTGGAAACTTTCCAGCAGAGCAACAACTTCCTATAATGATCATTATTTTTTTTTTTTTGTCTAAATAGACGTTTTCACGCACAAATTTTTAAAAGAAGACAATACCAACTTATACCGATTTTTCAAACATGCAAAGAACCACCTAAAATCCAGGCTGAAGAGACTCTTAATGAGGAGAAACAAGCGTGCACACAGCTTCCTTACGGCAATCACCTCTCAGTAAGTGGAGATTAATTTGTTTCTTGTGGTAAAACAGAACATAAAATGTACCGTCTGAACCATGTTTAAGTGGACAGTTCTGTGGCATTAAGTACATTCACACCATTGCACAACCATGATCAACTTCCACCTCCAGAACTTCTTCACCTCCCCAAAGAGAAACTCTGACCCATTAAACACCAGTTCCTTACGTCCTTCTCTCCCACTGGAGGGCAGCTGAGTTCCTGGGACTGATTGTTGTGTTTACAATTGTTTTTTAAAGTCTTGATCTCATTTAAATTAAAAAATTTTTGAACTACCAAGTAATTCAAAATGGTTGCTATTACTGCAGTTTAACTTTATGAATTCGTAAATATGCTTACATGAACCCTAAGAATTGGCAATGCTGTTTTCTAGATTGTTTTTAAGATCTTCACGTTGAGATGACGAGATGCCTCATCTAACATTCTTTCCATCGCATCACGTTATGTTTGCCACACTCTGTTTTCAGTCATTGATTTAAAATGTATGATAGGGCTTCCCTGGTGGTGCAGTGGTTGAGAGTCCGCCTGCCGATGCAGGGGATGGGGGTTCGTGCCCCGGTCCAGGAGGATCCCACATGCCGCGGTGCAGCTGGGCCCATAAGCCATGGCCGCTGAGCCTGCAGGTCCGGAGCCTGTGCTCCGTAACGGGAGAGGCCACAACAGTGAGAGGCCTGCGTACCGAAAAAATAAAATAAATAAATAAAATAAAATGTATGATAGTCCATCAGTAGGAGTTTAAAAATATACTAAATGTTAAGTATGATTCTTCCCTTTCAAATACCACCTAAGAAATATTTGTGAAATATATGACAATTTTCTTCTGTAAACCAGAAGACACATTGCTCACTAAACTTAAAGCCTCTGTGAGAAGATGTCTGCAAATAATACATAAGAGGTTAATATTCAAAATATATAAAAACTCATACAACTCAACAACAACAACAAAAACCCAGTTAAAAAAAAAGGGCAGAGGAGCCGAATACACATTTCTCCAAAGAAGACACACAGATGGCCAACAGGCACACGACAAGATGCTCAACATCACTAACCATCAGGCAAATGCAAACCAAAACCACTATGAGCCGTCACCTCACACCTGTCAGACTGGCTATTATCAAAAAGGCAAGAGGGCTTCCCTGGTGGCGCAGTGGTTGGGAGTCCGCCTGCCGATGCAGGGACGCGGGTTCGTGCCCCGGTCCGGGAAGATCCCACATGCCGCGGAGCGGCTGCGCCCGTGAGCCATGGCCGCTGAGCCTGCGCGTCCGGAGCATCTCAACACTGTGACAAGTGATACCCACTAAGGACAAAATACCCAGGCTGCTACGTGAGCCCACAGCAAGGATACCTACCCACTCTTTAGTTTTGATGGTTGGGAAAGTTTTCCTGTTTTCTGAGAGGGTGAGGTTGATCTGACCTGATACCCAAAGTGAGTGATATTCTCTAGGAAGAAGGGAGGGGATAGAATAGGGGAGAAGGGAAAGGTTTTCAAGACGGTCGACACTGAATACTCAAAAGCTCATGTTCTTCGGACAACGTGTAAGAGACAAACACCTGGCCACGTGGAGGGGACCCTCTTTTACTATTTATGAGGCAAGGTGTCCAGGAGCCCTGGGCTGGAAAATCCAGTTCTGAGTCAGGGCCCTTAGTTTCCTCAGAGTAACTGGAGAGGCAGGGAGACACTCCAGAGACATGTCCTGTGCCCTAAGGTTGGAGTCTTAACAAGGAAAAGATGAGAAACCTGTTATATTTTCCTCAAGAAATCATCTCCAGGAATTTCAGGCTCTTTCACACAAAGACTTGTCTTCTGCAATCTAGCAGTACTGTGTTTTCAGAGTTGGCCAAGCCACCTGTCATGTCAGTTTCGTGGCCTGTACACAACCAGTCGATGGTTTGCCCGTGTTCTCAGGATAACGCTCAACCTCCTGAGATTGGCTGGAAAGATGGGGCAGACATGGCAGGAACCTCCCCTCCTATCCTTCACTCACTCACCCCTTCTCATTTCTCAAAATTGTCCACTTTTAAATGTTGTTCCTTCTGCCTGAAACACTTTTCCCTCCATCCTTAGATAGCTGGATCTACTCATTTATCAGACCTCAGCATAAATGAATGTCCCCTGGCAAATCTTCCCTGACCCACAGAATAAGCATCCTTCAGTACTGATGACACATGTCATTACAGTTATTCTCTGGCGTTTGCATTTTCCATTATTTTCCCCACTGACCCGCAGCCGCCAAGCCCCGGGAGGTCAGGTGCCCTCTGTCTCCACCTCCCACAAGACAAGCACATAGTAAGCTTTCCATAGATAATTACTGAACGCATGCACGCATGAATGAAATAATAGTGATGAATAACGAAAAAATCCAATGGCTTAAAATATACTTTATCATATGTTTAGCAACTTCCACAAAGTATTTTGGAGTGTCAACATCATTTACAATAGTTCCAGGAGACACATGTCATATTCATATATAACAAATGCCATGACTGAGGAGATATTTCGAAAAGCAAATTGTAAAACAAAAAGGCAAGTGGAAAATCGTTCACTGTGTGCCATGCCTCCTTTACTAAGGGAGGGCTATATTGCCATAAGCACTGATTATGGTAAGGACAGACAGATATAGTCAAGAGAACACCCTTTAGACCAAACTTGCCCTTTCAAAATAGGAAGAATCAATTATAAGGATTTATTGTAAACCAAAGCTGAGGCTTTCAAAGCTTAAGTAACTTTCTCCGGGTGACGCAACTGGTAAATGAAGGAATTGGGATTTGAATTTTGGTCTTCCTAATTCTAAACTCACCCCCCATAAGAAGGTAAGTCATTCAGTCCTTAATTAACACAGTCATAAGGCACGTTATGCTAGCATTTCTTCATTTTTGAGTAAAGTCTTGGTGTTACATTAATGACAACAGACATAGGTTATACCTTAGCTGAAAGATGATTTTTTTTGCTCCATTCATTTGAATCAAAGGTCAACAATTTGGAGATCTCAAGTAAGCCCAACCTTACACATCACATTGGATATTGCAAATGACAAGCCTGTAAAAATAAATAAAGAACAGAATGAGAGTGACAGAGACAGAGAGAGAGAGAGAACAAGAAAGAGAGGGAGGTAAACATAATGCTTGTAAGGCTTGTCAGAAGTTCTGAGTTTTGAGATACTGATTTTAAATCTGGCTTTGAATGTTCCTGCAGACACAGATGACAGGAAAAATCCTTTGAAAAAGCTGATTACACAAGATGGTGCAAAAAGAAATGATGAGGAAAAATCAGATTCAAGCCTTTTCAGCTTTATAATGAGCATTCTGGTCTTTTTGGTTATACATTAGATTGCAAGTCCTTTCATGGCGGAAAAAAATATACTGGAGTCTACTCTTACATTTCCAGAGATCATCTCAGGTAACCTAAACATTCTCCTTATCCTAAAAGGAAACTAGTCACAGACTGACAACTTGTCTGCAAAATGCCTTCTACCAAAACATTTGAACTCATGGTTCATGCAGGGCATCACGGGCTTCTCCCAATGGGCAGATCAAAATGAAAGTCACTTCCTTTCCTACCTCTATGAGGGGTGTGTGATTTTATGTACCGTTCCTTCCTGGGGAGCTGGATATCTGAAGATATTTGGGTGGGTTACTAGTCTTCAGCAAGACGCCTTTGATTGTGATCTACTCTCCACGAATTAAGGAGAAGACAAATATGCCCAAGTCCTTCACGTACCAGAAAACATTCTCCCAAGAAAGTTTTATCGGCAATGACGCAGGGTCCATTTGGATGAGACCGTGGCTCCAGGAAGGTGGACACACTCAAGCCTTCAAACACCACAAGAAATTTCCGTCCTAACAGTCCCTCTGCTCCCTGTACACAGTGTTAGGTTCAATGAACCCTGCAGAAGATCCCTTGGTTCCAGTCACACAAGCCATCCATTTGCAACTGTTCTTTAGGTCTCCTGCGGGATGCTCAGGTCACCCACAGCACCCCACTGCAGTTGTCCGAGATAAATGCAAAGCTGTTTTTAGGCTCTGATATTGCAAATATTAAGGGAAAACTGATTTATTTGCTCCCTCCATCCCACTGCCTGAATTTCAATATCATTTGTCTACAACACGTATTTGCCAAGTATCACACATCTTTTTCATTTTTAACATCTCAATACAGATGCTATTTCAATATGTATTTCCTCTGCCTGTCACTGAGAGCAGAAACCATAAGTTGCACTTGTCTTCTTTCTAACCTTTCACGCAGTGAGACTGAGGATAGAGCTACTTTGAAGTGACAGGCTTCCCAGGGCCAGGTTTAACTCTTCTTTTTTTTTTTTTTTGCGGTACGCGGGCCTCTCACCGCTGTGGCCTCTCCCGTTGCGGAGCACAGGCTCCGGACGTGCAGGCTCAGTGGCCATGGCTCACGGGCCCAGCCGCTCCGCGGCATGTGCGATCTTCCCGGACCGGGCCACGAACCGGTGTCCCCTGCATCGGCAGGCGGACTCTCAACCACTGCGCCACCAGGGAAGCCCTTCATCAACTATATATTGAGTGCTTATCTTCCTCCAGATACAAATCTAACTTCTAGGGCAAGTTCAGTGGAAACATATAGTAGGTCCCTGTTCTCATGGCATTTACACTCTAGAAGAAGAAAGTAAGAGGCTAAATAAACAAGCACATAAAGAAGACAGTATCAGGTTCTGATATGTGCAATGATGAAAATAAATCAGGAAAATACACTAAAGAGTGCTCAAAAGGGTCCTGTAGCTTGTGCTGTCAATATATGAGGTTCTTGAACATTATCCAGCCATAATAATAAATGCATACCCAAAAATCTCTAGTAGAATTTTATTATTTATTAGCTAGGAAGGAAAAGAATGAAAGAGAGGCTTGAGCAATCAGCAGTGCTCGTAAATGTTATGTTTTCTGTCCCAATTGGATCTTTTGTAATTGTTTGGATGTGGTGCAACATTTTTTTTTAAGTGGAACATTTTCAAGTCAGGTTGAAATCAAGGCTGTCGTTTAAAAGAAAAAGTGGCTTGTATTCAATCTCAAAAACCATTTGTCATCAATCTGTATCCTGAGGCTTAGAACACCCTAAAACATTACCTAATGCTTGAATCCATTCTGTGTGTGCGCGCGTGTGTCCTGCATCAGGATCAGGGTTGAGACACAAGTCTGTGACACCCGGGCTATCATAATTTTCACTATAAAGCTCTGCTTTTTAAATAGAACAACCAGGTGGCCATTCAGCATTTCTGAGTTGTTAACAGAGTAGTTTCAATATTATGTTGACTTTTGATTACATTCACCAAAAGGAGGTAGATGTTGACATATATAAAACAGAAACAGTACGCAAAACTTGGTCCTAGAAGCAAGTGGTAAGAAGCAGCTTCTCTGGACGGTCGAGAGAGAAGGGAATGCAAAAATGTCCAATCTGTGCGGTGAAATCTAAAACACCTTTTATTAGTCAACGAGTTTCTCGGGTCTCAAAAAATAGAGCTTACTGAGATTCTCATTAATGAACTCATAACCCCCAGGTCCAAATACGTATGTCAAATCAGGCAATACAATCAAATGAGGAGATTTGGTGAAAAAATGAGTTCTATGGGCGATTTACTTGGTCAACAGGCATCCTGTCAGGTAGTACTCTGCTGTGTGCTAACTGTACCACTATCCACTGCATGACTTTAGGCTAGGATGGTCTCTCTCCATTTCCTCAAATACGAAATGAATGTACCAATACTTGCCCTGCTGTCTTCGCAAGGCAACTGCACCAGGTGCCGGATACTGCGCTAAGTGTTTTATATACATCATCTCATTCTACCCCTCCAACATCTTCACGAGACAGGCATCGTCAATTAAAGCCATTTAGCAGGTGAGGGAAAGAAGGCTCCAGATGAAACACTTCTTCCAGAAATATAAAATGCTGTACAAAATAGTGTGATTATAACCATTGTTAAAAATACATATAATTATAACCATGGCTGTAATTAAACGGGAAGAAGGAACTCATGCTGAATGAAAAATATTAGCGCTAGAGTATCCTGGAAATTGCAAGTTGACAGCAGCACAGCCATCCACCTGATACAATTCAGAAAAACAGTGCAAAACGTTTAGGGCTTATTATATGCCAGTCCCAGTTCTTGGCACTTTTGTCCATACTTTTACTCAAGAATCTTGAAAATAACTCCCTGAGGCACACACTATTGTTACCCCCATTTTACAGATGTGGAAACAGAGGAAGAGAAAGAACTTGCTCCGGGGAACAGCTTGTGAATGGCAGAGCTGGGATGAGAGACCAGACAGTCTGGTTTCTAAGCCTGTGCTCCTACTTGTAAGACTAAACCACTCCTGTGAAGTGGGCTCTGAGGGATGCAAACCAACTAGCTATTTATCCACAGTTTATGGAACACATGGCAGGATTATCTTTCCTCTCGTAGAAGCCTTTGGGCCATTCTCTGGGCTCAGTGAGGTCAGCACCGTGCCCTGGAAGGGGCTCAGCTTAGCAATCTGTCTCCAAGGGCAGCTCTGCCAACTCTATACATCCTCTGTGACCTCTTTACAGGTCTGTTTCTCATTTGTAAGCGAAGAAAAAGAAAGCCTATTCATTAGGGATTTTGCAGGATCAAGTGCATTCGGCACAAGTCTTGGCACAGGGCACGGCTGGCTGGCACTCAGTGCGTGTGAGACCCCTCCCTCTGACCTCTCAAATGTGACATCACTTCAGATAATTTACTCTCCCATAAACTCTCAGAAAAGATGAGAGAAAGGCCTCAGGTCATGAAGTGTTAGGCTTGAAATGGACTATTACTGTCTTGAGTCATAAGGTAATCCACTTTGTAAAAACAATGTTATCCTGAGTATCTATAAGTAGGAATTGTTTTTCCTTCCTAAAACAGTGTGTATTGATTTTCTCAGGGGTCAGTAGATTCCCTCTGATACACTGGGGGACTGGTCCAGCTTAGCAAACCCTGGGTCAGTTCTATACCTGCCCAAGCCATAGGTCTGCCTAAACAAACTGACCACAAAGCAGAATTGTCCTGTAACTGTTATCCGGTTGGGTAGGAAGCATGATACCTACAGCCTGCTCACAAGCCACTACGATATAACTGAGAGCATGTGACTTTTCATACTATAAACTGTCCAAGGCTTAGTAAAAGGTGTCATTTTGACATAACCGCATCTTAAAACTTTAAGAGTTCCTGAAGTAGAAAAAATTAGGCAGGCGACAACCTCACTGTGTGGTTTTAAGACGACAGTTATTCTTTGCAAAGTGGTTCTACTGTTTACAGACCACACGGAATCCCTAACAATGGTCATGACAATAATAATAAGAGCTAATGCTAGATGAGCCTTTTTGACGTGCCACGCACTGTTCTAAGAACATGACATGTATTTCCCCATTTAATCTTCTCAGCAACTCTATGGGGTAGGTACTGTTATTATTCCCGTTTTGCAGAGAGCAAAACCGAAGCACAGACTGGCGGAGTTGAGACTCAAAGCAGACAGTCTGCCTGCAGAGGCCACAGACTTCCATCCATTTTAAGAAAATAAGTGAGCACATAAAACAGAGCGCTCTTATTCTGTTTGTGATGGATGCATGCCACCACTCTGTGTTTATTTTTTTTCCTTATTTTATCTGTTCAGCTTCATATGCAGACTCCATTATTCTGACTTATTTCTCCACTGATTCATTTCTCCACTGATTCACTCACTTATATTTTCTGATTTATTTTTGTCTGTAGTCCCATACGTCCTTGGCTAACTGGGTTAAGAAAAAAATAACTGGACTGAACAACTTTATATTTAATTTGGCGATTTTTACTCAATCCCTGAACTTAAATAAATCCAAATGCTGATCACACTTGAGTCACTTATCTCATTTATTTATCTATTTTTTAAAAACTTATACAAAAATTCCTTTTAATTGGAAATAATATAGAATCTATTTCTTCTTGCGCTTTTATTGTCAACTAGTAATTAAAGCTAGAGTTTTATCAAAACAGTAGTTGAGAGAAATGCCCTTTATTTAATTACTGTGAATCCCTGTAGAGCTACAATCTGGATAAATTAAACCCATTAGATGGAAACAAAATGATATTTGAATCTAACAGAATACATACTTAAATCTGAAGACAACAGGAAAGGACAAGAAAAAATTATTAGTCAAACCGAAGGCGCTTTTGAGTGGTTGCTCTATTTATTATAACATTACCTCCTTTGGCACACTTTTTTAAACAAAAGCTTAAAGCACTTGGCTTACATTCCCAGAGTCTCAATTACTTTATGACTTGACTGTAGAGAGTAATTTATTTTGAACAGACCAGTGCCCATGGGAATCAAATACAAATTCCTCAACATGAAATGGGAAATATTCCACTGATGGGCTCTATGTCAGGAACATAACATCTTCTTTCTCTGTTTTGCAAAGCAAATCCACGCTTTAATTAGATTAATTGACAGGCTTCTCCAACCCCTCTCCACCTCTTGAAGGGCCCCTGCAATTTGATTTCCATTCACTTCATCCCCTACTATTGCTCTCAAAAGTCAGGAATGGAACTTGTGATTCTGACTTTAAGGGCCAGTTTACCATTTTCATTCTAGATGACTTCTCAACGCTGTAAGTGCCTCACTGATGCTGCATTGTCTAGATCAGCACCCTGTTCATCTTTCCTCTGACTGCCAATTCCCTGTCTCCTTTTCTTGTTTGTTTCTTAAAATGTTGGCTCTCCAATCGCTTAAAGAATCCAGCAATTCATTTAATAACCAGCAAACAAACAAAAAAACTATTATTCTTAGTCCGAGTGACTCTAAAAATATTTTTAATCTTGACCTCTCCCAAGTAGTTGAGATATAAGCCTTCACCTCAACTAAATATGTTAATAAATTTTAATTAATAAATTACTAGGTAAGATAGTTTTCCCTTTTATAAATTAATAGACAGTAAAAGGGGAAGCTAAATATTTTTTTCTTTATAAATACAAGGAGTATAAAACAAAATAGTGTAGTATATAATGTAATGGACATCTAAGAAATATCCTGGCTGTTCCAAGGATTTTGTTTCCGGACAATATATTATTATGTTATAACTAGCTAATGCTAATATTAATATATTATTTCAATTCAAAACTACTAGTGTAGTTCTTATTATGCATCAGAAATTGTGCAAGGTACCACCAACACAGAAATTAATTAAGCCTATCTGCCCACCAAGAACTTAACATCTGCTTAGGGTCTGGCAGAAGGAACCAACAGTAGCTGAAGCAAAAGGAAGGATTTACTTGTGTATTATTTTATTTTTTTAGAAAATTTTAACATAGATGACAGAAATTAGATGATTTTATACCTTGATCTCTATTTTCCCATTTCCAAAAACCATACAACCTTTTTGAATTTATTAAAGTATAAATATTACATTTATCTGGTATATTATTCAAGGCTCTTTTGGTGCAAGAGATAGAAAGCAAACTCCTACAACCTTAAACCAAAGGACAGTTTCACGTGTACATCCACAAAGTGGACCTGTCATGACAGAGGAGTGTCTGGTCACAAGAACGTCTGCCTACACCCAAAAAGATGAGAAAGGTTTTCCAGCCTCTACTATTTCTGTCATGTGACACCACCACCTCTGTTCCAGGCTTTCCCCGCCAAGCAGGGAATATGGTTAACACCACCTAGCCTCAATGTTCAATGTTCAGCTCAAAGCAACAACAGAAGGGTCATGCCTCATTCCATCTGACGGAAAATTTACTGGGAGAACCATTTCCACCTAAACATGAAAAGGTTCTGTTCCCAGGAGATAAGAGGAGCTGGGCAGGCGATGGGAAATGTCTTCTCTGGATAGGCTTTTGAAAAAAAGGCAAAAACATCATCAGCGAGAAATTCTGGTTAAAACTCTTAAAAGACACCTAGCGAGGAAAGTAAAGAAAGAAGACAAAATGTTTAAGCATGTGAGCCAGTGAAAAGGGCAGAGAGTCGAGAGTTGGTAGGAAAAATTATCGAAAGTGAAACAAAACAGCATGTCAGGCAGGTTTAGAGAGGACCCTTCCTCCCAGCCCCCTACTCCCAACCACAGCAGAATCACTCCATAACATAGGAAAACTGGTAGACCCTTGGAGAAAGGCATTAAAATTGATAATGAGTTAAATTCTTTCAATCAGTAGTAACAAAATACCTGGTGCAAGGCATTCTTCTGGGAACTGCAAATATTAAAGAAAAAAAAAAAGTTGACTAAGAAACAGATTCCAACCTCAAAAACCTGATCAGGAGGAAGCTAACATATGTGGTACGTTACCTCATATTGTTACTAAGCACCGCTAGACTGGTATCAACAAGAAACCACTGGAGACAGAAGAGAGGGTGGAATAGATCAGCTCATCTGGGATAAGCTCAAGGAAGAGGCAGCATCTGCAGTGGACCTAGGAATCTCTACCAAGGCACGAGGCTGCACGGAGATTCTCAGCGTCACAGAGGAAACTAAACAGTAGACCTAGCACCGAAGTTAAAAGGCCAGAGTATATACAAGCCTAGCGTAACTCTCCATCCTGGAAGTCAAAACCAAAACTGGACGCGTGCCTGTTAGCGTCCTTCTTTCTTCTACTCACAGCCAAGGGCTTATCTTTGCTATCCTGGCGTTTGGGCTCCTTTGGGCTTTCTGAAGATGTGCGGTGTGAGAGAGAAATGCAGAGACTCAACATAAGGCTGGGCTGTTTCATCTCACTTATTTTTAAGTCTCTTTACCACATCCCTAATCCAGCTGATAAAGCAGTCTTCAGTCCCTCAAGTTTATGTCTTCCTAGCCAACCGGCATCTTTAGGGGAATGAGGCAAGGTATGAACGTGCAAACAGATAAATATCTTTAGTCAGGTCTAATTCCGCTTTGCATTGTGCCCAGTAGAGAAATTAAGATATATTATTTTCCCATTTAACAAGTAAGGAAATTAAGGGGCGGAGAATTGAAGCAGCAAGCTCGAAGGTAGAATGAGTCATAGCAGAAACCATGCATCATTCTGATCCTCTGAACTTGTCTCCCTAACCGCCAGCCTCAGATTACTTGGAGTGGCACCTCAAATCACCAGTACCCAGTACATAAAACCAACAAAGAGTTGCCGGGCCTGAGTGAGTTGAGAACAGAGAGAAAAATCTGTCTTATTAAGCCCTTACTTGGGCCAGTAAGATTTAGGTCACCGTTTCTTGAATGATAAGTGGAGAAACTGGGCTAGAAGCCTCCCAGGTCCTCCAGGGGAACGCTGCAGGGCCAAGTCTCCGAGCCAGCGTGCTTGAAGAAAGCCAGTGTCCTGGGCTCCCTGTAGCCAGGGTGTGAGGTAAATGAGGGACTGACACCACAGCAACTTCAAAGGCCAGCGGACACTTGGTGCCACCCAGGTGGATTCTGACTACCCAACCGAGAGAGATGCGTTCAGATTTACTCAAGTATTTGTCAGGCCTTTCATCTGAAAGTGATGGTTTGGTGTTCCCAAGGCAAAGTGCAATCTCCTATATAGAATGTTCCCCTCACTCCTCCCTCTGGCTCCCAGCCCGGCCTGGGGGAGGGGCAAGTACCCACATCAGCAAAAGGACAAAAGCCTCCCCCATCCCACAGAATTGTTCAGCTACTTTTTTTAGTTTATTCTGTTCTTGGCCTGTTTGTTTGCTCGGGTGGTTATGAAATCTTTAAAAAGTGAGAAATGGGGCCGAATTCTCAGTCCTCCCTACTCAAGGATGCAGTCAGCTCGCGTGTTCACAGTTGAGGGTTGCATCTCTGACCTTCATAGACTGTTTTCCCTTCCTGACTTCCTTTTGTACCGAATGTGTGTTGTAAACTCACGACGCTGGAGTATGTACACAGGGGCCCCATCATACTTCTAATCCTGAATGGAATGGATTAAACTATCACATTCTCTCATCTGTGCACTTTTTCCTTAACAAGAGTTAAAAAAGAAGAAGAAAAACCAACCCTGTTTATAAGTTGACACTGACGAGAGCTGAGAGTGTCTGAATCATGAAAACAATAATTATAATAAATACCAGAATTATTATGACCGTCACTACATAATAAAAGGCACAGCCCTTCTTCATTTTATTGAAGCTCTCACGACTCCTTTGCTTCGTGTATCACCCTCACCCACGCAAAGAGCGAGAAGAATAAAGAAGCATGAAGGTCATTTGGTTGATTGCTTGTCAATTTAATTCTTTTGATACCTGAATCCCCCAGACTGGATCAGAAGCCCCATGACTGTGCCACACAGCACCTGCTCTCTCCTCTGTTCTAGCACTTTCTATACCATGCTGTCCTTCCTTTCCTTTGTCTCTCCTGGTCGGCCTGCCCTCACCATGGGATCCCACCATGTGTTCATGTGTTGGCATTGAGAAGAGGGTACTGTAAACTAGATCTTCTTTTCCTGGGTGCTTGTTGCAAACTGCCAATTCCTGGGAGCCTAGGAAAACCCACCAGGACTACATCTCCCAGGTCCTTTTATCCTGGAAAACCACTGCTATCATGTTTCTCCTTAAGAACACGTGAATACATCAGTAACACATGAAAATATGGTTGACTAGAACACATTTACGTGATGAGGAAACATAAATTTATCACATGATGGAAAAAGATAAAGAAACTGATGAAGAGAGAGTTGAAATAACTTGCCAAGACCGCACAGCTGGTCAGGAGGAGAACCTAACTTCAGCCCCAGCAAATCTCTCTGTAGTAATGAATCTTCACGGTTAAGCGGCTGCTGAGTCATGAAGGAAAATGGAGGCCCAGGTTAGGAATTTGGACCAATAACATGAGTCGTATTCTGTTCACTTTTCAATTTTTTTCCCATATACACTGTACTTAAACAACTAACAATAATGTGAGATACTCATTTTCAAAGCTTGACATTGGAGCTGGATCCTGCTTTTTCGTTTTCCATGTGTATATGTAATGTACACTCCTGAAAAATCTAACACTCCCTTACTCCTAGGTTTTTAAGAAATCGTATTGGAGAAAACATTGAAAGTTGGTCGATTGGTGTTTTTATTTAAAGGATAAAGATGCTTGTCTAAAACCAACTTAAAATGATCTGGAATCTATAAAAAGCAAAGCGCTGCAGATAAACCTACTTGAAAATCTTATTTCCATGACAACAGAAACAGCATTAAAGGGCCAGCACACCTCTGCACTGCTTCCTTGCCGACGCATGCAATCATCTGACATATTTTCGAGAAGAGGAAGAATCTTTCACATACATGCTAAAATATGTGTGTGAACATATAAAAGAATGCTATCCCTTTTTAAAAACAGAGATAAAAAGCTGATGATCTTAATAGTTATACACAAGATCAGCAGGTTCTCTGATTCTAGAAAATGTGGAAATAAAATGCAAGATATAAACTAACATTGCATACAAAATGGGTTTTGTAGTTTCCATATTTGTCATTCAATTTATCATTTTAACAAAATCCAGTTAATCTATTTTGTTTTAAGACAACATAGAGAGTGCTTGCTCATGAATACACAAGTAGCTAAAATAAATTTTTATTCAGAAAAAAATACTATTTTATAATATAAGACATACATGGTCATTTCTACTCAGTTCTTCTGAAAATTAGAGTTTAGTTCTTTTTGGTTTTGCATATATAAACATTTGAGAAAATCCTGGAAAAATAGCTTTGTTTTTGTAAAGTAATAACAATATTTTGTACAGAATTCCTTTTTAAGATGTTTCCAAGGTTAAAAATATTCTCCAAAGGCAAATTTAGCATTAAATTATGTAAGACAGGTTTGACTGTGCAAGGTAAAATTATATATATGAGATTATAGAGTTTAAAGGCATTACGTGATTATATGTGGTCTTCACAGAAACTCCCAATGTAAAGTAGAAAGGGCAGATACTGTTATCAACCTTTTTTGCATCGGTGAAGTATTCGACACTCACAAGCATTACATGCTAAGTGGCCATAAGAAGACTAAACGTAGTTCTTTATATTTCTATGCTCAGCTTTTTTCTTCTATGATGCTACATCTCACACTTAATTTAAAAGATTAAGAACTATCGGGCTTCCCTGGTGGCGCAGTGGTTGAGAGTCCGCCTGCCGATGCAGGGGACACGGGAAAAAATTAATAACTATCATCATAGTTCATTTTAGTTATACTTTAGTAAGAATGTCCGTTAATAGTTTTATGCAAAAAAGAAAAAGAGGACATTTTTAATCACCAATATTTGCTAACTTAATTATAATAAGAATGATAACTACTTAGCAACAATTGATGCAAAATTTGTCTTTGATTTGAGGTTTATCAAAATTATTAGCTATGTGCCTATTCTTTATACCATCTGCAGATATAGATCAATGATAGATAGATAGATAGATAGAGCTCAATCTTCAAATAGGAAACTTTCCATCTCTAACTCTACAAAGTTAACAGGTCCATCTCTCTACACCCATGAATTCTAGGAAAATTATTTTTGTGCCAAAAATTAAATGCAGAATTTCCAAGATGAAAGCCATGTAACAAAATACAGAGCATAAAAATTACTTCACCTAAAAGCAGAGACGAATTAACAAACAACACCTTTAGTTTCTCCACATGTCTTTTCTTTGCACATACTTTTTTCCTGCCACAGAAAGTGCTAAAGCTGAATCTGGACCTGGACCCCTACTGAGAAGAGGTTCCCCCTGATGCCGCCTCCCTCCCCCCATCCGTGATCATTCAGATCATGAAATGGAAGTTAAAGAAGTCTTGTAGCACAAGAGCTAAATTATCTTAAATTAACTAAGGATTCATTAAATTCCACTTAATTTTCTTTTAAATACTTATGTCTCATTTTCTTATCACTGTCAAGACTTTATAAGTGTCTCTTGGGCTCATGGTATTGAGTCTGTTTTTTATTATTTTATTTTTAATTGAATTTATGTTTTTAAATTTTTTCTACAAATTGCTATTTCTTATGAAGATAGGTATAGGTGAAAATCATCTTAAGCTCTTTCGTCTTTTCCAGATAGACTTGCTGAGAAAAGGCTCTTATTGTATAGTATTTGCATTTATTCTTGCTCTACATTAGCTTTAGTCAATCCTCTTCTTTTTCTAAAGTCAACTAACACCTTGCCAGTATCTTGAATTATTCCCTTATACTCAATAACAACACCAGAAAAGAAATAGATATTTGTGTGTGTCTGTGTGACAAAGTCAATTGAGAACATTTTCTTAGTTATGTGGAAAACATGAGTGTGTCCTTAAAAGGCTCTTACCTCCTCGTGGGTCTATGCAGAAGAGATACAGGATTATATTTTCAAGGGCTTCCCAGCAAAGAGTTTTTAATTACAATGAGCACACACACATTCCTATTGTAGAGGAGAGGATGGACCACACTATTCATTTCTAATGTAAACACGTGACTTACAGGAATAACATGACATTCCCGAATTTACTTCACTGTTTTACCAACAGCAATGGAATCCAATATTAAATTATTTTAAATTCTTGAATAAATGATACCTTGATTAGTAACTTCTCATTCGCACTAAATGTCCACTTTAACAATATAAACATCTACATGTGCATAGCTGCCCTTCTACATAGAACGCATATTCACCACTGAATGAGTGGAACTACATTTAATCCCCTCCAAACAAAGAACCTGAAACTAAATATCCACGTTCCAGTTCAGATTGCTCTTTCCTTCTCCCTCATCCAGTCTGGTGGTATTTCCTTTTTTTGAAATTTCTATAATAACCTAGACCTTTCTATTCCCCACAATTTCAACTTTTAGTAATCTTTACCTGGATCATTACAATAACATCCCAATTAATTTCTATGGTTCCAAAGCTCCCCTTTCTAATGTTAAGACAAGCCTCATAGCAGGGATTTTTATCACATTATTCTTATTCTGAAACATTTTTGGCTTCTCTCCATCATTCAAATGATTGAATTCATGAATCTGGCTCCAAGCTATCTGCCCAAATGTATATTGCACTGCACCCTTTCTTGTACTTAATAGTAGGAACAAATCAAATAATTTGCTGTCCCCCAAATATACCCCATATGGTCTCAAGCTCTTCTCTTGGCCTGGATCACCTTCTTTCCACTTTACTTTTCCAAATATTGGTCAACTTCAAGTTCATAGCATACTTCCTATATGAAATAGTTAGTGACGTACCACAATGGACTGAATGTTTGCGTTTGTGCCCCTCTCAAATTCATATGTTAAACCCTAACCCCCTGAATGTGATGGTATTTGAGGTGGGGGGCGGTCTCTGGGAGGTGATTAGGTCATGAGGATGGAGCCCTCATGATTGGGATTGGTGCCCTGATAAAAGAGACCCCAGAGAGCTCCCTCCCCTTCCGACCTGTGAGGACACAGCGAGAAGAGGGCCATCTATGAACCAGTAAGTGGTCTCTCACTAAACCCAAATCTGCCAGGACCTTGATCTTGGACTTTCCAGCCTCCGGAACTGTGAGAAACGTAAGTTTGTTGTTCAAGCACCCAGTCTATGGTAATTTGTTATAGCAGCCTGCACGGACTGAGACAAGCACCCTTTTCAAATCCTAATATTCCACAACAGCACTGCATCTCTGTTCTCAACTTTGTTCTTAAGTCACTTATTCCAGTTTACATTATATTTAACAACGAAGGAAAGAAATTATCATTTCAATGATTCTCAACTGCGTGTGCGTCATGGGCCTTTTTGATAATTTGATAAAAGCTTTGCATCTTCTATCCCGCCCCCCTACAAATGAATATATGAAAACCTATCAAGTCTTGTGTACATTTCTGGTGTTTTATGAGGCCCAATATGAAACCATGCTTTACAGTCCTATAAACTTCAGTTTGAAAAACTCTGCAATATTGGAAGGAAAATTCAAACACTGGTTCTTCTCTCAAGAAATGCAGAGGGAGCAGTAACCACAGGCAGTGTGGCTGCTTTATCCTTGTAGCCCGTCACTATGCTCTTTGCACATGTTGTGAGGTCTTTAACCCAAGAGGCACTTGGATACAAGAGGCAATTAGATACCAAGTAAATCATTAATTTTTTTTCCAAAAGAAAACTATTACATAGCAAATAATTACTTCAAACGTACAACTTTTAATATTCAGAAACTATAATTTTTTCTCAGTGATTAAAGGAATGAACGTATTGAAGCACAGTCTCCTACTCCATGTGACTGGTTCTGCCATATTGCACGAGAATTCAAGAGCCCATAAAATAGAATATTACACACAGTGTCAAGAAACTGAGGTACAGAATATTAACTCAAATAATCTCAGACATGTAGCCACTATATCAAGCACTTTAATACAAGCACACAAAGCTTCTAGATGTTTATTCAACTTCATAACTGTATGGTATGGGCCTCAATGTGGCTTAGTCTAAATATGAAGAAATGAAGGGGAGTTCATTACATTTGTTTCACACAGCTTCATTTGGAGCTCAGAAACAAATGATATTCTTGGAATATTTTTGTTGCCAATGTAAGCTATATAAATAAAAGCCAGAAATCAATGAATTTCCCTTTTTGGTTTAAAGCATACTAGAATATATAGAAAAAAGATATAGCCAAGATATAGAGTTACCAAACCAAAAGAGTAAGCCAGTAGGAGGCAGTTACCTGGCCTAATAGACAACAAGGAATAGAATCCTCCATCCCGTACGTATTCTAATAAATGAACTCAAGAATTATGCACTGGAATGCAAATTTTCACTTGAAACTACCCACTGGATGACCCTCGTTTCTTCGGATCTACAAACAAGGTTTCCACATATATATAAGCCCATAAAGACAAACTCCTTTCCTGAGGGAGCTCACAGTATATTTTTCTAACCAAGAACAGTATTCTGCAAAAGAAACAATACAGTCTTTAATTCTCTCTCAAGATCTTATCTTCATTTCCCTTCCGCCTACTCCCCAATTCCTAGCTGTTTTTAGTTGTTTGCTGGCAAGAAAGCTCATATCTCTTCTTGAATAGTTGTCAAAACCCCAAGGCTGTAATCTACCGGCTAGGCGGCCTCCTGCTGAAACAGTGTTTTCTTGAACATTGCAGTTATGTATAATGTTGATGACAGCTTGTTTTGTAGTTGTCTTGCCTTTCTAGTTTCAAAGATAGCAGCCCCTAATGAAAAGAAAAGCCTTTTCCCACATGAATACATTTCCATTTTTGCCTCTGAAAAATCAATGAATTAAAACTATCAGATGCCTTTGAGGACCCATCAGATGAATGAGTTCTTAACTGGAAGGTCTTAAATCTTCTTTCTTGTTTTATATTTAAGTTCTAAAACTATCTAACCGTCTTACAGACTTTAAAATCAAATATAATATTCTGGAGATTAAGAGGCAAACTAAGTTATGATTAGGATTTTAGTAGTCTGCCTGAGAACACATTACAGCTTAGAGACTAGAGTCAGACATAATGGGGATCAAATTCTAGCCTTACCTTGCACTAACTGTGGTATTTTTGGAAATATCCTATCTTAACTTCAATTTCCTTACATATAAAATGAGAATAATAGTAATTTACCTACCAAAGGGGAATGTTCTGAAAATTTCAGGAGATTATGTAAACAAAATTTTTGGCAATGTGTTTCTATTGATGGTTCACAGAAGTATTGTTATTTATTAACCAATAAACATAAAACCTAATAAGTATTGTTATTGCTTTTGTTATTGTTGTCATTATTAAGCTAAGGAGATATTACAATAATCTTAGAGCAAGTAAGAAACTAATAAGAAAATAAATATATACGATTCAGATTCATATTAGGAAAAGTGATAAGAGACTCAATTTTAATTTTGGATTTGTTGTTGTTCAACTGATAATATTAAATGGTATGAAATATTGTTCTCCATATAAAATTCATTAACTTCAAAATTGGTAATTAATTTTATGAATATTTATAGTTTCATAGTGTAAAGAATTTTCCTATTCAGCAGTGATGGTTGGGACTTCCCTGGTGGCGCAGTGGTTAAGAATCTGCCTGCCAATGCAGGGGATACAGGTTCCAGCCCCGGTCCGGGAAGATCCCACATGCCACAGAGCAACTAAGCCTGTGTGCCACAGCTACGAAGCCTGAGCTCTGCGAGCCACAACTACTGAACCTGCGAGCCACAATTACTGAAGCCCGCGTGCCTAGAGCCCGTGCTCTGCAGCAAGAGAAGCCACCGCAATGAGAAGCCCACGCACCACAACGAAGAGTAGCTCCCGCTCGCTGCAACTAGAGAAAGCCCGTGCACAGCAAAGACCCAACACAGCCAAAAATAATTAAAACACACACACACACACAGAAGAGCTATATATATATATAAAAAAAAAGACACAAGGATTACAGGAAAGCAAGCTCTCAGGAGAGGGTGTTGACCTCCCCATAATTAGAATGGGACCTGTAGTCGTCTTATTAGAAGTTAAATAAAGGGATGAAATCAGAAGGTAGAATCAATATCCCTAGCATTTGGTATTATTCCTGGAACAAAATAGATAATCAGTTTGGAATGAATGTATAAATAAGTAGAAATGCATGAGATCCTGATGGAGAAAATTGAGAGAGAAAAGATAATGGAAAAAAGAAACTTTGGGGGGCTTCCCTGGTGGCACAGTGGTTGAGAGTCCGCCTGCCGATGCAGGGGACATGGCTTCGTGCCCCGGTCCGGGAAGATCCCACATGTCGCGGAGCGGCTGGGCCCGTGAGCCATGGCTGCTGGGCCTGTGAGTCCAGAGTGCAATGGGAGAGGCCACAACAGTGAGAGGCCCGCGTACCGCAAAAAAAAAAAAAAAAAAAAAAAAAAAGAAAAAGAAACTTTTTGGAAGACCTATATTATTAAAAGGTAGTAATAAGAAAAGAGATGGATAGGAAGGAAGGGATAGTTATAGAGACAGGCAGGCCACTGGAAAGCACTGTGGTACAGAGGCCAACGAAAAGAGACTAAATATAGATTGGTTTTTAAAAATTAAAGTGTTCTTTCAGGGCAAAGACTCATCTTCATTCTTGCTCTAATTTGCACTTTATTAGAGATGACAAAGAAAAATGGAAACACCCCTCCATTGCGTCCTGTCATAGCTTCATCCCAAACCCTTCCAGTCTGATAGCTCTTAGAGTTCATGTTAATAACAAGTGTTTCTGCTCCCGAATTCGAAATTGCACTTAGCTTTTTAAAGAAAACTTAAGGGATGGAGTGTGGAAAATAATTTCAGAGCACTAATTATGTAACATTCAAGTTTCTTTCCTACTTGTTTAATAGTCTGCTGCCTTTAACATAGAAAAAGGAAAGTCTTTTTTTTGCTCTCAGAAAAAAACACGAAGGAAGAAAACCTTGAAGCTTTCATGAAAATGCGGAAACACTAATCAAATAAAATATTTCACATTCTTACAGCACATTTTTTTTTAATTTATTTATTTTATTTATTTTTGGCTGCACTGGGTCTTCGTTGCTGTGCACGGGCTTTCTCTAGTTAGTAGTGGTGAGCAGGCGTACTCTTTGTTGCGGTACGTCGGCTTCTCATTGCGGTGGCTTAGGCTCTAGGCACTTGGGCTTCAATAAGTTGTGGCACGCAGGCTTCAGTAGTTGTGGCTCGTGGGCTCTAGAGCGCAGGCTCAGTAGTTGTGGCGCATGGGCTTAGTTGCTCTACAGCATGTGGGATCTTCCTGGACCAGGGCTCGAACCCGTGTCCCCTGCATTGGCAGGCGGATTCTTAAGCACTGCACCACCAGGGAAGTCTCTCTTACAGCAAATTGAACATCAGAAAAGATATACAGCCTTGTTTAAAACAAGGGACAGATTACATAAAATCTAGCAAAGACTTTGCATCAACAATGATAAACGTTGTTTTCCTTTTGTTAACATTGTACCCAAATGGGCCATCCGGTTACAGCTGCCATCACTTTTCTTCTCAGATCTTACTCTAATCCTACAAAAATCAAGTTGTAGAAAATTACAGAGATGATTGAGCGCTACAGTTAACTTGCCTTATTTTTCCCCATTATTTATAATTTAAGGAAAAATTTTCAAATCACTTTGGTTCAAAGAGATCACTTCTATCGTTAATAACTAATACATATTTACAGTGATTACTTCAACTGCACTCTTGAATATTACTGACATGAGGCTTTTTGGGCACTGGATCAAAAAGGATTATTTAATTAAAAAACCCCATAAAAAACCCTGGAGCTAAGTTTACAAGAAAGTATTAACCAAAGAAGCTTTTCTTTTTCTTTCCCCCTTTTTACCTGAGCTTAACTAAAAACCTGAGTTGAAGCTTATCACAATATAAAGGAAGTATTAAATAATAGTGCAACACAAATCAGACAATAATTGGGAAATCAAACAGGTTCTTTTTTTGTTTTTCTTAGCTTTGCAAAGTCTCAGAAACAATGAGATCAAGAAGTAAGAAAATCAGGGGCTTCCCTGGTGGCGCAGTGGTTGGGAGTCCGCCTGCCGATGCAGGGGACACGGGTTCGTATCCCGATCCGGGAAGATCCCACATGCCGCGGAGCGGCTGGGCCCGTGAGCCATGGCCACTGAGCCTGCGCGTCCGGAGCCTGTGCTCTGCAACGGGAGAGGCCACAACAGTGAGAGGCCCATATACCGCAAAAAAAAAAAAAAAAAAAAAAAAAGAAGTAAGAAAATCAGGAAATCTTCATTGCTCTTTACAAGGAATTAACATGATCACAAGCAGAATCATTCGCTTCGCTTTCATGTAAGGGTTAGGTTTTTTCTTTTTAAGGGAAAGGACAAACCCAATAGATATGAGTGGTGGCAACCTGAGAACTCACATGACTCTCTGAGACTTTATTTCTCAGCAGTACTTTTGTGTGAGGATATTATGATATTAATATCACTCAGTTACCAAAAATAAAACCTTTAAGCCTTCTTAGCAAGTTTGAACAATTGCTGTAAGCCTAAACATTCTTAACTATTTCACTATCAGAGTCTTTATGCAACATATTTTATAACTGGTCCATGTTCATTTGAACTCTAGGTACCCATGTTACCTTGACACTCAAAGCAAGCTGCTAATTGCCTTGAGCCAATAAATTAGAAGAAAAAAGGGACTCCCATGAAAGGAAAAAAGGATAAACAAGGGAAGCATATTTCTGACTTGGCCAGGTCAACTGAAAATGTTGCTAAACAAAGTTCTGAGGACCTAATTTTAATTATAAAAGAAGCACGTATTTTGGAAATAGGTGTGTATCAGCACAACTTAGCAGAAGGTAAATATCTCCAGGAGAAAGACCCTGAGATCATCAGTTTCTTAGAAACAATTCAAAAGCAAACCAAGAAAGGAAGCAGCAGAAGGGAAGAAAGTAGAAGGCCATGGAGACAGAGTGGAAGGCGTCATCCGAAACTTACCCGAAGCCTCTTGCACTTAGAGATGACTGAGGTCAGAGCCCACGTTTCATAAAGAACTGTGTTAATCTGATACCACTGAGAGCTCAGACAGGTAGAAATCCCAGGATTTACGAAAGAGGCAAGTTCTAATGAATGACTCGTGGGCAGACAGTTGCTTCAGGCCAAGATTGAGTAACTAGGACTGGATTTACCCTCACACCTGAGACAACCAAAGATTGAACATGAGATCTGAAACAATGGCTTTCAAGACAAAAGACCCCATGCAACAAAAGACAGAGAGATGGGCATAAGTGAGGTGAGCCCTGTAACTGCCCCGGTACCACCCTGAAAGAATTTCCGGGGCTCATCTCATGTGCTGGGAAGGGAAACCCAGCCAGTGCCTGCTGAACTCCCTGGGCTGAGGGCACAGAGAGACCTAGAAGGCCAACGGCTGGAGATCCAGAGAGGAGAGAGCTGAACAGAGAGAGCGAGCTCTGGGGCCCACGCAGGGTCTGCCTGGAGTTTCAGGCAGGAAAAGACCATCTGAAAAGATCAGGAAGAACATCACCATGACTCACACAGAGCTGGAAACGGTAACCCTTCCACCCTCCAGGAAGCTGAACCAGGAGTCTTTGGAGAAATGGCCAATTCTAGAACTGGCAGGAAAGATACAGGATGAGCCTGGAGTATCTTACAGTGCTAGAAAGTAAGGAACTGCTCGAAAAACAAAAATAGATAGATAAACACGCCGATGATGCAATGTGGTTTCCTGGAACTGAAAAAAGGACACTAGGTAAGAAGTAAGGAAATCAGAATAATGTATAGACTTTGATTAATAATAATGTATCGGTATTCACTCATTAATTCTAACAAATATGGCATACTGATGTAAGAGGAAATTAATCAAAGACACTGTGTGTAAGCAGTATATGGGAATTCTCTGCACTATCTTTTCAATTTTTCTGTAAACCTAAAATTAACATCTAAATTTTAAAGAATATAATTGGTTAAACAAAAATAATATCAATGTAGAATGTGACTTTCAGCATACAAAGACAGGTGACAAGAATCCAGACGGTTTGCTCTGGGATTTTCCTGAAGAATACCCTGTATCTATCACAAAACATCAAACTGGTAGGAGCTTGATGTCCAGAAACGAAACCAGCCATGCTGTGTCTCCATGAATTTACCACAACTATTGGTAATGTATGAAGAGCTCTAATGTAAGGAACAGAAAACAAAGATAGCTGGAAAATCCCAAATATTTGGAAATTAAGCAAATATATACCTCCTCCAGATATTCCCAAAGAGATCACAGATCATTTCATTACTAAAGCTTAACTAACACTCTTTTTGTTCCTGACATGTGCTTTCAGAGAAAATGTCTGACACATTCCACAGGGAATTTACAATTATGACTTTTAAAGGATAATCTATGTTTTGTTTTTGCTGTTGTTCTCTTATTCACCGAGATTTCACATATTCATTCATTTCCCTCAACTGGCCTTTCCTTTTTCTCCTGGTTAACTAGTCAAGCTTATATGTTAAATCAATATTAAAAGTAACTTTAAAAAAAGCTCCTCTCTTCTCATTTTTACAGATTACAGGTGTGCATATTCATGAGGTTCGGGACTTGTGGTCTTCAGCTCTGTGCACCCCTGTGGCGCCTCTGGTCCTTATTCTGCACCGTGGTGCACCCCACCCCCCAGCCCCGCTCTAGTCTCCACCTCCCCCCCACTACTCCCCTCCAGACTTATACTCTTCTCCTTTATTCCCAGGCACTTCCTGAAATTGCTTCAAAAGTTTCTTTCTTTCTCTTTGAGGCATCAGTCATCTTGGGTTTTGCCCAAGAAGCATTAAAATATTCCTAAAAAGTAGGTATGCTGAATTGCCATACAAATTATACATAAAACTGAGGCAAAGAGAGAGACTGAAAGATTTCCAAAATTCATATAATAGGATTCTCTCTAGTTGGCTTTCTTTGAGAATTAGAAGAAGCATATTAAAGGTGTTCTATCATAGTGAATACAGTATTAATGAATACTCTTGTTTTTAAAGTTGCTTTATAATTAGGAGCATGTACATTAAAAGTGATTCTGTTCTAATTTAGGACTACAAGAGTTAATAAGTAAGCAATGCCAAAATTTATGTGACACAAGGTGCAAAAAAATTAATGCATGTGAAGCAATAAATTAACATGGAGACAGATGGTATAACCTTCCTGTGAAATAAGATTCTAAAATTTACACTTCTCTGAAACCAAAATGTGATCACTAGAGTTCTCTCTAACAAGTCTTATTAGGACTGATTGAATTATATTCCTCTGGGTTTACAATTAATGTTAATTAACCTTCATAAAGGGCTAAAGATAAATGGCATGTGTACTGGACAAACATACCAACTGATTTTACTTAAGGTATTTTGGGGAAGAAGAAGGATAAAATATGAAGCTATATCTTAAAAATTTTTGTTTTTCTATGCATATGTGCATGTGTATGTACATGCTTGCATTTTAGCTATTTCAATTACCTGTATATATGTGTATACACACACACACACACACACACACACACACACACAATATGTTGATTTTCAGATGAAAGGGAAATGTGTGTACCTTCCTCAGCTTAAGGAGTTAACAATAGCAGGTCTTTTTTTTTTTTAAAGACAATCACTTACCTACTACTCATAATTAAATATCACATTAAGATATTTTTTATTAAATTAATTACCTTATCATTTGTAATTTTATATGTACTGAAAACTTATCCACAAGTCAGCAAATTGCTTAGTAAAGAAAAGAAGAAAATGATCACCATAAACATTTTGTATGAGATGTTTAAATTACAATTAAGAATATAATCACATTTTCTGCTATAATAGGTGGCCGTTTACCTCTGAAAATATATATAGCCACTACCTTTTTTGCTATTCAGTTATGTTATTATAATTTCCACAATAAGAAAATATATTCTAATAAAATTAATGAAAAATATTCTAATGAAAACATGATAAAGTTATGAAGTAATTAATGTAATAAAGATTTGAAAGATCAACACTGATTTTTCTCATAGATGATTAATAATTGTCAGTGAATTAATTACATTTTTTTCCCAAAACGCACTTTCTAAAACGAATCTTGGGACTTCCCTGGTGGCGCAGTGGTTGGGAATCTGCCTGCCAGTGCAGGGGACACGGGTTCGATCACTGGTCCGGGAAGATCCCACATGCCGCGGAGTAGCTAAGCCCGTGCGCCACAACTACTGAGCCTGCGCTCTAGAGCACAAGAGCCACAACTACTGAGCCCGCGTGCCTAGAGCCCGTGCTCCGCAACAAGAGAAGCCACCACCACAAGAAGCCTGCGCACCGCAATGAAGAGTAGCCCCTGCTCACCGCAACTAGAGAAAGCCCGCGACCAGCAATGAAGACCCAATGCAGCCAAAAATAAATAAATAGAAAAATAAAAATAGAACATAACGGTGTGAATCAAAGAAGGAGAAATTTTTCAAGAAAAGACAAGTGGTCCATTTTGTTCTGAGAGTTCAAAGAGAGTGAGGATAGATAAGAGACCTTTGGCATCGGGTCAGGTCTCTGACCCAAAAAAACAGTTTCAGAAGAAAGAGAAGAGGAGATACTGAAGGAGCAAAGCTAGCGGGGATGACTTCAACTTGAAACTTTCACTGAGAAACTGGAGAGATCTGATGGCACTTTAAGCAAGAAAAATGTCAAAGGCAACATTTTAAAAATAATCTGGAAACAGATCTCTTAAAAGGCAAGGGGGAAGAGACAGTGACAATGAGATTGAATATGAGAGAGAAGGTACAGTGACAACAGAAACTTCCAGAAAAGGTAGATGGGATTGAAAATAACAGATCCTTGCTTTGAAATAAGTGGGAAATGGGAGAAGAGGAAAATCTGTACAGCTCTCTTCAGTGGGCATTCGTCATTTCGATTAATCCAGAAGCCCAGCCGTCTGCCAAGAATTAGAAGGGAAGCATGCAGGATCACTGAACAACTGCTGCTCTCCACACTGTGTTCCTTCCCACTTCTTAATACCTCTTTCCTACTTCGATTTCCTTTCGTGGCATTGCCTACGCCCCAACCTTTGTGGACGTGCTGCAACATGAAACCCAGGTGCCTGCTTCCACTTAAAAAAGCTGAAGCAGCAGATCTTACTTCTCACCACCCGCTACAGCCAAGAGGAGGACATGGGACCTAAGCTTAGCCAGATTCACTCCTGGGACTTTGAACCATGATGCAAGACTGGAGAAAGGGTGGGAGTACATACTGCCCAGCAGCTGTGCCGACATGTTCCTGCCAAATAACCATTCTCGACCAGAGATCCTGCTTTCTGGCTTCCAAGCTGCCTCGGTCTTGTCCCCTCCAAAGCTGTTTCTCCAGCCTTCCTGCAATTCCATGAGCTTTTGATATCAAGCCAGTAGGTGTCATTTGGCTTAAGTTATCCATAAGCAGTTGTATTTCATGCAACCGCTCCCCTCCCGCAACACACACACAGATGTAACTGGCACAGGAGTTGAAGATCAAAGGAGGGAAGAAAGCAGCTATAATTGTGATCGTGGGATAATTAACAGAGAGACAATTCAAGGTGACAGAGAATTATCAATAGCCCTGAAAACCCTGTTAAAATGAAAGAACATACACTTACAGTTTTATCGTGGTCAAGTGTATGTAATGACCTACATGATAACTCTTTTCCACACCTTACAATCCGTATAACAAATCATGCAATGTACTCCAAGAGTTGGACGGTCAAGATGCTGGTTACCGGTCAAAGCATCGTACATTGCTTCCCTAAATACACCACTGCATTTGCCAAACAAAAATGCAGAGATATCCGCAGACAAATGATTTATAGCACGGCGAATTTTTCCAGGCTCAGCGACCTGTAGAAAAGCAGTAGATGATCATTCAAGACCATTCCAAGGTCCCTTAAACCCTTTAAACAATGGATGCCTTGGTAGCAGAAATAGCACACTGCTTCTCAAGGGCAGACTCTAAAGAGGAGAACCTGTCATTAAGAAATATGACTCCCCTGCGGTAGACTAACCCTTGATGTCTTGTAATGACAGAACAAGCAGTAGAAACCTACGAGCAAGTGCAAGAAAAGGAACCCCAGATCTAACAGCAAGGGCTGGGTTTATTCCTAATCATCTGCTTGACTAGAAAAGTCTGATACCTTTTTTCGTCTTTTATTTTCCTCATCTGTAAATGGAGGTTTTTTTGTCAAAAATTTTCACCCAGCTCAAGCCTTCCAAAATCCGTGCTGTGATTTCTCTATGTAGTTTGATTCCCATATGGTACATAACCCTAAAAATAGTATTAATGTGGGAAGAAACCTAGGAGGAGTGTGGTGACAGTCCCATGAGTTTCAGATGAGCCGTTTCATGAAGTGCCTCCCAACAGATTTCCAGAACCTTGACTCTCCTGCCACAATGAGCTACAGGGGTAATAACATGACTCACGCAAGGGCCAACGTCATAATTAAAATTCAGGGACTTCCCTGGTGGCGCAGTGGTTAAGAATCCGCCTGCCGATGCAGGGGACACGGGTTCGTGCCCTGGTCCGGGAAGATCCCACATGCCGCGGAGCAACTAAGCCCGTGCGCCACAACTACTGAAGCCCATGTGCCTAGAGCCCGTGCTCCGCAACGAGAAGCCACCGCAATCAGAAGCCCGCGCACCACAATGGAGAGTAGCCCCGGCTCAACGCAACCGGATAAAGCCCGTGCCCAGCGATGAAAACCCAACGCAGCCTAAATAAATAAATGAAGAGTTTTTTTTTTTTAATTCATAAAATAGATTAGAGTTCATAAGGACATTTTAAAAACTAAAATTACACTTTGCATTTCACTGATGTACACTGTACTTTCTGTCCTCGATTTCGGGGTAGGAAACACGCTCATCTATTTTCAGGCTTTGCTTCTGTTTGTGGAGAAGATACATTTCTCTCTGAAAGCTGTTTTCTGAGTATCATGGTAACCACATCCTTGCTGTTAAGTCTGTCCTGTCAGATGAGCAATTTAAGACATTTGCAAATGCCACCTAAGATCACACTAAACAGACCGGAAAGGGCGTGCTTTCATACGAACGTGGGACCATCGCTAGTTTAGCCAAAATGAAATGCCAAGAACGGGGAAGAGGAATGGGGTTCAACCAGTACCACTTTTGTCACTGCTCTGAACAATCCAGTTCTCCTTTTCTTTTTCTTTTTTTTTTTCTTCTGTCTATCCTCAACTGCTGTCTGCACCTCTCCTGGTTCTGTGCACCAGGGTTGAAGCCCATCCTTAGAAAAGAGAAGGACCAGAAATGATAAGATTCCAGCTAAGGGGTAAGAAAGGTTAAAAAAAAGACCAGTGACACTGTCCCCATGGGATTCTGCACAAGCAGAGTGTGTCTCAAGGTCCAGTTCTGGAGGCTCTAGAAGTATTACTAGAAAGAGTACACTTTGACAAGTCCCGGCCATCAGGGAAATGAAAGTCAGTGGATGTCAAAGAGCAAATCCAGCCGGAGGTGACATCGGCCCTGAGGTGAAGGCAGCAGCAGATTCACCTGTGGGCACATGGAAGGCACAGGCCACTGCGGTCTCCTCTGGGGAAGAAGTTTGCTTCCTGCTTCAGCTCCAGGAGAAGAGTGGGGACAGTAAATCAGAGTCGTTTTAATGTGGCAGTCAAAACAAATGACTCTAGGGCTTCCCTGGTGGCGCAGTGGCTGACAGTCCGCCTGCCGATGCAGGGGACACGGGTTCGTGCCCCGGTCAGTGGAGTAGTTGATTAAACTAATTTACACCTAATTTTTTTAGATTAATAGTTATACATTTATAAAGAAATATATATTTATCCTTCCAAACAGATGTATAATTTTCATTTTTTACTTTAACGTGAATATATTAGTAGTAATTTATTATCATTCTAATCAATTAAAATTAGAAACCCTATCACTCATGTCATCCATTTCCAGTTAATATGAGGCAAAAAAGAATATACATTTTCCATTTTGTCTAAGATAGTGCGCTTCTTTAATAATACCTATTATTATTTTAGTGACATCATTTGTCTGTAATATTTCCCATGAGGTCTGCTGTATACTTATCAAAATATTTAGAGGCAGCTGACACAACTAGTAATTTAATGCATGAGTGAGCACTGAAATTATTTTATGGTACTGGATGGTTAATAAAACTATCAGTAAAGAATGGTAAGGATTCAATATTAATATCTTGAATTTATATAATGGTGAATTTCACATTAAATAAAAACCGAAAAGCTCATCCTTTTTCATATTATTTACCCTCAGAGTTCTGACATAGTTAAAATTTTTCTTCCACATATTTCAAAAGATTGCCATAGAAACTCAGCCTACCATTTTTATAAACTTTGAAATTTAAAATTTCCCCTTTATCCATTTCATCCTCTCTTTGGAATCTGATGGTTTGCTTTATTTTCCTCAGTCATACATTTAAAAAACATTAGTATATATACTATGATCTAGGTATTATGCCTGTAATGAACACCTAGCTCACAGTATATATATTAATATTTATACTGTGTAAGGAACAAGGCTAAAAAGAATTCGCAGTCTGGCAGGGAAACAGATTTGTAAAATAAAAATATCATGAAAAAGGGGAATGACAGAGGTGTCAGGAACTTACAATGGTTACACAGAGGAAGATTAAACTTCCACTGGGAGAAGTCAAGGAACATATCAAACAAGAAAAACACGGGGAGGGTCCTGGAGAAACGAGGAGGAATTCACCAAGCAGTCAAGGTGACAAGCAGCGGCAACAATTTATGCAAATTTTTAAAACTCATGAAATTGCACGACATGATCAACGATATTTAAAGACTCGTGTTTTAATGCACACGGAAGTGCAAGGGGGAGAGATGAGATCACATTGCTCAACAGTAGCCAGAGGCTAACCGTGGAACACGTACCCTCTTAGAGAACTTGTATTACTTCCTGAAGCCAATGGAAACCCACAGGATCAAAACATGAGATGATAATCCACCCAATTTCTTCTGCAGCATATTGGTTTGGGACTCTTTGTCCTGAAAATATGCACATGTAAGCGACTACTCTAGATTATCACTCTAGTACAACAGAAATATAAAGGGAGCCACACATGTAATTTTAAACTTTCTAGTAGCCCAACTTTTAAAAAGTAAAAATAAGAGGAAATTAATTTTAATAATAAAATGTATTTAACCCGCGATCCAAAGGATTCAAATATTACTGCTGCAAATCTAATCAATATTAAAAATTATTAAGAAGATATTTCACGTTGTTCTTTTTTCTTCCTCGGTCTTCATCATCCACTATGTATTTTTCTGCTTACAGCGCGTCTCAACGTGGATGCTGAATTTTCATCAGAAATACCTGATCTGTATTTGTACTTCACAGAATTTACAGTAGGAAAAGTAGATTCACACTTCCAAGTTATTCCAAACATAGTTAAAAGTTTCCTAATAACTGAATTGGATATCAAAAAATCATCTTCTTTGATTTCTGCAATAATATTAATAAAACTGATTCACGTTTGTTAGAATAATAGATTTGGATGTAAACAAAAGCTTATCAGTTTCAAAACCATGTTTCAAAGGTACATCTGTCCAAGGTAAGTAAATTAACTAACTTTTGTGTTAACTCAGTATTAATACCAAATTTAGAGATATCGTATGAATTGAAAAGCAACTCTAAATCTATCAATAGCAAGAACGTATGGCTCAAATTTTTCTTGTTGGCTTTATAGCCAATTTATATAATTCTGGTAACTACAACTAAAATGTTCTACACACTGACTCCCATTAGAAAACTGTAAAAAATCATTACTGATTTGTAGTATGAAGTTTTTATTTCAAAATAAATCCTCACTGCTATCTAGTTAAATCAAAAAATAAACTTTGACTTTCCTTGGAGCTTCAAATTTGGCTTACGTGTATGCAATGTGATACTGACGACAAAATGTAAATAACATTGCCAATTTTGTCTCTGATTTTTAAATATTTGGCAAGCATTGTTTCTGTTTCAAGAAATTTTGAATGGAGTTAACAGAACTGTAGAGTCTATAAAAAATTCTTCATGACTCAACTAGCAAGCACTGGCAAAGAACGCAAGATGATTGAATTCATTGTCTTCTACTTCTTTCAACATTTCCATAACTAGTGATGATTCAGGTCATTTACACATACATTCTGAACCATCTTAACAACTGCATCTATGACTCTTTCCTAGAGTCTGCTTTAGGAAACTGAGCACAAAATTTTTCAAAATGTATCACACAATGGAACAGAGCAGTGAGGCAAAGGTCAGTCTCTTGTTTTAAAATTCCAATACATCTGATGTTTGACCTAACATACCGGGAGCACCATTTATTGTTAGAGGTTTTTTTTCATATCAACATGAAATGCTTCTTTGACATATGTCAAATACTCAAAAATGCCTACTATGGAGTTCAAATGTGTTTTTAAATTTGGAAGTCCTTGGAGACAAAATGGTAAAATGAAAGAGGCAAAACTAAGTGCTGGTGAGAATACTGAGCAACTGGAACTCTCACACACCTGCTGGAAACAATGTCAACTGGAAAACTCTTTGGTATTAGATACTAAATCTGAGCATATCTAAAGCATGACTCAACAATTTCACTCCTCAGGAATACACCTTTTGGGAATGTATACATGTATGCACAGCAAAAGATGTATACAACGTGTTCAAAGTGGCCCTTTTCACAGTATCCAAAGCCTGGAAACACCCCAAATATCCATTCATGTCAGAAAAAAAAATGTAATGATACAATGAAATACTATAAAGCAATGAAAATGAGTGAACTACTACTGTATGCGACAAAAAGGAACAGTCTCACGAGAAGGAAATTAGGTGATGGAAGCTAGACGCTGCAGAGTTCATACCTAGTGAGGACTCATACGTACAAACAAACCACTGGCGAGTTTCACACAGAACAACAGAGAAAAGGCAAAGAGTTCTAGATGCAATAGAGTATTACTGTGAGAAAACTTTTGAAACAAGAAAACACTAAAAACAATTTCTTAAGTATATTCAAAAATGTGGATGAAATGGACATTTTAAATGTTTCAAAGGGAAGAGCAAACTTGAATATCATTATAACAACTTAAATAACAAATCAGTAGTTTAAAATTTACCCACTGACGAATACCAAGAGGCAAACCGTATTAAATGAAAACCCCACGAAAACTTTAAGGAAAGATAATCCCATTTTAAACAAACTGTTTCGCAGAATAGAAAGCAAGCAAAGTTTGCAATTAAATGTGATGATACCAGATCAATCTTAATGCCAACAGTAGATAAGGACATCATCAAAAACAAATTTTAAGATGGATTTTATTTATGAATAGAAATTCAAAAAATCTAACTTAAAATGTAAAAATAATACATAATAACTAAGTAGAATTCAAGGATGGCTTAACGTATGAATACAAAGATGGGTGAACGTTAGAAAATCTTACGCTAATACACAGATATTATACCATGTTCCCTAGTAAAAAGTCTCAATTTTTAAAGGTGGGTATCTTCCCCGTAATTCTATAAATGAATGCAATTCATACTGAATTCCCAAAGGCACCTCAAGAACATAACACCGTGAATCTGAGATAATACAGAAACGAAAAGAGCCAAAAATAGGTGAAGTAGCTTTAAAGAAACAGAAGAAGAAACAATAACAAAAACATGGTGATATTGCCATTCACCAATTGAAGAATGGAAGAAAATATAGAGCCCCGGATATAGATCCTTGCTTATATGGAAACCAGACTTAGGAATGAGGTAACATCATCAATTAGAAGGGAAAGATGTGCTGGATAACAGACTAACCATATGGTTAAAAAGGAAAAATAGACACTACCTCAAACTACCCCACCCATACAAACACAACAGGTGAGCAAAAGACCTAATGTAAGAAATAACACTTTAAAACTTTCAGAAGAAAATTAAAGAGATTAACTTCATGCCACCAGGATGGAGAAGGATTTTTTTTTACAGAAATGAATAACACAAACCATAAGGAAACATTACTACATTTGATCACATTAAAATTAAAAACTTCTGCATGAAAAAGTATCATAAAAAAGGGAAAAGATAAGTCACAGACTGTACAAATGATTAGTGTCCAAAATATGTCAAAATATACTACAAATCAATAAACAAAAGACCCAAAATTCAGTGGGAAAAATGACCAAATAATATTAATAAGTCATACACAAAACTGGAAAACCAAATGGCCAAAAAGCACATAAAAATATGCAGGCCCATTAATAATTAGAGAAAAGCATAATAAAATAGCAGTGAGATTCTACTCCACAGCCAGAAGACTGGCAAAATTTAAGTTTGATAACAGGAGGCATCGGAAGATGTAGGGAAACAGAAACATATACAGTACAAAGTACAAATGTATACAAATAATTTTTGGAGACCAACTTAACAATACCTAGTACATCTGAAATGGTAGTTTTGTTTTAGAATAAATACCTATGTAACAGATATTTATACTTATGTTTTGACAGTTCTACTGCAGTAGTTATAATAGGAAACCCAAGTAATTAAACTGTCCACCTATAGAAGATTCAATATGGCCTATTCATACGAGACACCATATGCACAGCTGAAAGCAAGGAACCGGATGCATCAAGAATGAGAAGTTTAAAAAGCAAACTAATAAAGATCACGTGCATAGCATGATGTCATCTGTGTAAAGTTTAAAGAAAAATATCAAAATTATAATAAATTATAGACATGGATACTCATATGTATACAGATATATAGATATCTGAAAAAAGCAGCCCTTGACATCTGTGAGTGGACCTGGTTCTATCAACTAGGACCTGGCCTGGTACTTCCCTCTATGAGTTTCATAGCACATGGCCTTTATGTTCTTCCGTTGAACATAAATAACTTCACAAAACATCAACATCAAACAAGACCACACCGTGACCATTATGGATCAAGAGAAAAAAATAAGACCACTATGAATTCATGCTGAACAAAGGAAAACCAGGAATATTGACCAAGCATCCCCTATCCTGGCTAATACAACTGACTGTTGCTTCTTTACCAATTACAGCTTTAGTCTCATCACATCCTTCCCTCCTTTTAGGTAAGATTTATTAAGATACTCAATAATAGAATTATTCCTGCTTCCTAACAGTATACAATTCAGAGCAAAGCCCCATTTCCTTAAATCCTACCCCCTAATCACCTAACCCATGTCCAACTATAAGTCCTTTCTAAGATTCCACACACTTCCCTATAATGTGCATTCTCCGTCACTGAAATACACCCAACTTATTCAAATACAGGCATGTTCCTGGTGGTCTCTGGAGGGCACTGACATGTATAATAAGTAATTAATACGAAAGCATACAAAGAAAAAAATCGCCCTAGTTTCAGGACCGTGGTTATTCCTTGGGAGAGAATAAGGAAGAAGGGCAGGTGGTGAGAACTTGAGCTATATCTTAAAAATTACTTTGCTCTCTACTCTTTTTAAAAAACATAAAGTACTGAACCAAATTCAGATGGGAAGAGCAGAGTCAGAGACTAGTCTGAAGCGTCAACTCATAATTTCAAAGCTCATTTAGATAATGATAGTACTAAATAAAGAATAAAATGAGAAGGCAAGACTATGATTCATAGTACTGCAAGCTGTGATGCTGCAGTGCTGCCAAGAGCACAAAGCAACACAAGGGACTGAAAGCTTCTGTGTGGCTTTTCCCCATTGTTCTGCATGTTGTATGTGCGTTGCCACTGAGACTGAAAGGAATCAAGAGGGCTCGGCTGGGAAGCAAGCTACCGTTTAAACCTACTGAGCATGTAACTTCGCCACCTTTCGGTCACTCAAGCAAACTACAGCCTCCACTCAAGAAGGACAAAATTCACAAAATGGCATCTTGTTAATACGAATCGTCACCTATGAGAGATGATGTCACAGATATCCAGCATTTGAATAGTTAAAATCCTTGGATAGGAATTCAGTGTATTCTCTCGTCCCATTCCAATTTACTTTATTAGCCTTAAAAAAAAATTTAGGCCTAGAAAAACAATGTGCTACTCGTTGTTTTCTGTCCCTCCCCTAGTTTTTCTCAGGTCTCAAGCATCATTTACACTCTCTTCTCTCTGCCGTGTTCTACTCTCTTCTCCCATGTGCCAAACTCTCTAACCTTCAGTGTGTAACTCATGTGCTATTTCATAAATATTCCTGAACAGTCTTACTGGAAGTAGTACTTTTTTCTCGCTTTGTAAGAGGTGCTGAAGGAACTAATAATTTTCCACAGTGGGTCTTGCATGTCCTCGAGCCGCACAGCTGTGTCCCAGCCCCATCCTCTCTTGCACGTGGCCTTCACTCTAACGGTTCCTTCACTCCCTCTTGATAGAACTGAAATTGTGCAGACAATGGAAGTGGATGCGCCAGAACCATCTCGGAGCAACTATTCCTACTATTAGGTGAATATCAACTGTGCCCTTTTGTTAAAACTTCATTAAAAATTCCGACTTTCTTCTGAGCTGTCCCTGCTGGCATTGTAAATAAAGGTTTTATTCCTGTTCTGGTTGATTTCCTTCTGCAGTTTTGATGCCGAGACTCAGGTCAGGGCTGGGTAGGCAGGCACCCGGTGGATGTCCCAGGAGTCTTCGTGACCGTGGATGGGCTAGCAGCCTCCTCCTGGCCAGCAGTCTGCCGCCTGGCTTGGAAACACTGCCTAAACTTTTATTCTTTCATCTTCATCGTCCTTGGTAGAAGGCTTTGGTCTCATTTTGCTTCTCTACTGAGAGAGGCAAATGGGATTGGAGGACAGTGGTGGCAGACCCAAGTTTCAAAGGGTCTGATTCTCAGATTCTCTTGTTTTCAACCAACTGCCTGGTCATTTCAATGAACCCGTGGGCTGTTGTCCAGCTTCTTCAACTCCGGCCGGGTTTCATCATAGACAATATTGACTCTGATGGACCATGCGAGGGGAACTCGGTGTATGAATGAAATAATCATTTGTGAGATGCCCTAGAAAAAAGGGAGTTAAAAATTCCAAATATTCAATGAGCTACATTTTTTATTGTTATGATGAGGCCTCTAACACTTAAAATTGCTTCTGTTAAGAACTCCTTAGAAAACGTAATAAATACGGGCAGTACTAACATCCAAACTTAAACACTGTTCTCTCTCTCTCTCTCCTGGTCCAACTCCAATCAGCCTCCTTCCTGACCCCCTGTAGACTGACGTCTCCCTCCCCCTTGGTCTGTTCTTTTTTCCTGTTCCTCCAGCACATTCACGGTACTCTCTTTCCTTTTAACCACATCCCCTTGAATGCATGAGATTCCTTCCTAATGTCTTATAATACAGGTGGAGGTGAGGAAGAGCCTTATTGGTCTTATATCTTCAAATCTTAGTTTAAGTCAAATTTGCCTAACCTAGTTAAGAAATTCCCTAATCCTCCTAAGAAGAGACAGAAGTTCACTAAAGAATGTAAGTTTACCCTAGGAATTTATAGTCTAGGATGCCTGATATCTATCAATTCACTCACCTCCTTGTGAAACCTGGAGATGCTAAAACTTGGTAAGTAAAAGCAGTGTGAAGTTATTTATTAGCAAAATGATACCAAATAAAATGATAAAAATTTGACCCCAGATAACTCCAAACTTCATGTTATATTTCTGAGATCTTACCTGTCAAAACTGGTTAGTCAAAAATCTAGTCCTAAAAAAGGATGAGTTCATCTCTGATTTCAGCAACCATTTAACTCCCACCTTCCAAGAATACTCTGGTCTCAACGACGGTGACAATTTCACCTTCTCACCTTCTTTGCTGGCAGTCTGAAGACTGAGGTGGTAGATCTAGCTGGAGAACAGGAGATAGGATGGCAGACCATACCCGTCTCTGAACTGCAAGACTTGTGTGATTTCTTTGAAGATATACTTTCACTCAAAAAAGTCACAGGCCCAATTAAATGCTCTCAGATTAAGTGATTAGTTCAATCCAAAAATGAGAAATCATCTATATCTAATCTACACAAAGTATACTGCAAGGAAAAGGACCTCTAGAAAAGAAGCAGCTGCCCTGCCTTAGCCCAAAAGATAGTCTCACAAAATACAAAAGACTAATTTTGTCTGATAGAATTGAGACCTCTCTGAGGAAGTATTTGCTCCATTCTGCCCACAACTGTTTTTTTCACAAAAAGGAAGAGACTTCCATGCAATTGCAAAAGGAGAATGTTCTATTTCTAGTTGATAATGGGGCTTCATTCTCTATCATAAACCCTTCCACCTTTTCATCACTGCTTCTTCAGAGTAACGTGCTCAAACAACCAGACATACGGGTTTTCATGTTAGGACAGTAAAATACTAGAAACCAATCAAAAGTTCATCAAGACGGGGTTGGTTAAGTCATTTTGGCTGAGTTCATTTTAAGGATATTCTGTAGCAGTCAGAAGAGGTTAGCTGTGCATATAATGATATGTAAAGATCTCCAACACAACATAAGTAGAAAAGAAAAAAGCTTCAGAACAATCATATCATTTAGGGGGAAAACCTATACATAAAAAAATATACAGGGGATACATGACCCCCTTTTCTCACATGAGGGGTCTTTGAAGTTCAGAGATTGAGTATCATCATATCTAAGGTCATTCAGCCAATAAGTAAAGATCCAAGTTGTATGCCAGTCTCTGTTTCCAAGACCTAAGTCAGTGTTGCTACAACACGCTGCTTCCTTGGTCAGTAGTGAGTACTGATGAGACCTGCTGTGATGGGTTCCTTGCTTCATTTCATTGTGTCACCTAGTATTTCAGGGGAACTAGAATGGGATGGAGTCAGCTTCAAAGCAAACTCAAGTACAACTTATAAATACGAAACAAAATCTTACTTTATCCTTAAAAGAAGATCACCTTATGATCCGGAATGTCAATGAATGCCTTGAGATTACTACTGGTGAAGCCAGCTTGTCTGAATTTTGCTCTCTTTAGTGAGTTTTCTTTATGGGATAGAATAAAGGCCAAAGGACTCCATTTGGTCAATATAAAGAACTCAAAATTCTATTTAAATTTCTCCTCTCAAAATAAATTTAGGTTAATCTCAATAAAAGTGATATTAATATAAAGAATGCATTAAAAATTTTTTTTTTGCAGTACATGGGCCTCTCACTGTTGTGGCCTCTCCCGTTGCGGAACACAGGCTCCGGACGCGCAGGCTCCGCGGCATGTGGGATCTTCCCGGACCGGGGCACAAACCCGTGTCCCCTGCATCGGCAGGCGGACTCTCAACCACTGCGCCACCAGGGAAGCCCCTGCATTGTTTCTTTTAAATAGCGAATAAATTAATCTTTTCTAATGCCAATTTGCAGTTAACTAAAGACTTTAAAAGTAAATATTTTATGATTATTTCGAAAGTGACAGATGTACTTCGTAGAAAATTTAGAAAACACAGATGAGGAAAAAGGATATCGACATATAAATGTATCACCAAGATATATACAGCTATTAATAAATTTAAACAGATGAAAGCATATTATGAGGGCTTCCCTGGTGGCGCAGTGGTTAGGAATACCACCTGCCACTGCAGGGGACACGGGTTCAAGCCCTGGTCTGGGAAGATCCCACACGCCGTGGAGCAACTAAGCCCGTGAGCCACAACTACTGAGCCCGTGCGCCACAACTACTGAAGCTCGTGCACGTACAGCCCGTGCTCCGCAACAAGAGAAGCCACCGCAATGAGAAGCCCACGCACCGCAACAAAGAGTAACCCCTGCTCGCTGCAACTAGAGAAAGCCCGCACAGCAACCAAGACCCAATGCAGCCAAAAATAAATAAATTAAATTAAAAAGAAAACATATTATGAGCAGGTTAAAAATTCCAGGCCAGCCTATTCATACAGTAACACATAGCCATATTCTCAATAATTGTTTCTGGTGCTTAATAATAAGAAAAGGTCTGAAAAACTAATATTTATGGGATTTGTAATATTTGCTAAACTGTGTTAAGTACGTTGGCATTGATCTATCATATACAAGCATAGCGGCCTTTTTTGCAGTTACTTCTTCAAATTAAAACATGTTTTAACATCTTTTAAAATAACTATTCCTAATAGTACCTTAGCATACACTCTTACCCCCAAATCTCAGATCTACCTTGCATTTGATTTTATTCTGATTTATCCTGTTTTGGCTTCTATTGGTCCTGAGCCTCTCCATTTGTGGCCTTTTACACCTGGCTTTATTAAGCAAATTTGATGTTAACATCTGGTAGTTAAAATATGATTTGCAATAGCTTTGCCAATTGAAAAGCATAATGTAAGTATGATTACTTTTGCAATGGGTATACATCTGAGTCAGCAGATCTAGATATAATTTAGTATTACTTTTATTTATTTTCTTAAAATCAACAATTCTGACTTCTAGTTTCCATATTTCAAGAGTGGCAGGAAATTCAACTTTCATCTTTTTAGAGAGCTCCAACTTTCAGGCTGAAAAAGGCTCAGAGCTTTTCTGGACTCAAGGAGCACCAAGGTAGATGGCAAGATTGCCCCCATCTGTCTGCTCCGGTCACTCAGGTCAGAAACCTCTGCAGAGTCTGTGGCAGGCTTGGGACACTGAAGTCACAATTACCTGGGACTCTGCCACCGATACTGTTCTCTCATTGACCAAACCTTACTCAGATGCTTCTGAGCTCCTTTTCAACTGACCTTCAGGCTTCTGTGTTCATACTGACATTGTTCAATTTTAACAAGAATCCTGGTAAGTCAATTTCGCCATCCTTGATATCTGATCAGGTTCCTCACCCCTTTCCACCTCCCAGATGATGTGTCACCTCCCTGGCCTGCCTTCAGCGAGAATCCGTTAGGTCGGTTTACTCAGCATCCCTCCTCCCCCTGAAGTTTGCTCTTAGGAATTTTCCAGCCACTGATCCCCACCCTGCTCCGTGGCCGTGAACCCTCCCCTTGTCCACCCTGTGCTCGGAGTTGACCCCCATCTCTCTCCCAGTGCACACCCCACTGCAGTGGTCCCCATGCCTGTCTTGATAGCACCCCCTTGAATAAAGTCTGTCTCACTGTGCCTTAACAAGTGTCATGAATAAATTTTTCCTTTAACACCTCCTGAATGCACCAGATAATAATCCTCTGAGACCCTTCATTCTGCTCGGGGAGGTGCCCAGGAGCTGGATGTGAGGCCCACCTCCCTCTGAGTTCCAGAGATCTCTGTCCTCTGCTGAGCCTCAGGCTGTCTGCAGCTACTCCAAAGCTTTCTCACCCAACTGCTGTCCTCATTCCACCTTAGTCGTGGACCCGGCATTACTGCTTAAAGAGCTGAACAGAATTCAAAGTGCTGTTGCAGGAGCCCTCTACTTCTGCTTCCTGCCTTGCAAAAAAAAAAAAAAAACCCAGTTAGTGCTTCCTGGTGGCGCAGTGGTTGAGAGTCCGCCTGCCGATGCAGGGGACACGGGTTCGTGCCCCGGTCTGGGAAGATCCTACGTGTCGCGGAGCAGCTAGGCCTGTGAGCCATGGCCGCTGAGCCTGCGCGTCCAAAGCCTGTGCTCCGCAATGGGAGAGGCCACAACAACACAAAAGGACATGCCTATCTTCTTGGGTTGGGGTCAGCGGTGGAAAGAGGGGGTGGGCACAGTGGAATCTGAGAAGAAATGCAAAAAAATAATATTTCAGTAAAGCAACTTGCTACAGTATTTATTACTCAAGGCCAAGTTCTGTACTTGTCAATGAAAAGAGGGTGAAGTTTGACAAGATTTTTGGTTCGTCTATTTGTGTTTCTATCACCCAGAAATCCTCTTTTCTGGAGTGGCGTCTTTCGTTCAAACGGTGTATCAGGGACAATGATTATATTCACTGAAAATGTTCAGCTCGAGATGATTAACTCGAGCCCCTTAAAAGAACTCGTTTGCCTCATGCATCAGTCAGGGCTCAACCTGGAAAACAAAAAACCACTGTGAGAACTGAAATGAGAGATGCCAGTACAGGGCAGAGGTTGCCCAGGTCAGGGAACTGCTGAGAAGTCAGAGGGCAGTGAAGGGTCCTCGGGTTAGTAAGAGCAAGAGGCTGATGTGGTCCCACAGCTGGAGTTCCTGGAATCCAGGGCCGGTGGAAGTAGCTGAATCCACAATGGGCTTAAATGGCAGGAGCTGCAGCAGCCACTGGAGTGGTGAGAGGCAGCCCTGGAGTCGGAGAAAGAAGAGGATAAGCAGGCTGCTTTCTGCAGAGGTCGGCATTCCCCACATACCGAGCACGGGAGGGTGAGGCCTGGGCCTTGGCGTCAACAGTCCAGAGACTGGACTGTCTGGGAACTCCCAGCATAACTCGGGGCAGAACTACCCTCAGATAACGAACAACATTTCTACCCACCACTGGGTTCTTCTAGTGAATTTGCTTCTTGCCTAGACTGGAAAAATACTGTAGAGCCATTCTAGGAAACAGAAGATGGTTTAAGATCAGGGAGGCATGCAACGGAGGACGCAAGAGAAAAACGTAGGGATTGGATTCTGCGTTTCCTCTCAAGCTAGAATCTCTTCCAAAATCTCTGAAGTGTGTACGCACAGGCATTGTCATTTGAGTCAACTGAGTTACTCCGATTAAAGAATGAAATCAGCCCAGGTTTCAGAACGGCAGAATGAGGTCCTCTCTACCAGCTACTGAATCCGAACAGTGACTGTACTTAAATTAGAATCCATTTTATTTTTGCTATATTAGTGACATTATACTTTACTGAAATATTGTATATTACGTTTTACCGAATATATTTTACCGAAGTTGGCAAGTAACACAGTTCTAAGCATTTCTTTTCAATTTCAAGCTGTGAATAATTAGCGATTAGCAAAGTACAACTATCTTAAACCAGAATCATATCAAGTTTCTTTGATATTGTTGGTGAATCTCGATAAATAAAAGCTATCATTCTGAGTGGACATCCTCTGGCTTCCTTAATCATTTCTGTCTTCAATTAATGCAGCTGGTTTTGCCATATCAATCTTGTCTTCTTTCAATCCATTCTTCACACACCATTTAAAAGTGACCTATCTAAAATGTAAATCTGACCATGTCATTTCTCTCCCTATATCACTTCAGTAATTCCTCATTAATGACTCTTCCATGTGTAATTATAAGTCCTCCAAGACCTGGAGCCCAGCTCCCTGTGACCACCTCTGCCTTTATTTTTGACCTTGCACCTCTATGAATTTCAGGTTGCTTACTGTTGACCCAATGCTGAGTCTCAGGGAGTGTCTATGTTCATAAGAGGCCTCTGTAGAAACATCTGCCCAACTTCCCTCTTCTAGTTGATACCCATATAGATGCAAGTCAAGTTAAAAAATCCTAATGCCCAAAGGTGGACTTGCAAACACATGCCCCCAGGGGTACATCCATCATTGTAATTACTGCATTAGATAGCTGTCTGGTTCTATTTCTACCTTCCCCAAACTGGACCGTGAGCCCCTTGAGAGCAGAGATCACGCCTTTCTCATCCTTACTAAACGTACCAATTTTAAGAAGCACACAACAGCTCTGAATAAATATATGCTAAATGAATGACCAAATGCCACCAAAAGATTCCAGACCTGCTTCTTTTATCTCTTCCTTCTGCCATGAACTAAACACATGCCACCGAAGTTAGCCTTCAAAATAAATAAATGAGATCATGTTATTTCTCTGCTGTAACACTGCTGATGGCATCCGTGCAATTGTAGGGTACAAGGATTCAATGATCCATTTTCGACATGTATCTGTTGAACACCTATTAGTTTGCCAGGCACTGGGTTAGGCACTAGACCTAATAATAAATGAAAGACAAGCCCCTGTGCTTACAGAGCTGACCTTCTATGCTCTCTCATACCTTTCCTTACATACACTATATTCCTTGGTAAAATCACAGTCACCTTCCAGCCATGCTCATATGTTACCCACTTGTCAACACCCACAGAAGAATTATTTGCTTCTTCCTCTCTCCTCCATAGCTCATGTTGCTTCTACTGTGTTGTGCAACTTGGTATTTACGTGCCTTATCCTGGAGTATTCCACTAGTCCTGGAAAACCAGAGACAAAGAACTCGCGTCAAGACTCCATAAAATATTCCTACAACTCGATAACATAAAGACAAACAGTTAATTTTAAAAATGAGCAAAAGGACATGAAGAGATACTTCACAAAGAACGATATACAAACAGATGGTAAACACATGAAAAGTGCTCAATCTCATTAGTAATCAGAAAAATGCATATAAAAATTATTAAAAAATGGAACTGGACTATATCCATTAGAATGGCCAGGATTAAAAAGAATGACACCACCAAATGTTGGCTAGAATATGGAGCTACCAGACTCTCAGGTATTTCTGAAGGGAACTTAATATGGTACAACTATTTTAGAAAAAAAAATTGAAGACCCAAAAAAGCAGTTAGTGCCAGGGGTTTATATACCATTTTAACAAAGAGAGATAAACTGTGGAAACAACAGAAAGAAAAGAAGTGTTAAGGCTTTAAGGTTGGTAAATTGTAAGGGAAATGTATAGGGGAAACTAATTAAAGATAAGGTTTGTTCGGTAAGGTTTGTTATACAGATTCCTCTCCTTGTTGTCTCTGGGCTAATCTCATTCTGCCCTCCCTGGTGCAAGAGACAGAGTGGGTTTGGGTTCATACAAAGGGAAATGGAGGCCCTGCTGTTAGGCAAATGGGGAGGGTAAAGAACATTTCTGTCTGTTGCTTCTCCACTTCCTTCAGCTCAAAATAATCTTTCTGCCACAGCGGCATATTTGGGGGTGTTGTACTTTGATGCCCTTCAGAATATATCCTCTCACATTAAGGAAACATCTTCTAAAGGAACTGGTCTTCACATTACGTAAGAATGCTAATGTGAGGAAAAAAAACACGTCAACAGCTAGGCATACATTAAATTGTGAAAACGCAATGCCCTTTTGTCTTTTCATCATTAAGAAAAGAAGAGCATTTTAGTGGGGCTTTACTGAATATGGGCACTTCATTTCTCTCTAAATTAGCCTGTAACAGCTGGTGTGGACTGAATTTCCTTGTATCTCTGCTTACAAGAAGCATTTGGGAAGTAGAAAGAATAACATTCCAGCAGGGACTTCTCTAGGTAATGAAAATTGCAGAATGGTTTCGATAACAGTAAACATTTAAGACCCATTAAGTCATCTCCCTTATTGTGCCTAACACCACCGGATTCAATGAGTGAATGGCCACAGCTGGATGCAAGAAGCATTGAAATTCAAACGACTCTCTCTCTGCATCAGTGATAGTAAGTCTAAGAAGTGGTGGGTGAAAGATACAAAGTCATCACTGAGTTTTGATTGTAGATCTGCAGTCAGAGTAGAGGGAGACTTTGATAGTTCACAATGATTTGTTAAACATAACATTCGTGGTGTCTAGAGGAGGGATAGAGAGCACAAACATTCTTGAATATTTAGCAATGAGCATCTGAAGAGACGTCTATAATCTGCTTTTGGTTTTTGATTTAGGTACGATCATGCAAATCACAGGGTCTTTTCATTTGATCAGACAAGGAGATAAAAACCAACCTTCAGAAAAAAAAATTCTCAAACTCCTGCGCTGTTATTTTTCTCTTCCAGTTTTATTATTTTTATAGACCGTAACCATGGTGCTGTTCAGAAACACAGCTCTGTTCCTTGCACAGCTTCTTAGCTTGCAGATCTGCTTTTCATCACCTCCGTGACAGCAGCCCAACCCAGACTCCTCTGAAATCCAGGTTTACCTTTCCTTACTTCATTTCCTTATAATTCTCATGAGTTCACGTTGATGCTGCCGACTTGGGGAGACCATCAAACACATCTTTTCCTTCTCAGAGCTACAGGCACAGATGCTGCCACTGACTTGGATGGAAATTTACTCCGATGAGAACCAAATTAAGCTGGGAAATCTCAGCTACAGATGTTTAGGAACGTTTTCAGCCACTGAAGTACGTCAAAGTGAAGGGCATTTAGGGCATTTCTGAAAGCAAATACTGTCTACCAGATTCTGCCAATCTGTAAGCGGACCTTTAGAACCACAGCAGAACCACCACCCACCACAAAAGACAAACGACCTGTGATGGTTTCAGTTAAATATGTTTCTCCTTAATCGTCCTAGACACAACTTGCTTCCCAGTCATTACAGCTGACGGGCTCAGCGGGCACCTCAAGAGTGCCGTGGCCCCCCAGCTCACTGCGTAGCTTCTGGACTGTCATGCCACCTCCTCCTGGTCTGTCTTAAGAGAGCACCTGCTGCCTATGATCTGGTCTTCCTCATCTACATACCACTTGGTTATGTCCCTCTAAAATCTGTAGTTTGAAATCCTAACCTCCAACGTGATGGTGTCTGGAGGTGGGGTCTTTGGTGGGTGATTAGGTCACGAGGGCAGAGCCCTTGTGAATGGGATTAGTGCCATTATCAAAGAGACCCAGAGAGCCCCTGCCCCTTCCACCCTGTGAGGATGGAGTGAGAGGATGGCTGCCAATGGAGAAGTGGGTCCTCACCAGACACCCAATCTTCCAGCACCTTGATTTTCGATTTACCAGCCTCCAGAACTGTAGGGAATAAATTTCTGTTGTTTATAGGACACTGAGTCTAAGGTATTTTGTTACAGCAGCACAAACAGACTAAGATGCTACTCTTCCACCTCTAAGCGTGTGTACACACACACTCATGCCTGAAAGGACTACGCATTTCCATGAATCCTCTAATTTCATTTCTGCTCTTTTCCAATCTCAATCCTGATCAAATCTCCTTTGTTCCTTGCTTCCCTTTGCCTTTTATTAAATATCTAATCTCAAAATCTCATTTGTGGGCTTCCCTGGCGGCGCAGTGGTTGAGAGTCCGCCTGCCGATGCAGGGGAGGCGGGTTCGTGCCCCGGTCTGGGAAGATCCCACATGCCGCGGAGCGGCTGGGCCCATGAGCCATGGCTGCTGAGCCTGCGCGTCCGGAGCCTGTGCTCTGCAATGGGAGAGGCCACAGCAGTGAGAGACCCGTGTACCACAAAAAAAAAAAAACCTCATTTGTTTGAAGTAGCAGACCTTCTAGACACAGTCCAAATGAACCTGCATCTACATGTATGTCCTCTGAGATTCCATGAATCCTAAATCTACACAGTATTCATGCTCAGTCAGTCCCATCCTCAGAATGAAAGATCCAAACCGCTGAAGAGGAAAGGCTTTCTGACGTCAACAGGAAGCAGGGAAGAAGTGAACGTTAAGAGCAAATGTAAGAATACAAAAAAGTAAATATAGGAAAAAAAAAGACTATTAACTAAATAACATATTTATTATGACATCATAAATTGAAACTCCATCTGTTTAGTGATCATTTTTAACATGCAATCTATTATAGTCAAAAATAATTTGTGCCCAGCTGCCACTCTACTCCACCTGAAGGGGTTCAGAACGAGCCTCCCCCAAGCGTGCCACTTTACCGTGACCGTTATTTTGCACTAAAGGCAATCGAGATCCTGTAGATTCAAGAGAAACTTTTGTCCCTCCCTTAACAATCTAGAAGAGCTTAAATTGGAGGTCTTTCCCAGAATAAGAGTTATTACGAGAGAGAAAAATTTATCTGAGTGGCCCACCTGTATGTCAGGGCAAACATCTAATTACCCAACATGGATCAAAGGAGTTCATATGCATTATCTAATTTGATCATCCCAACAATTTGGGAAGGTAGGTATTATTAAATTCAGCTCACAGATAAAAAGCAGATGTTCAGAGAGTAAATTCACTGTCTAAGCTGACATGGAAGGGAACATAGTTAAGCTTTCTAATTTTTTGCTGTAATGGTCTTCTTTTTCCACATAGGTACAGCCATCTGCTGGCGAAATTTCCAAGACCCTCAATCTACCATAATACCATAGTGAAAGTAACTAAATGTAGAATATTTTAATATATCCATTCATGAATAAATTTTTATTAATATGTTTATTAGAAATAAGTTTACATAATGCTAACTACGAACATGGGAGTGATACATGAATTTAAAAAGCCATGATTTCTACTTTCCATTCGCCTACAGTAAAAGTGAGGGAAGAAAAAACATGAAAGACAAATTTAAAAGCCACGCAGCACATTACATTACATATTTACACACTGAAACACAAATACAAAAGGAAGAGAAATTCAATATCAAATGGAGTCATATGGGAAAGATTTAAGAAAGAGGCACAGTCTATAGTGAGTTTTAAAAATTGGTAAGGTTTGGATAGGACGACCTGAGAGAGATAAACATTACTTTGAATAACATAGGTTAAACAACATATTTAATGAGAAACAGCCATAGTATGTTTAGGGAACAGTGAAAATGACAACAAGATATTTATGAATCAAAGGAAAAGGAATCAAGTACAACCATTACATTAAACATGAATAACTCATAGGGTATAATGAAAAGCATGTGCATTTCGTCTCCCACTGCACTTTCAAAGTAGTCAGTGTGGCTTGTTACCATCCAGGCGTGTGCTAGGAAATTGGCATTCTGGGGGAAAAAGAACCTGATCTATAGCGATTACCAATTTCTGCGGTGTAAATACTCCCACTGCGGCCAATTTCAAGCAACTAATGCTTTACCCACAGGATCACAGAGTTTCTGAATACTGAACAACCAACCCTCATAAGCCACTGGGGCCTGATCCCACATGCCCCTGGCTTCCCCTTCCCCTTGATGAAAATCTGCGCTTTCCACGCGTCCTCTCTGGTTACTCTGAATAGCATAAAAACTGCATGATTTCTTTAGGTTGTAAAACAGTCTAATTTTAAGAATTAAAATGGTGAAAACTACGTAATAATAAAAGCTTTGAACCTGATTTAAAGCTGGGCAAGGGGGCAGGTGCCTTCTCTTTTCCCTTTCAGTGTTACCACTCCTCTGGTCGATAATCCAGTTTCTCAGCCCTCCTGTGCTGGTGAATGGAGAAGAAAAAAGGAACGCAGCAGACACTTACTCAGGTGAGACTATCACAAGCCTCCGTAATCACAGGATGGAAGATGCAAAAAGCAGGTAGCTTTTTCCCATACTTGCTGAAATTTCTCTATCTTTGGCGTCGCTCAACTAGACCACCATGGGTATCAGGTTGATTGCCCTCACCGTCTAGTTACTGGCTTTTTTCTCTCTCTGGACTTAGGAATCAAGCAACAATTCCAGGCTTCTGCTGCTGAAACTGCTTACCTCTGTAAACAAGGGTTAACAAACTTCTTCCGTAAGGGACAGTAAACATTTTAGGCTTTGCGGGCCACCTGATCTTTGTAGCAGCTACTCAACTCTGTCACTGTAGCCCGAAGCAGCCATAGACAATAGATAAAATAAATGATTGTGACTATATTCGAATTTTTCTTTTTCCGAAAGAGGCAGTGAAATTTGGCCGGAGAGCTGGAATTTGCCTACACCTGCTTTAGAGCCTAAGGTATCATGTATCTTGACCTTTGCTGCCTCACTGTCACACATGGTCCATAGTAAACACTTGTATATCCTACGTACCCGGGAGGGTGAAATAATTCTCTGAAGCTTAGACGTTTAGATTTCTCAGGTGTCTTAGACACTAATCTACCCTGTCCGCCAAATGGCAAGGGCATATATTCAGCTATCCAAGTGCTCTCCTTTAGGACCCTTCTTTTTTGAAGGGGAGGTAAGTGAGGAGAATGAGGCTCATAGTACAGAGGCTGCCCTTTAAAAAAAATCAAGAAATTCTAACGCTTTTTATGTTCTAACTGTTGTCAAGAGGGTTTTTCTCCCTTAATCTGATCATACTACATAAGGCCTAATACTTCCTTGTACTTTAGCTGAAACTTCCATTTTAGCATCACGTTGTAAAGGTTTAATACGAGTATTGGCACAGATCGTATCAGGCCATATACCCCAAACATAAAGTGAGTTTACCTCTATTCACTGCATAACAGTGAAGTACTTAAGGGTTGAGAGTTGATGAATGATATAAGGAAACTACTGTTTAATAAATATAAATTTGGCAATGAATTGGATGGATTAAAAATCAGTAGAGGGCTTCCCTGGTGGCGCAGTGGTTGAGAGTCTGCCTGCCGATGCAGGGGGCACGGGTTCGTGCCCCGGTCCGGGAGGATCCCACGTGCCGCGGAGCGGCTGGGCCCGTGAGCCGTGGCCGCTGAGCCTGCGCGTCCGGAGCCTGTGCTCCGTAACGGGAGAGGCCACAGCACTGAGAGGCCCGCGTACCGCAAAAAAAAAAAACAAAAAAACAAAAAAATCAGTAGATATTCTGACAGCAGGGAAATAATTTGAAGGTTCATACAGATAATATGATAATTCAAACTAGGATTATACGCATGAAAATGGTTCCAAAAAAAGGAGTGCTTGAAAGAGATAAAAAATCTGAAGATGACTGATTGCATCAAATGAAAAGAGTGAGTGCACTTTTTTCTTCAAGATAAGATGCCAGAAAAATGACAGAGGGAAACTGAAAAGTCAAGAAGGGGATAAAAAGGAGCAAAGAGGAAGATCATTACTCCCTTCCAGGACAGGCAGGGTTTAGGTGATGTCCACACACCAAACTGGGACTGTCCAGGAGGCAGCGTCAGATGTGTCATTAGAATTAATGCTGAGATGTGGCTACATGTACACAGATTCTGAAACCTAGACAAGCAGATGACACTAAGTAGAAACAGGATTAGTTCAGAGCAAAAGAATAGATAGAGAGAAGAGGGGAGGGCAGGGGAAGGGACGGGAAGGGAGGGAAGAGGAGAGGAGAAATGTTGGAAATGCTCCCAGCCAAGGGCAGGAGGACACGAATATAAAACAGCAAACAAGAAAGTAGATACATGCACAGCCGCACTCCTCAGAGCACCCGGAGACCCAGGGCCGGAGGTCCCCCCAGTGGAACCACACTTCCCATCCCTCCCCACATGGTTCTTCCCTGTTTCCTGTGAGCTGCAGTACACAGCGAGGAGTATGGGTTTAAAACTCACAACTAGGGACCTCCCTGGCGGTCCAGTGGTTAAGACTTGGCCTTCCAATGCAGAGGGTGTGGGTTTGATCCCTGGCCAGGGAGCTAAGATTCCCACATGCCTCGGGGCCAAAAAACCAAAACATAAAGCAAAGCAATACTGTAACAAATTCAATAAAGACTATAAAAATGGTCCACGTCAAAAAATCTTTTAAAAATTCACAACCATCCGTACAGATACAGAAAATCTAATTTTCTGTTTATTGCATTCCTTGACTCTCTTTTCCACAAAACAGACAGCGGAAAGGGTGGCTCCAAGGATGTAGCATATACAGGCCACTTAACCCCATCAGCTTCGGAAGTAAACCAAAACTACCCCATTTCCTGGCAAATTTTTAAGTTTTTCTTTCAAATCGTTTAGAACATTGTCTTTTTCCTGTGCCTGCCATTTTAGAGGAAAGTTATAAGAGCCTGTGAAAGCCATAGATCGTATCACCCAGGGGCCCTGAGCAAGGGGGCCCTCCCTTGACTCCAGTACTGATCTTGTGTTTTATTTTGCTTCCCTCATTTGATATCACATCAGGAGCAGCCCTGAGACAGAAAGTAACCCAGGAAGGTGGTCTAGAAAGTGTACACACCATGAGGGAAAAAGTAATAATCTAAAGTAGCCCACACTTTCAAACTGTCAAATCAGACTCCCTAAATCAGAGTTCTTTCCCAATATCAAGTTTTACGAATAATTTTAAGGATAAGAGCAATCAAGGGGCTCAGACAAAGAAGACTGGGACATCCCATGTGCCTCCCCAGGTCCCGCCTTCCTGCACTGGACGTGTTTTCTCTGGCCCAGAGTAACAGGTGAGCGGAGGAGACGTGTTACAGGTTGTTACACACATTGAAGGGAATTTCTAAGTTATGAAATATCTTTATTCTATACCCCAAAGTGTTTGGTGGTTGACAGACGTTTTCCTGCCTCGTGAATCCACAGACCTAGGGTTTACTTCCTATTGCAATACAGGCAATCCTTTAGCCAAGGACGTCCTGCTAAAAGCATTCCTACCGAAGAGATAACAGTCTCTTTCTCCTGGCAAATAGCACTAGTCTGCAGGAGTCCACTAAGCAAGGAAATTAGACAGGATCACCTGACTGTTTACCTTTCCCTGGGCAGGGGGCGCGCAGGGAGTCATCTCCCAGCTAAAACAAGTGAATGGATCACAGGCAGCTTCTTATAGGCTGCCCTCCACAAGATCGATCACATTTATCTGTAGGGGTCCTAACATTTAAGATGCCCTCCTCATTTTAATCCCCCCCCCAAATGAGTCACCTCCTCCCCTCAGCACTGCCCTTAGGGCCCTGCACTGTAGGGCCCTGCTAGAAGCAGCTGTTGTTGATTGCATGTTGTAAGAAATGAAACATCAGCACTAAATACGCAAAAGAATGAAATGGCAGGGCTTGAGACAGCAAACGGATACCGACCAAAGAAAGGTAGCATACATGTAATTCTAACAAGAACAAAGAAATACAAAAAAGGCTGACAAGACTTTATCTGTCCCCGTATGAAATCATAATAGCGTGGGCAGCTATTAAAAATCTGATCAGATGTTTCTTTTTCATTCATCCTCCTTGATACAAAATTTATAAAATGCACAAAGGGGGGAAGAATCATGATATATATAATTCAGGAACAACAAGTTAAAAACTGTGAGTTTTTAATATTATATTAGAGTTAATATTGTATTAGACTTTATATCTAATAATATTAGAGTTAAAAACTCTAATATGTGGGAGAAATGAGTTGGTACAAAAAACACAGGAAAAAAAAGCAATGGAAAAATAATACCAAATGGTTCAACATACCTCAACCCAAGGAGAGGAAAGCTTTCTAAACAACACAACACAGAAAGACAACAAAGTAGCCTTACAAGTGGGTGATTTGTAAGGAATTATATACTATTATTGTAATTTTTTAAAAATTGGATCCTTTTTCCCCTAGTTCTTCATTTCATGAAACTCAAAACAGCTATCTCATTTTAAACTTCACTGAAAAGAAAATGCTTGAGTAATAAATCCCACCAGATAAAAAAGTAAATTATAATAATTCTTTTTCTAACATATTATATTCTCACAATGAAGAGTTTATGGGGGCATATTTTGCATATGTAATTTAAAACCCTGACACTGAAAATGGAAAAAAGAAAAAGAGAAACTTTACAATGAAGACATATTTCACACAAACTTGATGATAATCGTATGTGCAAGCTCTGAATTTTCTCTAAAAACACTGGACAAACTATAAGGATGTAAGCTGGGAATCTGTCAGTTTTTAAGAAAGGCAAAGTTTTGCTTAGGTAATGAAACTGGTGCTGGGAGCAGCAGCTGTTGAGTTACATGTGGAAGAAGTTTTTTTAAAAAAAAAAAACAGAATCAAGAAGAAAAATGTTTAAATAGGGGAAAAAAGAGAGATAATACTTCAACGGTTTCTGAAGAAACGTTAGTGTATATCAAGAAGGTATAGGCATGGCTCCTGTCTTTAACCAAAAATGTTGATGTTAGACAAATTCTGAAAAAAATGTCTTAAATTATTGTTGACCATTTCCACAGGGAAGAAAGTTTAGCAAGAGTTAACAGAATGCTTGTAACTAAAGACAGCATTTCCTTAACCTAAGAGTTTGGACTGAAAGATTCTTAACTTGGTTTCCCAGAGTTTACTGAGAAAGCTGCATACCGTGTTTCCTAATTTTTTTCAAAACATATGTCTATAATGCAATATGTGAAACATACAGAAATGTGTATTTTTAAATCATCAGCAATTTGTTAAGCTCCAGCACATCATTTATCTAGTGTATCTTTGAAATTAACAAGAAAGAATTATTCCACATCTATCCCCATTCTTTTTTGAATTGTCTATTTATGTCCTTTGTTAGTTTTTACTTGAGATGTATCTGTCGTATTATTTCATAAGCTATCTTAGAATAATAAGGCAAAGACCTTTTTCATATTTGTTGATTTTATAGCCTCATGTTCTGAAGCAAAACTGAGCATACTAATAAACTGGTCTGAAACTGGGGAAGGTGGAAAGATCACCTTTTATACTTAGGGTATGGTGGGGTACACTTTTAGTACATCTAAAAATAACTGTACAGTTAATTAAAATATCTGCTTAGGACTGTTGCCCACAACTTATTTTAAAAATTCAACTCTTCTAGTGATCTGTCTTGTAAGAATGAGGTCTCTGGCAGTCTAATTAAATGTAATGGCTTTCTGCTGAGGAACTTCTAAAAATTTTGTGCATCATAAAAGTTACTTATGATGTCTACGTGATCCTCAAATCTAGGTTCTCACCTTCGTGACAGAGTTAAGACCCACATACAAGAAGAGACTGAGTCAGAATAAGCTATAAATAGCAATTGACACTTTCACCCAAACATTTCTAACTTAAAAACAGCAGGTCTTTTTATTTTTTTAATCACCAACAAAACTCACCCTGATTAGAAGCATCAGTGAAGTTTGCCTGAGACTTCTGAGCGGGCTTCTACTTAATAGTACACAAGGGTAAATAAAGAAGAATTGGGCCCAAGTTTTCATCTTTGATAAAAAGGCATAATCAGGGGCTTCCCTGGTGGCGCAGTGGTTGAGAGTCCGCCTGCCGATACAGGGGACGCGGGTTCGTGCCCCGGTCCGGGAAGATCCCACACGCCGCAGAGCGGCTGGGCCCGTGAGCCGTGGCCGCTGAGCCTGCGTGTCCGGAGCCTGTGCTCCGCAACGGGAGAGGCCACAACAGTGAGAGGCCCGCGTACCGCAAAAAAAAAAGGCATAATCAATAGATAAGCCCATGACTGCCAATTGCTACCAAACACACATTCTCTCCTTTTCTTTCAAATGATGAGAACTCCCACTTAGAATCAGCACACTAAAAGACCACATTTCCCAGCCTATGTGGCACTGGTTACACTGCCAGACCAGTTAAGGGGTGGTGAGCTGCTCCGTGTAGCTGAGCAGAGATCCAGTTCAGTTTGGAACCTTGCTGTTACCTCAGAACTTCCCTGTGAGGGAAGGGATAGCTATCCAGTTCCAGGAATCTCCTTGTGTATCCAGATTACGGCGCGTCCTCTGTGTAAAAGAGCACACACTCCCTCTGGTTCAGACCTTTCTCTCTCGTCCAGACCCCGCTGAAGGATGCCGTGTAGCAGAGACAGGCTTCTTTCACAGATTCTCCTTTTGTCTTCTCACATCTGGCCATCTCTGGTCATGAGTTAAAGTCTCATTGAAAGTGAAGTAAACTTTAAAGGTTTACTGTTTACCAGACAGAGCCTGGTCTCCACTCATAGTATGTTCACGCGAGTAACAGGTGAGGTTATGGGTGTGTTAATTAACTAGACGGAGGGAATCCCTTCACAGTGTGAACACAGAGTAAACCACCATGATCTACACTAACTATTTTACAACTTTATCTGTCAATTATACCTCAATAAAGCTGAAAACATAGTTAAGAAAAGATAGGTGGACACATCAAGAGAAGGAGTTAAAAGGCTACAAATACATGCATGACGTCTATCAATTAGACACACACTGGAAAGTTGAGGAAAGGAGTTTCTTAGACTTCTGTTATTTGGTGTAGAGTCTTGGGTAGAGCTGTTGCAATGATGAGGCTCAAAGCATGTTATCGGCATCAAACAGATGCAGGATGGACCAATCTAATTTGTAGCTTTTAAGCTCTAACAATTGGCTTTTCTTGTCAAACAATCTTCCCTCATGCGGGCCCTTGTGGTTATTCATGCTTAATAAAAATATAAAAATTCAGCCGCACGGCACTACAGTAGTACTTCCGTCACACGTCTACAACAAAATAGCTTTTGTAGTTTATTATGAAATGCCCGAAAACATTTCATAGCTACTATATCAAAAATCATCACTCTCCATAAATATCCCCAGGAAGGTTCTCCTTAAGGGCCACATGAGTATCCTGGGAGAAGATGGTAAGATAAGGCAGGGATAATTGGAAATTATTGCTAATTCTGAGATGAGCGTCTGTTTCCTAGTTGAGATGCACTAGTTAATTTATGTGAAAATGGTTCTGCAATATTGCTAAAGCAAGAGTTGTAAAAGATAAAGCAATTACTCTGCAAATGCCATGAGATAGCAGAACTACGTATTAGGAAAAAAATCTTAAGATTAAACACACACTGCAAATCATCCAAGATATGCAGGCACAGATTCCATTCAGACTATGCTAACTTTATATCATAAACATGGTTAAATTAAAACCATCCTTTAAAAAGAACACTTACAATACACAACCATGACTAATTTCTTTCCTTAAAAAAAAAGAAGAAAGGAATGTGCAAACAGATCATAGATTCATTTGGTTAACTAGCCAGGCAATGTGATAGGATTTTAATCTGCATTCCATGGGTTCACAGATGCCTTCCAAAACCTGTAAACTGTCTAAGGTTAAAATGAAATTTTGTTCACACGTGGAGAGGAGAACTTCAATATTTTAATCAGATTCTCCAAGGACGTCCACGCTCTATCCTACCAAAAAGTCAAGGACTGCTGTTCCCAATGAAAAAATGGGATACAAAGAAGATGAAATATTCCATAACCTGTTAAAGACCAGGAAATACCTAAATCATCAAGGAACTCCTGAGAAAGTACCATGTGGACCTAATTTGGGGTATGCAGTGAGTTTCACACCTTCTGGAAATTCAGTTTTTTTATGGAAGAATAGAAGGGGACAGATTTTACTCTACAGAACATATTCGTATCTGATCATGACCTATCATTGTTTGCTACATCAGGTTTCTTACCCTTTGTTTTCTGTTGCTGTTGAGGTGGGATTTTGTATTTACCTACTGGAGTGTCCGCACTAGTAATACTTACATCACACAATTTTTGTAAACCCTTAAGCAAAATCCCTAATTACTAGTAATTTTAAATCAACCTATTAACATGAAATCTAACTGATTATAACCATCCTTTTAATTTTCTTTTGCTCTATTTTATTCATTTTTTGGATGGAAAGGGATACTGATTTAGCAATTATAAATGGAAAGCACATCACTGTTCCCCAAAATACTGCTGCCCTATAATTTAATCAGTGCACTTTTGAGCTCATCTTTATCTCAATATTGTTGAATTACAATGCAGTCCACACTAGTCATTTATCTAAGATATTATAATAATAGCATCAGTTCCTAGATACTGTTATTATCCATATCACCACTGATGTATAAATATCTTTCTGTAGAAAAATGTGTTGAATCTCTAGCAATACCTGAGCTAAACAGATCTTACGCATGTTGCCAAAGGCAGTCTTTAGAGTTCCTGACATTTGGTAGTGTGAATAATTTATATACACCATACAACTGAGAAGATTAATAATGTGAGAACGTTCTTTCTTTAGAAGAACACTTTACTCCAAAGGAAGAGAGCTGTGGGGATGTGTACGGGGAAGAACGCTGCAGTCAAGCATCCAAGTTCTGGCCATGAGCTGCCTCAGAGAGTAACGCACGTTCAACGGTGAGAAGGGAGCGGACACCTGCCGCCTGGATAGAGGAGTGTGCTGGGCACGAGGAAGGTTCCGAGGAAGCTATTTCCTGTACGTCCCCGTCTCCCTCCCCACACCCCGCTCACCTTGCCGCTCCTGAATGGAGTCCCCGGCCGTCAGCGCAGCAGCCATCCTGCCGCCACAGCATGACAAGCATGAGGGTGAACAAGGGTCCTAACTCCCAGTCTGTGGGAGCCACCCAGGTTCGCCTGGTATGCTCTACTTCCGTCTCTGCCCTGGCATCTTTCTTTTCAAATCAACTGTCACTATTAGTAACCGCACTCCAATAAGCCAGGATGGATGGATCGGGGCGTCCTCTACTTCGCACTTCCTGCTTCTGGTCCTGCCTACATCTAAGGAAAACTAGCACCTCCTTCAGACACTGTCTCGACCGATGACCCTCTCCAAATGAAACACGACTGAATCCTCCTGACAAAGACAGCATGCAGCGCGACCAAAGATCACATGCAGCACACCCGACGGCAGGGGTAGGGGCCGACCGAGTCGCGGGGAGCGGGGGGTGGAAGTAATCTGATGCAGCTGCCACTTGGGTCGCGTGCTGTCCTGACCAGACGTGCGGCGGCCCTTGCTAAAGACTGTGAGAGGGACCGAGCTATCGCGCCACCAGCCAGACGGATTTCTGAGAAGTTGTAGGTTAGATGGATGGGAAAGGGAGGAGGACGCAGAGCCTGAGCAGTTTCTCCTGAGAACAAACCGAGAGGCGTCCCAACACTCGGGCTACGGTGGTTGAGTCATTAAACCTACAGTTATTTATAGAGCTTATTCTGGTAAAGCTTTTCCTTTTGCAATGAACCATTTTGCCATTAATTAGCTAAAGGCCACGTTCAGTGAAAATACTAAGTACCGAATTTCCATTTCTCGAAGAAGTTGAGGATAACTGTGTAACTTTTCAAAATGTTTGTCCACTGAGAGTCACGGTAATATGTCTGACCACATGAAAATCAGAAGACACCCATCTGCTGAGGAAGAGTGACTGTTTGAAAGGCAGCAGTTATGCTAAGAAGCCTGGACCTGAACACAATGATTTAGGATGAGAAGCTGCGGAGGTGTTTACACCGCACTCCGTGAAGCATGACTGCAGGTACATCAGATGCCTGACTTCTAGATTAATTCTGTGCATATCATCTTGTGCACATAGGAAAAGCTATTAGCATGTTGTTCATTTAGCAAATGAACTTCACAGTTAAATTATCCTGTGTCATAAATGCTTCAAAAAGAAAAGCACAGAAATGAAACTCAGTTAAATTTAATTCCCAGACTGATTTTAATTTTAAAATCTAATTTAATATATTTGGGACAAAGCTTTTAGAAGCTCATTCTGTTGAAACCGAAACACGTAACATTATGGTAAATACTACTGTAGTTAGGAAGTTCACTGTTGACAAAAAAGAATTGTTTTTATGGTAATAATGTGAATACAAGTTTTGCTGGAGCACAGCTTTTGAATAAAAACAGTATTCCTAAGAAATGTATTTGAAATTGGTTGAAATGAATTATAATTCATAATTATATCCAACCTAGTTTCTAGTTCAATATTGTACTAATGAAAATACAGCTGTAGTTGTCAAAAGTTACGTGTGTTTATGTATATTTGTGTGCGTCTATAGAGTTCCCTAAATTTTGAATGTATATCTCTAAATTCTGAATGCTTTTTCAAAATATTCAGAAAATGGAGTGCCAAAAATGTTGGTTTTGAAGCTTCAGGTCAATTGCAGTTACTGAGAATAAAAGGGAACAGAAAAAAATAGACAAGAGCAAGGCAAGAAGTGAACAAGTTGGACGATGCGAGATCAAAATGGACTGCAGGATTTAATTTTTAAATTCTCTGTGTTTAGGAATAGCTTGGCTTGTGGAAGAATCTTTTAAAAAAGCCCCTATGTTTTACTGGATAACTCTGTATTGTGTATGAGATCAAAATAAAATTGAGACGACCTACAATTACATGGTATCTAAATTTGATAAAACAGTTGAAAGAATCAACTTATTTGACAAATTTTTATATATTCGTCCAAGAAAATTACTCTCAATTGAGGCACAAAGACTGTATTTGTGAAAAGAGCTGACCTGACATGTTTATTATTTTATAACATGAGAATATTTAATCAAGAATATTTTTCATTTAGCCAAATTTTCTCTGAGTTTATGAGAACCTCATTTACAGAGAGGATAGCAACAGTTCAAAATATTATGGTTTACAGAGAAATGCCAATTGAAGGCGTACTAATTTCAAATTTAATAACCATATAATAAACTGTACTGGGGGCTTCCCTGGCGGCGCAGTGGTTGAGAGTCCGCCTGCCGATGCAGGGGACGCGGGTTCGTGCCCCGGTCCGGGAGGATCCCACATGCCGCGGAGCGGCTGGGCCCGTGAGCCATGGCCGCTGAGCCTTCGCGTCCGGAGCCTGTGCTCCACAACGGGAGAGGCACTGATTAAGGAAAAAGGTATAACTCATCTCATGCTAGCAAATCTTTTTTTCTACCTACTTGTTTCCCTGAGGTTAATTCGCTTGCGGAAGGATTATTCTGTTTAGGAAGTTTGTTGTCCTCGTTTTTAAGGAGAATGTGTAACGACAGTCCTTCCTCAAGAGAAGACAGAGTATTCAGAAAACAGAAGAGTTTCTCCTTTTCTCATAAATTTACATTTTGCTTCATAAAATGAGTGTCCTGAAGTGAGCAAACTCTTCCCTTCTGAATCCTGAAGGCTTGGGAAGACTCAGGTTTTGCACAGAAGTCTACAATATGCCCTTTAATGATATAAGCTTCCTCAACAACATCATGGTGACTTGGGACAAGAACGCTGGAATAAATGGAATGAAATAATACAGTTTGGAAGGTGTTATTCTAAAAAAAAAAATGTATATATTGGAAAAGTCTTGCTCTGGTGACATAATCCCTAACCTGGGAAAATCATCCAGCTTTTTTCTCTTTATCTGTTTGTCCACATGCAGTGCCTGGATATATGATTTGATAACAAGTATTACAAGTTTAGGAGACTGGGAAATTACTCCCCACTCCACTATGACTTCCCCCACCCAAAAATAAACATTAAAATTTAAAAATTCATTCAAAAAAGCTTGGCACAAAAGAGGCGTGGAGGGCTTCCCTGGTGGCGCAGTGGTTGAGAGTCCGCCTGCCGATGCAGGGGGACGCGGGTTCGTGCCCCGGTCCAGGAAGATCCCACATGACGCGGAGCGGCTGGGCCCGGGAACCACGGCCGCTGAGCCTTCGCGTCAGGAGCCTGTGCTCTGCAACGGGAGAGGCCGCAGCAGTGGGAGGCCCGTGTACCGCCAAAAAAAAAAAAAAAAAAAAAAAAAGTCAGGGTTTTTCCCTGTTTGAGTTATCATATGCAAAAGAGAATATGAATAAGCAGATTTAACTCCCGTTCATCACATTTCAATATACTCATTGTTATAGAGCAGTCTGACCAAAGAACTCCGATTTAGAATAGCAATTTCTATTTAACATCAAACTCTCAAAATTAAAATAACAAAGCTCTAAGGGAAACACTAATTAATTAGTTATGTCCTTGGTTCATTTTGGTGGGTGGGGCTGTCTGACAATACATCTTATCACGCATCTCTACAATATACATTTCCCAGGAGCACCTTCTTTACTAGGGGGCCAATGCAGAAGTGAGTCATGAATAGGGCTTCCTCATGCTGGAAGTCGAAGGCTTATGTGGAATAAATAAACATACATCAGCTCTCAATAGTTTCAGGCCTGGGATTAAGTAAAATAAATAAACAAAATTTTCCAAGCAACAGCCTTCCCAGAAATAGCCACGAAAACCAAAGACGACAGCTCTATGACACGCGGCACAAGAGCAGGCTTCAATTTCTAAACACCAAGGATTTCTTTTCTGTATTTAGAACGCTTTCATAAACGAAAAGGAACATTTTAATATGCCTGAAGTCACCTATCTCGGGCAAAAGAAGCTCAGTCTCATCATGAAACCTCATTAGCTCATGCCTCCAGAAGCCAGGAGGACTTAGAAGCCAAGAGGGCTCTCGTGTGCTCTTCTAAGAGGCCCACTGCACCATAGCTATTTTCTGAAATGCATGTCCCTATTGGTAGGACTCTGGGTTAAACAAAGATAAATTCAGTGACTAAAATACAATAAAATAGTACTCTTCTGCATTTGTACAGTTGTCCTGGAACACATCCGTTGATGGGGCATGTATCAGTATAAGAGGTGGGATGCAGGTTTCTGGGACTGCGGGACGTGGTATTAACTGCAGGCAGGTAGTGCCAGAGCGGCTTGGTTTAGGGCGAACCCACACACGCGGAGTACGGAGTATTCAGGAGTCAACATAGTTGTTTATTTTTCCCCTTTCAGCTATCATGACCCATCAATTCTCAAAAAAATGTGTACAGAGCCTTGGGCATGTGTACATCACCTTATTAGTTCATGCAACAGATGTGAATACAGACAAAACTAGGCTACTCACGTCTTGTGCATCCACTTTAGCCGGAGACAGAAGTATTTACACCATTAAATTATAAAGCAGAATGTGATCACTGCGCCTGGGAGGTAGACACACTGAGTGCGGAGTATAATGGAGCTCTCACATCACGTAGGAAGGCGTGTGCTCCCCCGTAAGTGTCAGGGCCGTGTACCTGTCTGTCTCACCCCTGTTCCCAAGGAACGGACCTACTCCCTATGGATAAAGGCAAACCTACAAGTCATTTCATCTCAACTTCCTTCCTCTTTCCGATTTCCACACAAACCGTGCCCCCCCCCCTCCCCCACCAGCAGCTGTTTTATTTTGCTGGACATGCAGTGGGCGCTCCAGAGATGAACGGTGTCCCCGTCGTGGACACAGAGACAACACTCGGTCTCTCTCCGCTGAGGCAAGATTCTCTCCTTAATAAAAGCACCCTGTAAAAACGGTGCCTTTTTTTTGCCTCTGACTGAAAACAGCACCAGGAGTCTCAAAATAAAAAAAAACAGAACAGAAGCTCATCGTGAAGATTACCTCCATGTAAAGTCTTCTTTTTAAGGAGAAGGTTTTCAGATGAGCCACAGCGTATCAATGACAAAAAGCATAAGCCTAAACTTAAAAAAAAAACACTTTACAAACCTGTCTTCTGTTATTTTTGAAAAAAGGTTTCAACATGAAGGCATCTTCCTAAGGAGCATTCTGGGTATTATACAGCTTATTTTATGCACTTCACAAGCTAAATTTAGACAATTATACACAACTGAATTAAATTTTAAAAGAATCTTTTTTTGGGGGGGGGCTTGGTGAGGTTCTTTTGAGTCTCTAACGCTGAACTTCATTTTAATCCCTTTGAATTCTTCAGAATAAAAACTATTCAAATAATTTGAAACTTCTATCAAGAATCCTGGCACTTGTCCTGCAGATAGAATGGGCATTCCAGTCCTCCCACATACCGAAGAGCAGCGAAGCCAGTACAACTATTTCCCAAACATAGATCTTTTTCTTCTCAGTTAATATTACATAATTCTGGTAGGATGTATTATTAGACAGTTGATACTCTGATAAATAACTACGTGGTGCAACATTTGAGATTTGGACAATGCATGGCACAGAATTTTATAAATGAATTATCCATTATTGTGATGGTATTTACTCTTACTAGCTAGACTGACAGATTCTTGAAACAGAAAATCGTATCTAATTTTAAAACCATCAAAAACAACAATGCAAACAAACAGTAAGAGGAGTAATCACTGTCTTGGTATAATCGTCATCAGAGTGAATATTTACTGGGCACTTAGATTGAGACAGGCACAGACTAACCACTTACTTCTCCTATCTCAATCCACACAGCCATCCTATGCAGTAATCACTATTCTTGTGCCCATTTTACAGAGGAGGAACTTAAGGCAGAGAGAAACACTGAATAAATATTATCTAATGTAACCCCTATTGAAGCCTGAGTTTAGGTTGGTCTAAAGGTTAAGATTGCTTTCATCCTTCCTCTGCTCGTGGATAGCAGTTACAGATGCCAGATAAAACACAAGATGCCTAGCTAAAGTTTAATTGTACATAAATAACAAATGATTTTCTATTATAATTACGTTCTATGCAACATTTAAAATGTAAGTAACACATGTATACTAAACGAGTATTGTTGTTTATCTGAAATTCATTTTTTATTTTAATAGCTAAAATTTAAAAACTGGCAACCCTAAATTAGCAGTTTTTAACCCCTTCCACTCCCAACCCAGACCCTATGCCTGAGGTTTCAATAACCAACATACACAATACATACATACATGAATCACTATATAAACACACAAACACACCTGTACAATAAAATAATTTTGAATATCCTACATTTAATAAGAGTATTAAAGTTTTGGTAATAGTTTTCAAAGCTTACTGAGCACTTACAATCTGTATTCTAAGCACTTTACATGTCTTAACACATTTAACACCCACAACAACCCTGTGATGTAGGTACCATAATGTGTCTTGTTTTTACAGATGAAGAAACTGAAGCATGGAAAGTGCTACGGTCTGAATGGCTGTGTGTCCCCCAAATTCATATGTTGAAATCTTAAACCCCAAGGTGATGCTATTAGGAAGTGGGGCCTGTAGGAGGTGCTTGAGTCATAAATGTGGAGACTGCATGAATGGGATTAATGCCCTTATAAAAGAAATCCCACAGAGCTCCCTAGACCCTTCCACCATGTGAGGACACAGTGAGAAGTCGGCAGTCTACAGCTCAGAAGACAGCCTTCGCCGGTACACAACCACGCTGGCACCTTGATCTCAGACTTCCAGATTCCAGAACTGTGAGAAATAAACTTCCGTTGCTTATAAACTACCTTCTTGGTGATATTTTGTTACAGTAGCCCAAACAGGCTAAGGCAGAGGGGTTACATTCTTGGGTCAAAAGCCCATGACAGCTGGTGGGATGGGAGCCCAGGCAATCATCTTAAGAGGTCTTGCTCTAAATCACTATTCTATATAGAATAACAGTCAGGGAGACACATGCTGAACAAAGTGCAGAGCGTTTTTTAATTTCAACAAGCCACAGTAGACAATCCTTGTTGAGGCTCAAGACAATCAACAGACACCCTGGAAGGGTCATGTCTAAGCACCAGGGCTTAACCAGCCCTAAAGTAAAGACAACTGTAAATAGACCTTAACAAATTTTAAAAGCAAGCCCAGAAAGATCAGGCTGACCTGCAAGTAACTTAGCTTCCCACTAAAACAAACTTCAGTGCTCTTGGTGGAAGACGCAAAATCCAAACACTCATGACTTCTGACATCCAGTGAGTGATTCCTAAAAATGAAAACCAGAAGGAAAATCATTCAACACAGCAGACCCTTAAGTCATAAGTGCCAGAGACAATGGAATTAGCAAACAAAACTTTACATCAGCTATTATTAAAATGCACAAAGATGTAAAAGGAACAAATGCAACTTTTAGAAATAAAGAACATAATATTTTTAAAAATGAGCCTTGGGTGGACCTAATAGCCCAATCTATTATGAAGAAAAGAAGAGCTGAAAACATGAAAACTAAACTACAGAGAGACTTAAAAAAAGAACTGAATCTCAGTGATTTCTGGGACAGTTTAATATACATGTAATTGGAGTCTAAGAAAGAAAAAAGAGAGTGTAAGACAGTAAAAACATTTTGAACAAATAATGGCTAAAATTTCCCCAAATTTAATATAATTCTAAATCCACAGATCCAATAAATTTAACAAGTCTCAAGATGTATAAACACAAAGAAAATCATACCAAGGCATATAATCAAAATTTGAAAACAGATGATAAAAAGAAAATCTTAAAAACAACCAGAGAGGAAAGACATATTTCATGTAAAGGAACAAAGATGTGATCTCAGACTTCCCATCAGACACTATGCAATCCAAAAGACAATAGAACATCATTTTTAAAGTGCTGAGAAAAGAAACTGTCAACCTCAAACTCTACGTTCAGGGAAACATATACTTTAAGGATAAAGGTGAAATAAGGACTTTTTCAAACAAACAAAATCTTAGAGAATTTACTTCTAGTAGGGGCACTACCATAAAATAGTAAAGGAAATCCTTCAGCAAAAAGAAAATGATACTAGATAGAACCCAGGTCTACATAAAGGACTGAAGAGCACCAGAAATAACAAACAGGTAAGAATACCTTACAGGCACTTTCTCATCTTTAAAACATTTCTTGATTAGATAATTGTTTAAAACAAAAATAATAGCAAAGTATTCTGGATTTATAATACATACAAAAGTGAAATGTATGACAATAAGACAAAGAAAGGAAGGTGGAAATGGTACACTGTTTTAAGATTATTACTTTATACATGAAGATATATATTATATCAAGCTATACCATAAGAAGTTAAAGAGCAAATTGTGAACCATAGAGCAACTACTAAGAATTAAAAATATGATATAGTTGATAAACAAAATAGAAGAATAGGAAAAATACTCAACCCAAAAGAAGTCAGGAAAAATTAAATAATGAACAAACAATAGATGAGACTTACAGAAAATAAATAACAAGGAGGACTTAAACCCACTTATACTATCAATTACAATAATAGTCAAGGTCTAAATACTGCAAATAAAATGTGGAACGTCAGACTCTAAAAAAAAGCAATGCTCAACTATACGCTCTCTGTAAGACATACACTTTAAATATAAAGGAAGAAATAGGGTTAAAAGTAAAGGATTAGAAAAGATATTCCATGCAAATCCCAATTACAAGCAAACCACCAGATCCATGAAAAATGGGCAAAGGATAGGATACTTCAAAAAATAATACATTCAAATGATCAATAAGCTCATGAAGATTCTCAGAATCCATTTTCAGAGAAATTCCAATTAAAACTATAATGATGTACCCGTGCACACGGTCTGAATGACTGGAAACGAAAGGGTGACAATGTCTGGTATCAGCGATGATGTGGAGTCACACTGTCTCATGCACAGCTGGTGGGAATGTAAAATGGTAGAGCCCTGGAAAACAGTTTCACCGTTTCTTACAAAGCTAACGTAATACTTGCCATATGACCCAGCAATTATGCTGCTAGGTAGTTAACGAGGGAAAATGAATACGTATGTCCACACCAAGACTTGCACATAATGTTCTTAAAAGTTTCTTTTTTTAATAGACCGCTACTGGAAATAACGCAAATGTCTATCAATGGGTGAGTGGAAAAACTGTAAATCCATGCAATGGGTTCCTAGTCAGCATATAAAAGAAATGGACTTTTAATATCTACAACGACATGTACAGATCTCAAAAGCTTTATGCCGAGTGAAAGCAGCCGGACACAAAAAGCTACATTCATTTACAGTAAATTCTACAGCAGGCAAAACTAATCGACAGTGGCAAAAGCAGATCAGTGATTGCCCGGGGACAAGGGAGCAGGTGATAACCAGCAGAGGACACAAGTGATCTTTCTGAGGACTGGTAGTGGTGACACAGTTGACATTTGCCAGAAGTCATGCTACCCTTGAAATGGGTGCATTTTATTTATACGGGTAAATTTTTCCTCCGAGAAGTTGATTATTTTAAATGTTAATTTTACAGCATTTATTCTCTTTTGTAAGCCAGTGATTCCCAAACTCTCATCAATTAACACCTAGGAGGAAAAGCGTCATACCCATGAATCTAGGGAACCACAGATATGCCAAATTTTGGCTATAGATCAAATAAATAATTTATGACAGTAGAAACTAAATTGTTTGCTTAAGCTGTTAACTTGAAGTTGTAGTGACTGGACTGCTCTAAAATATCACCCAAATCTGAAGATACAGGAGAAATTACATAGACTGTATTCCTCTCAATAAATGTTGGCACCAGAATTTTCAGAAGATACTGCTTGAACACCAAAATGTATATTGTTCGAGGGCATATACATTTGGTTCCAAAATATATGGGGTTTTGCTCGAAATTAACTAGCTCAATAAAAGTAAATATAAAAAAAGGAAATTACCTTTGCATAAATGCTTTCAGATACTCCTTCCCATAAGAGCAAGGCAGTAAAACCCTCACATTTATTTTCCTTCTGTTGATAACTCTGAAGCTATCATTTATGCCTCCGGGAATATTTACAAATTGTATAACAAACTTCTTCATAATGCCTATGTTAGCCATAAAGCATAGTCCCCGTTTTTAGACTGTCACCTAAACTAGCTAACCCTCTGTGTATATTTTTAAAAACAATAATGATAAAGTTCAATGATTGTTCAAATCCCCATCTCATGCTCAGGGGTCACAACCAGGCACAAATTTCCAAAGCGGATATTAAGACCCGTTTATTTGAAAAAGGAATGATAATCTCTCAGTCCCATTTAATCCCACGTGGATTTCGCGATTAGTTTAACACTGATGCTATGATTGCTAACCTACCCGCTGTGTGGGGCTCTGCGCTAAGCACTGACACCGCAGAGGGAATAATGTGCCTTTACCGTGAGGCCCAACAGCAATGAGGCATTAATCCACTGTCTGTACCGCTACATAAGAGCCTGCAGTTCACCTCCCCGACACCGCTGGCCTCTTAGGTGGCAGATCCCTTCCAACCACGGTTGTTTATCACAACTCTCAGGAATTACTCATTCAAAGGTACAACCCGTCACTGCACAGAAAGGAAGTTTCCCTCCAATATTAAAGAAAGCCTGCCCAGGCGTACATCTTCTGTATTCCCTGCAGCCACCCCAAAGCCACTGGAAGACTCAGATTTCTAAAACCACTGCCAGAAGAAAAGAAATACTGAGAGAAATAAAGAATTTTCTAAATCCCCATTTAAATACCAACAAACTAGAAATATATACATATATATGTATTACTTATGAAGAAAAATACAAAACATTAAATATACTAAATACAAGGAATAAAACATGACTTGAATAAATTCATATTCCCTGAATTCAAAGACTCAAAATCAAAGAAATTTAAATTAAAAGACATCTTTTACTATATACCTATCATTAAGATTTGATGACTTCCAGCTCCACCAAGAGTACAGGACAACAAAACCATCATCTGCTTTTAGAGGAATTTAAAATGGAAATAAATGTGGCAGGAGGCAACTTACCAAAATATCAAAGTTATAAATGTGCATCTTCTTTGACTTAGCAATTCTACTCTTAGAAGTCTAATCTACAGAAATCCTGACTTGCACGTAAGGACGAACTTTTCATTACAGCATTTTGGGGAAATAACAAACAAAAAGGAATGAATTCAAACGCCCCTCCATTAAGTACGTTACTTTGCATACCTAGTATGGGTCTATGTAGCCTTTAAAGAAAATGAGTTGTGTCTATATGTACCTCTATGGAAAAAGTTACTGAAAATAAAAAGTAAAAGAACAAGTTATAGAACAGCTTGTAGAGTGTGACCAAATTCATGTTATAAAAAATACAAATGTGCCCAACACATACAAATGGATATGACACTCTTCATGACAGTATTTAAAATGTTGGGTTATTGAATGAACAAGTCACTGAATAAATACTTAGAAAGAAATCCGAAAGCATGTTGATAACAGTGATTACCTATGGACCGGAGAGCAAAATGGGGGAGGAAAACACTGTGGGGCTATGAAGGGGACTGTCACATTTTATATTACATATTTACTTGAATTTTTTAAACAAGTTATTTTTGAAGAGTTGAATTTAATTTCAGTGAAAATCTAAAGAAAGTAACCTATCAGAAAACTGTTCACATAAAAGTATTAAGTTCAGAACAAAGCCAAAAGCTAAACGAATGGGCCAATTTTCACAATGAAAAACAGCATTTAAATTGACAAGTGCCACTGAAATCGCAAGCTGAAATCAAATAATGCAACTGGTTTGATCAATAAGGTGACTCTCAATCAACCAATTTAATTTAAAAATTGTTAACCAATTATTTATATAGATGTGAGTGACCTCAAGTGAATGAATGGATAACAAATCATTTTATTTTAAAAGATTAAGTGATTTAATATGCAAATTTTCTAAATTTGTTCATTAAAATTGTTTTGAAAATGCTTGTACCCAAAAAGGTCAACCCTGTTTATTATGATTGCAAATTGACGGTACACTGCATAGAAGTCTAAATTATGTCTGTCACATATGGATTACGGTTTGAATTCAGAATACATTCTGAGAAGACCCAACATGGCTCTAGCAAATACAGCTAATGGCACTCAACTGCTGCAGTCCAAAGGAATATCAAATAATCCTTTAAGAAAAAACAGACAAGCTCGTGTAGTAATCTTCATGTCTACAATTTCATTTCCGAGTATTCAGAATTGTGAATAACTTAATAATCTGTATTCTTCCTGATGGAAAACCTGTTATCCAAATTAAGAGGCTTTTGTCTCTCCTAAATCAGTTCAGCTAATTAATAGACTTATGCTTTCCCAACTGATGTACATTTGCTGCCAGGCTAGTTTAAAATACCAAATTAAAAAGCCAATAAACATGTCTTCCCCAATTAAAGAGAGGCCACTCTACCGGTTTAACTGGCAAATTAAATAGTGCACTAATTTTAAAGCTATTTCAGTTGAGAACATAATATATGCATTATATGTGTCCATTCACAGTAATATAAGTCCACCAGATGGAAAAAGTCAGAAAAAATTCAATTGGAAATTAACATTTATTTTGTAATAAACTACGAGTGGATACATATCTTGACGTAGAACTAGAGTATAATGAATTTAAACAGAAGCAGCAAGAAAAAGAATCTAGTCTTTGTAGCAGAAAAGCTTTCCTGTTTTTATTTTACATTTATCTGCTTCAGTCTTAACCGGCAGAAAACCATTTATAGTCTGGCAGTCAGAGGTTTTCCTGTAAGCACAAATGGAACCCTAGGGCCTGGTTCCAGGCTATATGTGCTATTTCTGGGAAGATGCACGCATGCTTTAAGGATCCCATGCTAGTCAAGGTAGGAACACAGCGGCAAATGATTGCCAAACAAGGTTAGATCAATGATGGTGTACTAGTCCCTTCATTATTTTATGATAGAAATGCTGTTTGTGTGACTGTGAACAGTTTTATCTGTGAAACTGAACATGCCTGGTGGACTACCACTTATGAAATACAGAAGAGGTTTTAGAACCAGCGCAGTCATGAAAGCACCATATGTTGACTGCTTTAGAAAATGTATGTATCAACCAATGTAAATATGATTCAATTACATTTGGGAGCATAATAGCAACCTGTTTAAAAAATTACTTTGAGCAATCGAATAGAGAACATTTACCTGTAAGTTTGGGGAAAAGATATATTGTAATTTTGTGAGAGAAAATAATGCCCTTTTGGTTTATCAAACATTTTACTAAGGCAGAAAAGGTGGGTACTACATTTGAGTTAAGCATAACAGCAGGGCTTCCCTGGTGGCGCAGTGGTTGAGAGTCCGCCTGCCGATGCAGGGGACACGGGTTCGTGCCCCGGTCCGGGAAGATCCCACATGCCTCGGAGCGGCTGGGCCCGTGAGCCATGGCCGCTGAGCCTGCGCGTCCGGACCCTGTGCTCCGCAACGGGAGAGGCCACAACAGTGAAAGGCCTGCAAAAGAATAACAGCATTTTCACATTAACGAGAAAAATGTCCATAAAAGTAATTATATTCTAAAATCTCTATTGTTGATAATAATTCACTGATATTTTAAAACTGCTACTCAGCTGCAAAATAATAATGAAAGTGAATAGAAATGCCTCTAAAATTTTTGTGGTACCTGCTCCAACTAGATTGATGTAATTAGGATAACTGCAAGAGGAGCTAGGAGGGAATTTGGAGGTAAATTGCCCATTTTTTAGAAAATATGAATGCTCAGATAGTGGTATCTGCTTCAACCGCTTAGTCACACAACCTAATAATTTGAGTTTCTAAATGATGAACATCCTTTTAGTAATGTTTTCTGATGGGAAAAGAATGTTAAATATGTATTCACTGCTACTAAGTAATGTTTTAGGGATAATATTGATGATGTCTCACTTGTCATAAACCGTCCTCTCTTCCAAACCTTCTGCGTCACTTGTTCTAACATCAATCCACTTGAGAGACTTATTTTCATCTTAATAACAAATAGCAGAAAATAACAGTTTTAAAATGGTGTACAAATGTCTGTTTCAGAATATATGGTAATAAGGTGCCCAAAGGCAAGCTACACACAAGCTGTTTGTGGCCTAAGATATGCAAAGAATTAATTTTTGTGCTGGCATCTACTGTAATTAGAAATGGTTCTGTGCATCATGATTAAACCAGTAACTATGGTAACGAAAGCAGGCAAGCGTAAGTGCAAAAAGAGAGAGGCTGAATAAGCCAATGATAAGTTGCACTTCCTCTGTTTATTTTTAGAGCCTTTGTAATAAGTAGAACTATCTATAAAATGCATATTAACTTTATTCCACTTCCCATCATTCATTGCCAATAGATTAAAACATATCATTCCTTAAACATACACACACACACTACCAGGCAAGCACTCATACAACCTCGTGCACATTGCCCTTGTGTTCACGGGGCTGCATGGAGACAGTGACAGAGCAGAAAATTTAAGTAAGAAATTCACAGTTTCTGGTGTCTTAGCCTTTTTGCTACTAATTTATAGCAAAACCACCTGTTTCTTAGTTGCATGTGGCAACAGGCTCACGTTAGCAGGACACAAACATGAATAGAAGGCAACCACCAGATCCATGTCTAGTGCCGGGTCTCAGAGGCTCTCCCAGGGCAGTCCACTGAGAGACAGCCGTACAGACACCCCAGTCTCCCAGACCTGGAATCCTTGGCCTTCAGTGTACATTTTTTAGCCTCAAAACCATGCAGGAATAGGAGGAATATTTAAAGCAGTTTCAAAAGAGAACATCAATCTAAACTGATGACGGGTATAAAAAACAAGCCATTTTTGAAGAGCTTTTGTTTTGATTTGTTTTTTATCATTTATTGAGGCTGGAAAAGATTCTGAGGAAGCCAACGACGTGAGTGCGAACAGCAATTATCTCTTTACGGAAGACGGAGCAAGACGGAATAACGTGAGTTTCAGAAAAACAACTTCAATTTATGAAATGACTTCTTATTGTACAGATATGAGAAACAACATATCACTAAACAAGCTGTCAGAATCAAGCAGAATTTAATGACAGACAGAAATAAAAGCACCATGTTCTTACTTAGCACAAACAGAGCTCACTAAACATTTCTCCCCCCATGTTTCAATTTTGTAATTCTGGAATAGAGCTTCTGGGTAAAGAATTGCAAACCTTTTACAACCCTTATTTCAATGTGAAGTAAGTTAGGAAGTTAAATGGTTTCAAAGGCGGAAAAATTAGTCTCAACTAAGACAGGGCACCAAAGACGGATGTTTCAGAGAAAGCTTTACGCAATTGAGTCCAATGAGTTAATGTTAATATCATTGCCCATTCATTTATGCATTGTGTCAACCCACATCAGGCATCTGCTCTCGGTTCTGGGATACAATTGTGAGTAAGAGAGACAAATCTCCGGCCTCACATAGCTTCCATTCTGGGCAGGGATGCAGACAGGAAATTAGTAAGTAAACAGATTGTGGTAAGAGCTCTGGGTGAATAAATGGGGGGTGTGACAAAGATTAATTGTCAAAAGCCTACTTTGTTAGGTGGGTCAGGGAAAACCTTTTCGAGGTAGGTGAGGTTTCAGTCTATAGGAGCCAGTGATGTAATGACGAGCATCCCAAGAATAGGGAATGGCACGTCCAAATGTGCAGTGTCTGAGGGACATCAGATGACAGCACAGGGATCTCCCTGGTGGCGCAGTGGTTAAGAATCCACCTGCCAGTGCAGGGGACACGGGTTCAATCCCTGGTCCGGGAAGATCCCTTATGCCACGGAGCAACTAAGGCCATGCGCCACAACCACTGAGCCTGCGCTCTAGAGCCCGTGAGCCACAACTACTGAAGCCTGTGCACCTAGAGCCCGTGCTCTGCAACAAGAGAAGCCACCACAATGAGAAGCCCACGCACCGCAACGAAGAGTAGCCCTTGCTCGCTGAAACTAGAGAAAGCCTGCGCGCAGCAAGGGAGACCCAACACAGCCATAAATTAATTAATTATTAGATGACTGCACAGTCAGAAAACGGGGACGGGGGCAAAGAGGAGAACAGGAGAACACGACGGTGCACAGCTGCAGAGGCCAGCAAGGGAGAGATAACGGGTGACCTGGTAGGCCATGTTAGAGGTTGGATTTTTTTTAATGTATCAATCTTCCCAACAAATGAAATTTTTTTTTTTTTACCTTTTGGAATCATTTCTTTAAAGGTGCCTGTTAGAAAGACCAAATATGCTTACTCACCCAGAACTTCTGTTCAACTTCCTGCGAGGAAGCCAAGATTGGAGATCACTGCTGTACTGGAGCAGATCAGAACCTGTAGTCCCAAGTCTTCACGCACATTACGAGGTGGAGAGGGCAGCCTTCTTTATTGCTTCTTCCAAACCAAAGATGACTTAACCGCCATCTCCATTCAAATCAACCAGGCACCAGGAAAGGAGCAAAGATTGTTCTTCCTCATTTTCGAAAACTGAATGTCACGTAACTTTAAAAGTCCAAGTGGAGAGCCTTTAAAAAACAGTTAACATCTTCTCAATAATTCAGAGTATGTTTTTCTATTTCGTTTTCTTTTCTTTTCAATTCTCTTTAGTTTGATTGTTTTCTTTTCCATTTTGATGTGTACCAACAGAAACTCCTCATGTGATTTCCACAGCAACCGCTAGAGGGAAAACTTCTACTGAAGAAAATCATTTAAAAATATTCAGTATTATCTTCATATGTTTCCTAAATCTGCAGAACTCAAAAATAATGATGTCTCCAAGACGAAAGATTATGTACACAAGCATCTGGCAAATCTCATATGTATTTTCAAATGAGTCCCAATAATAATTAGCATTTGTGCTGTAATACATATTCTGCAAAGGCTTTTACATTCATTACCTCATTTACTTCTCCAAATGAATGGCTAAGAGAGCAGGTATGATGACCACTCAGGTGAAATTTTAAAATGTTGATTTAACCAGACAGCCAAGATTTTAATCGCACAATCAAGAGCAGAACGGAGGTCTGAGTATTTTTTTCAAGCATGTTATATGGTCTCCCCACCAGGTTTTTTAGGAAAATAGAAAGTTTACAGTCTCGGTTTTCTCATCATATTCTAGATTTTTAGCAAGATACCTGGAAACACAGTAGACACCTGAATAATCACTGAATGTATGGATGAATTAACATATGAATAAAACGAGTGAATGAATGAAGTTCCCCTCTTGTTTCTCCGCAGCGGCGTCTGCTACCACTGCACCTAGCAAAAGGATACCTGGTTTTTCTCCAACCACATCTCATTTCCAAGTTAGTAATTACAAGGATGCCTAAGGATATTACTTGCAGCTTAATAAGCCCTATGAAGAACAGAACTTTGTAATCCTTTCTCCAATATCATGGAATCCTTATGTCATGGACTGAACGTCTGTGTGTCCCCGCAAAATTCCTGTGTTGAAATCCTAAGCCCCAATGTGATGATGTTAGAAGGCAGGGCCCGTGGAAGGAGATTAGGTCCTGAGGGTGGAGCCCTCATGAGTGGATTAGTGCCCTTAAAAGAAGAGTGAAGGTTTGTTTCTCTTTGCCATGTGAGAATACTAGAAGAAGATGGCCATCTGTTGGCACCCTGACCTTGGACTTCCAATCTGCAGAACTGCAAGAAATAAATACCTGTTATTTACGCCACCCAGTTTATGGTATTTTGTTATGGCAGCTCAAACTGACTAATACACTTCGTCTTGTTCCACCTTCTCTATACTGTTTGACTTTAGAAAATTAAACTAGGAAATTCTGATTATTCCACTAAATCTTATATAAAGCATTATTATAACAAATATAGAACTAAATCACATGGGTTAACCTCAGAGGAAAGCAGATACAATTAAATAGAGGAAAGGAGAATTATAATTGTGATGCTACCCCTTCCTTTTGCTGGAATCTTGAAACATTTGCCACAAAGTTATGCTATGGGCCTATGCCCCATCAAGTGAAATAAAAATATTGATACTATAACTAATAATAATTACCACCAATTAATTGCTATTAAAGTAAGTAAAGGGGCTTCCCTGGTGGCGCAGTGGCAGAGAGTCCGCCTGCCGATGCAGGGGACGCGGGTTCGTGCCCCGGTCCGGGAAGATCCCACGTGCCACGGAGCGGCTGGGCCCGTGAGCCATGGCCGCTGGGCCTGCGCGTCTGGAGCCTGTGCTCCACAACGGGAGAGGCCACAGCAGTGAGAGGCCCGCGTACCGCAAAAAAAAAAAAAAAAGTAAGTAAAGGGCAATAATTGAAATTAACTAAAGATCCCTGAAAACAAGTGATAATTTCCTGAGAAAGACCAGATACTCTTCCTATTCCAGCAAGAAGGCTGCACTTGGTGGTATGTATATACATGGGGATTGGGGTGGGGAGAGGAAACCAGCTACCTTTTCTCCCTCAGTTAAACTTCTTCCATGCAACTAAGGAATCACGAAACAGCTCCTAAAATGAACAGCTAACCCAAAGTTTCATATACTCCCAGATATCATAAAATATTTTCAAAAGAAATACCCAGAAATTTAAAAGTCCTTATCGATGAGTGATGCTATTAGAAGTGATACTTATTTTTTTTAGTGCTTTCCTATAATTTCAATTTGCTCACAATGAAAAATGAATTACTTTTTGAACCAGGGGGAGATTTTTTTAATTCCAGTAGTATAAATTTCAGATCTGATCTTAAAATTATCTCTGTTTGGCACATATTTTGTGTTAAAAAAAAGGTTAAGGGCTTCCCTGGTGGCGCAGTGGTTGAGAATCTGTCTGCCAATGCAGGGGACACAGGTTCGAGCCCTGGTCTGGGAAGATCCCACATGCCACGGAGCAACTAGGCCCGTGAGCCACAACTACTGAGCCTGCGCTCCACAGCAAGAGAGGCCGCGATAGTGAGAGGCCCGCGCATCACGATGAAGAGTGGCCCCCGCTTGCCACAACTGGAGAAAGCCCTCGCACAGAAACGAAGACCCAACACAGCCATAAATAAATAAATAATTTTTAAAAAAAAAAAAGGTTAAGCTGTTGTGTTTTTTTTTGTTCAATCTAAGAAGCTAAATAATCAAGTGCTATTAGATTGAGTCGTACCTAGTACTCCCTGTTTCTTCTTATCAAGAGCTGACCTTAGTAAAGATTCCTTGGAACTGGCAAAGAAACACGGGCATCTGCTCTGGCCGATCCTTCCAGAGTCCTTCACCAGTTTGATTTCAAGTGCACTTAGAAGATAAAGTCCAACTGGCAGGCTTCCCCATATCTGTTCATTCTGCACATTTAGTACATTCCTTGAGTAGGTGGTTTTGCAAACAGCTTATTTAAATTCTTCTATTTAGGCAACATGAAACTAGGAATATTTAGAAAGCATTGGTTCATTCACCTATTCCACAACTGTTTTTGAGTGTCTCTTTTGTGAAAAGTTTTACACGAGTGCCTTTCCAGAGCGCATGAAATCATACAGTAATGTGGATAGTGACCCATCTCTTCCACTAATGAGTCCAGTCCTGCTGTAGTACAATGCCCAAGGAAAACAGAAATCCCCTCACCATGACAGTTAAATAATGAGAAGGTTCTGCTCTGACCATGGAAGACGGCATGCATTCTAAATATCTACAATCCTAATTTCCATCAAATAAAGAAGAATATCAAGGGCAGGGAGATTTTATTCTACATCAAACTGTTCCCAGAATTCTATCGTTTTTGTACCTGAAAAGCCTATAAATAGACTGTGTTGGAACCTCTGCTGTACCATGACAATTTTCCACAGAGAAGTATTCTAGGAGAAAAATAATTTGTGCACTAGATGTGAAAATGGCTCAGGAAATAGCATTTTCAGAAACCTAAATTTACATCCACTTTAAGATATGTAGTACAAAGGGTGGAGGAGAAAGAACTTTCTAACCACAACGAGGGCAGCCAAATGCCTGCAAAGCAGAAACATGGCAGAAATTTAATTGATGCTTCCCTTAATTGCCATTATTCTTAGTTAATACAGTAATATCGCCTTCTTGATTACAACACACCACACGACTTTGAAGCCTGCTGGACGCATGGCAGACGTACAGTGTGTGCTACCACGGTTACTGTTAAAAGGGAGTTAGTAATGTTAACCCAGTTGGTTTATAATCCTCTTTTTTCACAGCTGGAATCAACACTGGCAGCAATGAAAGCTGGGTAATAGAAAAGTGTCCAATTAACTCTCCTTGGCTCTCCTTGCCAACCTAGGATGTACCTCGCTCCTCCCAGAGAGGTAGCATGGTCTAGAGCTTCACTAATGAGGTAGACTCCAGTCACACGTAGCTATTTACCTTTAAACTTTGTAATGGAATATAGCTGACATACAATATTATGTCAGTTTCAGTGCACAACACAGTGATTCGATATTGGCATACAGGACAGAATGATCACAATGATAAGTCCAGTAACTACCTGTCCTCATACAAAGTTATTAAATTATTAACAACATTCCTTTTGCTGTACATCACATCCCTGTAGCTTATTTATTTTATAACTACAAGTTTGCACCTCTTATACCCTTCACCCTCTTTCCTCTGGCAATCATCAATCTGTTCTCTGTATCTATGATTGTGCTTTTGTTTTGTTTTTTAGATTCCACATATAAGTGAAATCATACAGTGTTTGCCTTTCTCTGTCTGACTTATTTCACTTAGAATAATACTCTCTAGGTTCATCCATGTTGTCACAAATGGCAAGATTTCATTTTTTATGGCTGAGTAATATTCCACTATATATGTGTATATATAATATGTATGTGTGTATATATGTATGCGTGTGTATATATAAATGTGTATATATATATACACATTCCACTACATATATACATATATATATATATATATATATGTATGTATGTATAATCTTTCCCCATTCATCTGTTGATGGGCACTTAAGTTGCTTCCATATCTGGCTATTGTAAATAATGCTACAATGAACATGGTGGTGCATGTATCTTCTCAAATTCGCGTTTTTGTTTCCCTCAAGTAAATACCCAGAAATATCTATTATCTTCTCACTAAAAAAGTCAAGTAAAACCCAAGAGGCTAAAGACTAGTGAATCTGAAAGGATGAGTCAGGTTGTCATCTCTTGAGAGGGACAGAAGTCATCATTTCCATCCTTCCTTCAATCATTAAAGAAGGTGATACATTTCTGTTTTCTGAGAGCAAGGACAGCTTGAAAAGTAAGCTTATTAGGTGTCTACGGTTGTACGGCTGTAGTTCAGCCTTCATAGCCCAGCTATATTTCTGTCCCCATTACTCACAGGGTCTCATATCTCTCTATTGCTTTGGGTCTCAAACATAGTTTAGACTTTAGGCATTTTCTACTTAACCAGGGTAAGAGTAACCCCTTACCTCTGCTGTCTGAGCAACAGCAAGGCATGCAGTCGCAACCAAAGACAGATAATCAGGAACTAAACCAAACACCGGCAGCACAGAGGAGGCAGTGCAGGGGGCTGGGAGAGCCTAATAAACATTTAAGTCAAGAGCGTCAGACAGTGACCTTTAACAGGTAAAACACTCTCTGTCTTTTAGGAGTCCAAGATAAACCACAACTTTTGTTAGACGGCGTCCTAAGGAGAGACAAATCGTCCATCGTCTGGAAGAAGAGTGGCTGGGCTTTTGCCACACAGATAATCCACGACTGGGCAAAGCCCACACTTGACATCTCACCTTTTCAAGATAGCTCGAGGGACTGCCTCTCTACTTGTACCAACACTTACACACCGTACCTAATCCTGGGTTCCCAGGGGAGAGAGCAAACATCTACTAAGCCCATTTTAAAGAACAGCTATTTCAATGCCGTTGTGTCCTTTGCTTTATTCAACAAATATTCAATAGCAAACAGAGAATACGTTTTCAAAAATTCAAATATGTTGGACTAATGGAACCAGGCAACCTGAGATCAGATCCCAAAGGCACAACTCACTAGGTCTGACCTTGTGGTAAAAGAGAAAATAATAACAATAGTACCCAACTCACAGGATTTTGACAGTAGTAAAACCAGCTAATATATGTAAAGCAACAAAAACTGTGTCTGGCCCAAAACAAGTGCTCAAATATAATGTTAGTTATCATATATCTTGATCAGTACAGAGGTAAAGTAAAATCTTCTCAGGCAGAGGTCATTTTCAGGGTTCTCAGTTTTATTTATGGGCATCCAGTCTACCTCTGGTTCACCCGATTGTTAAATCATTTGGCTGTGCTCTTAACCAGTATTAAGGAATAACTTCATTGTAAGTAATTATTAAGTAGTATAATTCAAAATCACTGCAACTTGATAGTAACAACAACAAAAATTGGTTTAGTTAAAAAAAAAAAAGTACTGATAGAGCCTGATTCCTCAGTGTGGTGAATAAACCATCCATTTCTAAAAGTCTATATCCAGTCTGGGATAAAGCCAAGATCTGGGGAGAGCTGTGAGGGCACCACCCAGGGGGTTACTGGGGCTCGTTGGTGCGGCCTCTAGAGGGCCAAGTGTGCAGTCTCTCCAGCTCCGCCTTCAGTGACACTGAACTTTGTGGAAATACACCGTGAAAGTGGTCAAACACTTCAGATAAGGGTTTACCCCACCCTCACCAGAGAACTGGCTGTTAAACACTTACCACCATACCACTGGGACCACAGACCTGCACGGGATGGAGTGCCATCAGCCGGAGCGGACATGAGTCACACAAAGTCTAACGCTGTACCAGATATATGAGAAGGATCTTGTTGACGATACTGGCATCAAATTTTTAAAATTCCTGTTCTTTGAGGACCCACTGGCCAAATTTCTCCCTTACATACCAGAAAGACACGTGTTCTGGCTTGGTTTCTATCCTGCAGAAAATGGTGTTCACGTAACTGTATCCCTTTCGTGTCGGATGTTAGAAAAACTAGACATAATTTATAGGTTACAAATGTATAGAATTTAATGATATATATACTCTGTGTAAGACTCTCACCCAGCTTCACTTCATTTTTCTAAATTAAATTCCCTTTGCCCTCTTTCCCCTTCACCATTTTTTAACCTCATCTTTCTACTTCTTTGTTTACATTTAGGAATTTATATACCTCTGCAAGGTACTAACACGTTTTAAATGTTTTAAATAAATAATTAGGCTGTATAATTTAACTGTCAGATCCGAAATTATTCTTATTCAAATAAAACTTTTTTAATTACTTAGGCACAGATTCCATGAGATAGGAAGCTATTCCCCAGTTAATGTGCACACAGAGGTGTTCAGCGAATTAGGCTTGGCTGGGAAGTTGATCAGTTCATCCTCTGACTCTAATTTTTAAATATGTAAGTACTCATTTCAACTGAATGCTATATTCCTAAGCAATGTAATGCAATTTTAACCCCATTTTATGACAGCAAAATACATATTAAAAGGAGGTGGTGGGGGGAATGAGGACCATTTGGTACAAGTAACAATGTGATGGTATTTATTATTCTCTATTATAAATAAATATGAGAATAAGACAAATCATGTATGCTAGTGTGCCTATTGGCAGGGATTATTACCTCAAAATATTTTAGTGGGGAAAATACACAGAAGTGACTCAATGGCCCAGGCTAAAATAAGGCCTATCGAAACATATTTAACAATTGTTCATACAAACACTGGAGAAAAGGGAAATGGAAAAAAAACGTATTCGCCACCTGAAAGGCTTGCAGAGAAGACTAGCTCTTACAGAGCACGCAGCTTTGAAATGTCCAGAACTGAACCATCAGGATTTAAAGGAAGCTGACAAATGAAGATGTAACACACTGAACAGATGTACTTTACACACCACTACAGCCTCTGATCTCTCCGTCTGTTTCCATTAGTTCTTCTCCACCCCATACTCCCATTTACACCACAAACTGAGCGAAAATTCTGTGCTTCCCAATAAGCTAAGTGGAAGGTAGATATCAAAGACGCACGACAGGGCACCTGCCCTCAAGGAACTTCATTTATTTTCATTTTAATTGAACATACCCGTCGATCAACCCCGACTTTACACCTGTGTACCTGACATTCTGCAAGACGCTGAAGGTGCTCAGGAGAAATACTTAATTCCCCAGCCAGAAATGACTCATAGCCTGGTTGAAACCCCAAATGAAAGAATTTTTACAACAAATCGAAAACTGTGTGGTACAGAAGGAACGAGAAGGCTGGACAAGAAAACCAAACCGAATTAGGACAGGGAGCCGAGGGAAGCCAATGTGATGCCGATCGTCGTAATGACAAAGCTACCCTGCAGTCATTCACTTTGGATCAGGCATGATGGTCGGAGTTAAGTTTTAGGCTGACTACTTACGTGCGGGCCCACGGGAATTGTCTAGTTGTACAAAGAGGCAAGGCAGACAGAGATATCTCTTGCAGAGTTCTGCAGGATTCAAAAGTCCTGTGAAAATGTGTGTGTATATGTGTGTTGTGCATGGGATGTGGAAGTTCAAAGACCTTTAGGACGACAGTAAGCTAAGAGGCAAACGCTGCGCGAAGTTCCAGATCAAAGCAGAGAGCTGTGGAGCAGGTCTATTCTGTGATTATCTGTATGAAAAAAAAAATGTAATGAACATCACGAAGTAGACTAAGAATCACCAAGGGGAAGAGAAATCTCTATAGCATTTCTACTGCACAGTCTGAAGCAGGAAAACATTTTGAACAAAATATTGAGGAAAGCTTGAATCAAAGTACAGAATCCCTTTTGGAGTTAGGTCTCGGGGTAACCAGAAATACAGGACGTCAGCTCACCCTTAAGGTAACTGTAACTAATCCAAAGCAAATTCTGTGTGTCAGGGTGCCCGTTTCCCTAACGCCACATGAAAATGGAAATCAACATCAAATAGCATTCCCATTAAAAATGCAGAAGAACAAAATCCAAAACAAGATTGTTACATGGTGTTACGTAAATTTTCCAGATTTGCAAAATTTAAAGCAGTGGGTTAGATCTGTGTGTTAATTCTCTGCAAAGCCAAAGCAATATATTTGCCCCATGTTGATCTGCGCTCAAAAGAAATGAAACATACACATAGCCTAATTTTTGTTTGTGCCTCCAGCAACGAGAACAGCAATGTAACTTGTGATCCTGGCCTGTCACTACTGACTCGGAATGCTAGATCATTGTGTATTTTTTTTTATATTTCCTGTAAAAAGTTATTTGGGCCAAACAAAATACTTGAATGGCATCATTCACCCTCAAAGTACTTTTCGAATGATGGTCCCTTAAAGAAATGAGTGCCGCAGAGTTTAGGAAACCGTTGTTTATCCTGAGGCAAGTTTACTGTTCTACTTTGTAGTACTGGGTTTTGGGTGTAGGAACTGCAGTTGTATTTGAAATGCATTTTCAAAGCCATTGCCATTGAGAACTATAAAGCAGTTTTCAAACCCTGTTTCCAAATTCATTTGCTAAGTGATAGGGCAAAGTGTAAAAAACCTGCCGAAACTGTATTCTAAACAGAGATGTTGTCTTTTTCTTTGTTTTTTTTTTTTTTGTCCTGACCAGAAAGACAGGTTTCCACAGATCTCTGGAGATCTCTGGAGAACTTTGCCCCTGGTCACTCTGAGTATACATCAGCAGTCCATTAAAAGCCTGAATCTAGATCGTATCTTAAAATGCACTGTGGTGTTATCTGCCTAGACCCACGATGTCTGCTTTGCCAGAGCACTAGGGTTCCCAGAAGGAGGCAGGTTTCCACTAAAGGAACCCTCTCTGGTTTCACCCTCCAGAGTCACAGCGGCCCTCGTCACCATGGCCTTCACTTTGGAATGAAAATCAACTTTGATACATTTGCCTCGTCATTTGTAAAGACCAGGATTTCTTGGCTTCAGATTGAGGCCTAATATCACAAGGCTGCACGTGAGGTAAATGAATGAAGAGTGCCACTGGTGTCTGAATACATACTACATCTGCTTGGAATTCCAGCTCAAAAAAAGGCTTCCACTTAATCGACTGTCAGCAGAACCGGACAGTTGCAGTGTAGGCTGGCAGAACAACCAAATCATTCTACAAAATCAATTCAAGAAGCAGGGACAGAAAACAGAGACACTCTGCCAAAATGAAACATAAAAATAAACAAAATTAACTGCTTTCAAAACGTCCGGATAGGTGGGGACTCGAAGTCCTGGGGAACTCTATATTCCCTTTTTTTTTTTTTTTTTTTTTGGGGACCCAACCACTGCGCCACCAGGGAAGTCCCTATATCCACATTTCATAAACAGCAATGTCCCTATCTTCATAATACATAGTGTAACGGTCTATACGTGATGAGAGCTCACAGCACAGCCAGGCTCACACGTCACGACTGGATGTATGGCTCATTACCTTTGCACGATTGCCATTTCATAACCTCTCATGCACCTAGAATTGATCCTCGACACACACACACACACACACACACGTCACATGCATACAATTCAGTGACTGCTGTAATTACACTGGTTTACTTAACGTTATGCAAAAAGATGCTAACAGAAAAGACGAACATCAGAATGCCAGCAGAACTGGCAATTTGGGGCGGTAGTTCAGTCCCTACAGACACATGGGTGTGTGCAGTACATTTTAAGACTGGACTTTGCTGCCCTGCGTGACCACAGAATCAGTGACCAAAACTCAGATATACTTCTGCCTCACGGCCACTCCCCACAGATATCCACACAGAATGGGTGAATGAAAGGAACTGCTTTAGAGATAACCCAGAAATGGCCAATCATCCATCCAGGACGGTTTCAGAAAGAGTTTTAAATGGAAGAGGACCACAAATGCAAAACCCGAGAGTCTGATTCACTGTTCTCTTTAATTATAATAGCTAACGTTAATTAGGAAACTACTGCCAGACATTCTTCTAAGTAATGTATACATTTAATTTGTTTAATTATTAAAACACTATGAGATAGAAACTATTATCCTATTTTAGAGAGGAGAAAACTGAGGTGCCAGCAGGTCAAGTGGTATCCCTACTGAATACCACAAAATCATTGCCAAATACTCTACTCTGGAAGTCAACACCACCCTGGTTAATTTGCTTAAATAAGCTCCTATTAGATCACACAGGTTGGCACCAATGTGTTCCAACTAAACCTCTTTTTTTCTTTTTTAAACCACCTGGCCAAACTTGGGGTAAATTTTCAAATAGTTTGAATATAATAAAAAGTAAACATTTTAAAAGTAGAATCGAATTCTAGGCATAGAATTTAGCCATTTTGTGATGAGTCAGATATGGCTTTGAAATCTTTCAGGGTTGCAGGGTCAACACTATAAATTCTACTCTCCACCAGTCCCCTAATCAAGTAAATAAGAGCAAAGTGATCTAAGTCTGTCTCGGGGCCAAGACTGAAAAATCCCATTAAGAAGTCCAGAATAGGGCTTCCCTGGTGGCGCAGTGGTTGGGAGTCCGCCTGCCGATGCAGGGGACGTGGGTTCGTGCCCCGGTCCGGGAAGATCCCCCATGCCGCGGAGCGGCTGGGCCCGTGAGCCATGGCCGCTGAGCCTGTGCGTCCGGAGCCTGTGCTCCGCAACGGGAGAGGCCACAGCAGTAAGACGCCCGCGTACCGCAAGTCCAGAATAAGTCATTCCACATCCTAGCTTTCTGATCCTAGACGAGAAACGTAACTTTTATACATTTGATCTGTACAATATGAGAAACGCTAAGTGATTTTAAAGATCCCTTCAAATTCTAAACGTCTGTGGTGTCAAAAGACAAATCCCAGAGCACTGCCGCATTAGGGTGTACAAAATTCATGCTATCTTAACTACAAAGTTGTTTCAATTTTGGAAAAATGACAGTTAATTGTAAGATTAGCTACCTTTCTATTGAAAATTAGGGATAAAGGTAAATATGGACAGTCCCTGACTTGTGTAGGTTTCGACTTAACGATTTTTCGACTTTACAGGGGTGTGAAAGTGATACACATTCAGCAGAAACTATGCTTCGAATTTGGAATGTGGATCTTTTCTCAGGCTAGAGATATGTGGTCTGATCCTCTCTTGTGATGCAGGGCAGGGCAGGGCAGCAGCCTAAGCTCCCGGTCAGCCCTGGGATCACGAGAATCAACAAGGGATATACTTACAACTATCCTGGACCCAGAAAACCACTCTGCTCTTCACTTTCAGTACAGTATTCAATCAATTACATGAGATATTCAATACTTTATTATAAAACAGTCTTCGTACTAGATGACTTTGCCCAACTGTAGGCTAATGTGGGTGTTTCGAGTATGTTTAAGGTAGGCGAGCCTAAGCTAGTAAGTACGATGTTCCGTAGGGTAGGTATATTGAATGCATTTTCAACTTAGGATATTTTCAGCTTCTGATGGGTTTATCGGGACGTAACCCATCGTGAGTCGAGGAAGATCTGTAATGTAGTTTGACACATGCATACTGTGTAATGTATAAATATGTATGCCTTATAAGCATTATTATTGGCTTCTGCATTCCAAAGCCTGGGTGAGCCAGTGTGTTAATTTCTGAAGTTTTATTAACCCAAACATCCTTTAAATATAGCTAACGCTATAAAGCACATTTCGAGCTGATGGACTGTCATTTGGTTACTTCTCATGATACTGTCATGACACTATCATTTGATTACTTCTTACGATATTCACACGAACCCCTTTATTGGAAATACCATGCATTTGAAAAACAAATTTTTACAGTGCTTGCAGATTATTTTTAAGCAGGAGTGTTCATTCAACAAAAATCACAATACCATGGAATGGACTTCCATTTCTGGTCTGGCATGTAAGGAGCTTAGAAGTCACCACGCTGTTCTAACAAGAGCTGAAAAAACTGAAGATGAACGACTCTTCTATGATTCACCAGAACTTAAGTCCCAGGACGAACCTGTGTCCCCCAAACTGGAGAGACAGGCAGATACAGACAACCACAGTTTGCAGAAGCAGAGACCCTTGCTGGAAACGAGCGCCACGGGAAGAAAACCTCAACTGTCTGTACTTGATGGCTTGCTGAAGGCTCAGTTCGAGTTTTAACTGAGAGTTTAAAACTCCAGGAGGTCCCAGTCTTAGGGAGGCCCCTGCACTTTTGTGAGCTTCACCAGCCAGAGCCCTGCTTGCTTCTCACAGAGAAAAGCATCCTGTTCTTCTAAACAAGACCTGCCCTCAAGCAAAATATTTTACCAAGGCTAAACTGATCTGGAAGAAGGGAAATATTCCAGCCCACTCCTGAGTTTCAGTTTCACCTAAGGGGTGGTGTTGGAAACAGAGAGGCCCTGGGAAAGGTCACAGCCCAAGGGCAGAGGCTCACTGAAACACTAATAGCTAATCAGAGGACTACAGTGCTTCTCTCCCTCCCACCTTACCACATTAAAGGACTCCTGGGTAACAGCAGGGGAGCAAAACTGAGAGGGCTGCAAGTCTCAGACCTTATTTAAGAAGGAACTTCCAGGGAAACATTCATGGCTGGTGGAAATGCAAAATGACATAGACACTCTGGAAGACAATTTAACAGTTTCTTATGAAATAAACATACAATTGGCCTTCTGTATCCAGGGGTTTTACATCTGTGAATTCAACCTATCTTGGATCAAAAATACTACAAAAAATAATTCCAGAAAGTTTCAAAAAGGAAAACTTGAATTTGCAGCTCACAGACAACTATTTACACAGCCTTTACACTGTATTAGGTATTAGAAGTAATCTAGAGATGATTTAGAGTATATGGGAGGATGTGTGTAGGTCATACACAAATGCTACATCATTTTATATAAAGAACTTGGGCATCCTAGGATTTTGGTACATGCGGGAAGATCCCGGAAACCATCCCCCGTGGTTCCTGAGGGATGAGTCTTCTTACCACATGATCCAGCAATCACATGTCTTGGTAATTACGCAAAGGAACTGAAAACTTATGCCCACACAAAAAGCTACACACAAATGTTTATGGCAGCTTCATTCAAAGCTGTAAAAATTGGAAGCAGTCAAGATGTCCTTCAAAAGGTGAACAGATAAACAAATTGTGGTATGCTCAAACAATGAAATACTATACAGCACTAAAAAGCAGCAAGTTATCAAGCCATGAAAAGACAAGGAGGAACTTTTCTCTTAAATGCCTATTACTAAGTTAAAGGAGTCCATCTGAAAAGACTACATACTGAATGATGTCAATTATATGACATTCTGGAAAAGGCACAAGTGTGGAGACAGTAAAAAGATCAGTGGTTGCCTGGGATCTGGGGTGATGGAGGGGGAGATGTGTCTGTGGAGCCCAGAGGACTTTTACTGTCTGAAACTATTCTGTATGATACTATAATGGTAGACACATATCTTTATACATTTGACAAAACCCATAGGACATACAATGCAAAGAATGAACTCTAATGTATACTCTGGACTTCAGTTGATACTAATGCATCAATATTGGCTCATCAATTGTAATAAAGGTACTACACTAATGGAGAACGTTAATAACACCAGAAACTGTGTTTCTGAGGAGGGATGATGGGGTAAGTGTGAATTCTGTACTTCCTGCTCAATTTTTATGTAATCCTAAAACTGCTCTAAAAAATATGCTTATGAATTTTTTCAATAAATGCCACAGAACAGCACACAGGGAGGGACAGCTTGAAGATGAGTGATCATTAAGTATGAAAAATAAAGTTATTAAATTATTTTTACTTTCAAGGCCAATTCAGCAATAGCTTTCAGATATTATTGTTCTTCAAAACACAATGATGCTGAAATATTCCACTGTGTCCTTCCTTTCTCCTTTTTTTTTTTTTTTTCCCCTTTTCATCAAAGAAAACGTTTCCTACCAAAAAATATTTGGCAAATTCTCTGGAAATAAAACTCTTTTGCCCATGCACTTTGCCACCTCTCAATAAACAAGTTTGTTTTCACCGGAAATCTGCTTTTGGGGGCTTTTACAAAAACACGCCAGACTTGTGCTTTACAGCAGAGAAGGAAACGAAGGTTGAAGGTCACATTCTAGTTGCAGTGAACACATGGGCCACCTGACTGCCAGAAGATGGCAGTTTTCAGAGCTACAATAAGGAGACTCTCAACGGAAAAGAAAAAATAGAGAAATCAAGGAAAATGAAGAAAAAATACTAGTAAACAGTAATGACAGACTGCAGTATAACTCTTGGTTAGTTTATATGTGTTTGTGGATGTGTGTGTGTGTGCATGTGTGTGTTTTCACACATGTATCCACTGAGAAATGTTTATTGAAGAGGGAGCTATAAGGAATACATACAAAAGAAGTTGGACGTGGCTCCTTCCCTCTTTGAAAGAACAAAACAAATTCATTCTAAGCTTATTGCTTTCCTTATTCAAATTAGATTTAAAGGGTCATACGCAGGGTTGTGTAGCTTAATACCATCACAAGTGAAAAAGGAAAAAGGAGAAAGGAGTCCAGGAAAGCCTTATCTTCAAAGCCACAACAAACTCCCTTGTTCTGAAATAAAAGGTCACATTAAAAGGCAGGAATAGCAACTGTAAGAAAAACAAGATTCTATGTCCTCTGTCACCCCTTTATTCAAATGAGCAAACTGCTGGAAGAACGTGTCTTCCGAATGGTAGGTCCACTGTGCTCTCCTGGTTGTCAGCATCATCTGATACTCACAGCCCACTGCTTTCCAATGGAAGAGCACGGTCTCAGGACAAAGGAGTCAGCCAGGGCCTGAAGTCACATCCTGCCACTGACCAGCACGGGGCACTCCTGGGGGATTCAGCAAAAGTCGCAACTACAATGCTGCCTTAGTTAGGAAAGTCAAGGATACAGACCTCAGCAAGACACCACTTGCTGGAAAAAGCCTGCTTGTCTGCAGCATCCATCACCTTCAGGCATTTATCTTCGGCCCAATTTTAAAATATAGAACATGTTTAGATTTTCTGTAGCCCTAATATCTTAGCAGCTCGGATCAAAACTGGCCCACCCCTGCTGCCATCTCCTGTGAAACCTGTCCTTCAGGGCGGCACTGACACACGCTTTGCCTTGATCTGCTATGAAAACACGGGCTCTTTAAAGGAGCTTGTACTTACTTGCCTTTAGGTTACTACTCATCCAAACCTAGGTAAGCCTGTTCTCTGAGTCACATGTATTTTCAAAGCTGGACTCAACCAAGGAAACAGAGTAGATGCTTATATGCCTAAAGAATGTGTAAACGTATTTTTAAAAATTCATCTCTTCCATATAAAAATGAAGACCAAACACACTCATAAAGACATCCCACAACTCCTCTCCCCAAATCCATTTCCTCTCCCCTTTATACTCCTGCCCAACTCTACTACTGATATATTCCCGTTAAAAAAAAACTTTTTTTATGGGAGTATAATTGCTTTACAATGTTGTGTCAGTTTCTGCTGTACAACGAAGTGAATCAGTTATATGTACGCATATATCCCCTCCCTCTTTAGCCTCCCTCCCCACACCCATCCCACCCATCCGGGTCACCACAGAGCATCGAGCGGAGCTCCCTGCGCTATACAGGAGGTTCCCACTAGCTATCTATTTTACACGTGGTAGTGTATTTTCCCATCTTAAGACAGAAAGCAGAACAGGATGGAACTAACAAGAGAACCAAATAAAAAAAGAGCAGAAGACGGGCAAGGTAATAAAAGAGATGCTACAGGGAAGATACGGCCCAGAAGCCTCTGACTGATGCTGTCTTTCCCTTTTTAAAGTAAAGATTTTCAAATAGAGTACTTATGTATTTTTCCAAAAAAATGAAAGTAGGATAGTGATGGTGTTGAAATCGGCCGTACAGTATGGCTACAATGTACATAATGTGTGGCTCTGGGGTTTCAGAAAGAGAAACAAGTAAGAGATAAAAAGTACATCTTGGGGAAGTCAGTTATGGGTTCTCCGTACTTTGGGCGGTGGAAACAGAGTTATTTCCCGGGCAGGACAAGCCGGCCACACTGCTGGGGGTAGGGGAGGCGCTGAGTACATTGTTCCCTACTTGAAAAATATTTTCAGTCAGGAGAGAGTCATGTGCATTGTAACTGACCGAAATTCTCCCATGCGGTTACTATTCATTCTCCCCTTCACAGTAAGATTCTCTGCATATACTTTATTCTCCATCAGTTTGTTCAAAGGACCCTAGCTTAGCTCTAAAATTTACTTTAAAAAAGCAAAATGTTTTTAGATTTGTATCAGATGCAGCTACTAAGCACTAGATATTTTGTTTTAAATTTTCTTGTGCTGGAAATAAATTCACAAACAATACAATGTTCCAGTGTATCTTACTACTACTAACATATAGACATTTTGCTCAAAAATTATTTTATTTGCAATAAAATGCAAAATCTTTGATGGCTGTTCAATTCATGCCAATAATTATTTCTAGCAAGACTGACAGAAATAACAACAAAAATTCCTGAACATGAAATTTTAAAATATGGACATTTTCACTTGCAAACTGTTTTACTTTACCAGTAATCCTTTTAAACTTTCTTTGAAATCTTTGTTATTGAAAACCGTTAGCTGACGTCTTTTTAAAAATGACATGGGATTTGTTAAAGATAAATCTGTAATCCATACTGCCTGGGCAGATAAAAGGAAAAGAAAAAAAAATCTCCCTAAAACCTTTTATAATTTAAGAAAGTAGAGTTGGTATATATCTATATATTCTAAGAAATATGGCAGTTGCATTGCAGATACTCAGCATAATCCCTGTGCCCTGCAACTGTTGAACTGGTAGCTGTGAAAATGTAAACCTCTTGGGGAGAATGGATGCCTCTGCTAGTCCCCTTGCTCACCTGAAAGATGAGTGTAAATGTTTCTACACAGCTTTCCTTTATTTATTAGAAGTCTATGGGGACCTGAATCTCAGACTCAAAACCTCTCTCACACTGTAATTTTATTTCCTTCATAACATATTTTTGTCCACACCAGAAAAAAAGTAGAACAGATCATCACTCTTCCAAAGAGCTTTTATCTTGATCCGAGACTAAAACCATCTTCAGCTAACTATAAACACTTCTCTGGATGCTCCGGCTATAAGCCTCCACTCAAAATTATCTTCAGTGGCAAGGAGGTGGAAGAGTGAACAGCGCTGATCAAGGATGCAGCGGAACACCTCAAACAAAACTGTGGCTGACATCAACGCTGATAACATCTCTGCTTTCACAAGAGCTGAGCTTCAAACTTCAGAGCCTTTCCTAAGGATTCACAAACAAGAGGCAGAAAATAAGGTATCAAAGATAACAACCAAGAGGCTTCTGATTTCACTGGGGATGTCAGTGTGGTCAGAGCTGCTGACTGACAGTGGGGAGGCCCTGCTCTGCCTTTGATCAGCCACATCACCTCTGGCGAGTCTCTTGGTTGTTCTGGGTCTCAAGTTCTACGCTATAAAGTAAGTGGTTTGGGCTAGGATCTCCAAACATAATTTATAGCGCTCTCACAGCTCCAAGACCTACATATACGTACTCTATAATCTAAAATTTAGGGAGACTCTGCCTTGATAACACAGTGGAAAATAAAAATACAGGGCACTTCCATTATCTTTGTTTCTGGGCTTTGTTTTACATATGCTAATACCTCTACTTGGCATATGCTCACTTTTTTTTGTAGTCTGACACACTCCTTTCCATTCCTCAAACCCTTACCCAAAGTTTCCTTCTTAGATAATGAAGGGAAAATGAGTCATTCCCTTCTCTATGCTGTGAGAGCCAGGTACCTCTGTTAACACTTATCACGAGCAGTTGTAGCTATACTCGTTACATTTTATTATCTTTGGGTGTACAGAGCAGTAAACAGTGCCAGGCACAACAGGAGAGCACACTCAGTGGTAGTGGAATGAATGCACGATCACAGGACTGTCATCTCTGACTCTTAATGATACATGTACAGCGCTAGGTCAGTGAAGACAAAATGTGTGCACAACGGTGAATACCCATCTCAAAAAGATGGTGAAGCACAGAAGTAGACGGTCACAGAAATGACACGGCAAAGTTAAGAGGACTTAACTTTGTAGATACAGAAGCTTCTGAAGTTAGGTCAAGGATTAGATAACATTGGGACTGTTGAGCCTTTAGGCATGCAGTGTCCACTCTAGGTCTTCAAACCAAAAGCAATCCCACTTCAACGAGGAAAGGTTTAATCTTAAACAAACAGCATGGTCCAAGAAAGATTCTGCTTTTCATCTAATCCCAAAATGAACTTCACAGAACTTTAGAACATGGCTTTGCTGCTTGTGTTGCTGTTGTTTTCAGGACCCATCTTACTGAAGCTGCGACTCCTCCGATGTGATCAATTAAAAATATGCAGAAAGCTTACAAAGTATCACAGGAAAAACGAGGCAATTAAAAGGGTCAAGTAAATAATTAAAATCATTTCCAACTCAATCACACATACTAATGAGATCTCGGGACAGGATGAATAAATGAAATTTTCAGTTAAACCACTCTGTGACTATTCATTGCAATTAAAAACATGACTACTCATTCCTCAGAATGGCGGTTCTGCAAGAACACCAGGAAGGTCCGATTCAGCTCCTCTGCGCCCCCTCTTGGTGGAGGTGCTAAAGAGCAGTGAAATGGCTACAAGAGGCTAGAGAGATGAGACGGCAAATGTCTTCCAACCTCTCCACTCAGACTCTTACTACTCCTGTTCACATTGTGTGGCCTCTATTTTCTAGGAGGAAAACGGCCTGTAGAGTAGGTGCTCATTCACTTTTGTCCTTTTCAGATCCACCCTGAGCAATGCTTCCTAGATGACATTAAAAAAAATAATGCGACCTTGTCAACCATCTATTTAAAACCTATGGCTCCATGCTGCTCTTAGGATAAAATCGAAACTGGCCAACATGACCCCAAGGCCCTGTGCCATACGGATCCCCCCTCTTCCTGCAGACATCTCTCCTATCTTTATACACCGATCTGAACTACAGCGAGTTCCCTAAAGTCCACGGTCTCGCACGTCTCCACCTTCAGCCTTCACACTTGTCTATAATTCTCTGCCCCTCCACGCCACACATCAGTAGAAGGGCAGGCTCTGAGAGGTGGCCACTGGTCCACGATGCTTGCATCTGAGTGAGTCTGTCCAACTCAGAGCTGACGTACTAAAAAGCCCCCTTGGAGAGACTAGCTAAAATCCTGTTCTCTAAGATCACTGTCAGTAGCAAAAGAGCTATAATACTTCGAGCTCCTTCTGCAAGAGCATTTGTCTTCAATCCGAACTTGGGTAATAAGGGTTTTGTTGTTTTTTTTTTAACTGGATCTTTTCAAATACCAATGCCTGCGTAGCAATTATCTACTTGTGCTTCTCCCCTATTAGTTTATGAATATCTGTGATGTCACTAACCATGTTTATTTCCATCACTGTTATATTTTGAGCACCTAGCAGAGTGCCTGGCACACAGTAGGCCTTCAATCAATATTTATTGAGTAAATGAATGGACAAACAACAACAACACAACCCGAACTCCTTGGCATTGCATTAATGCCGTCAGAGTTTCAGTCCTCACCAGTTTCTAGCTAACGCCTTAGAAATATTTAAACTCTTATACTGTAAATTAAAACATTAATAATTATTATTCAGTTAATTTATTATTTGATCACAGGTAACTGTTCACTTTTATTCAACGAAAAATATTAATCAAAGATAAAGTAATATAATTAGACTCAGTCTTAGTACTTTGTTAGTTATCTATCTGGAAAACAAACTATACTAAAATCATACTAAATTAATTTCTATATAAAAGGTGCTGAGGTAATTTAAAATGATTCTGATTCATTCACTGAGGTAGAAATAGAAGCTGTTGCTTTCCAAAACCATGGTAACAGTTGCTTTGAAGGCCTCATATGTGCTAGGAATTAAAAACATGCTATTGGCATTTGAAAATTCAGCGATTTAGACTTTCTTCTAATTCAGACTTGTCTTATCCAATTTTAATAAATCATCTTAAAATGCTTTACACTGATGTTTTTCACCAGTTTGGGTTTTTTGTACTTCAGTTTTTAACTCATTGTCTGTGGTTTAAAATATGTTGTCTCTCAACTTTTGAAAACAACTGTCAAACTGAAGACTACAGGAGGCTTAATTAGCTGATGCTTGCAAAATACTTTGAAAATGAAACCCATGATGTTCCTGCTAAGTATGAATACCATTTATTCTTGGATAAGTAAAAAAGTCACGTATTTTGAGACATTCGAATTTGTGTGCGCTCTTTACAAAATGCAGATTGTTATTTCTGCGGAAAGAGCAAATAAAACTCTATGTGAAAAATGCAAAATAAATAAATAAATAAAATAAAATACGTTGTCTCTCAAACTGGTTTCTTATGTTAAAACCGTCCTTTTGGTCACTGTTAGGCAATTCAATAAACCAGACGTTATAGTGCGACATTGTGATTCAGAACAAGTGGTATGTACCACGCATATTCATTAAGTGAAGGTTTACAACAAGGAGGGCCAACTATCGTAGAGGCTTGTCTGTGTAACAGGTATCGATGACTGGTAATCCGGCAGTAAGCTCCACTGACTGAATCCTGCCCTGAGTCAGAGACTAGGTGTTCACGTAGAACCCACTGCTTCGGATCATCATTAAGACCCTATGAGTAAGCTAGAACTGCCACGAAGAGAAGCTGCAACTCAGAGAATTCCAACAAATTACACAAACGGCATAACCAACAAGTAGAAGTGCCCAGATTTAAACAACAACAACAAAAAAACCCAGAATTGAATAAATCTAGAAAAATTAAAAAAAAAATGAAATCCTGCATTCCCTAATATGGTGGGATATGAGACGTGTAGGTACATTTACATAATTAAGCCACTGGAGACTGTTTCTTTAAAAATCATCTAAATATTCTACAGACTAACAGACTAATATGTAATATACTCACTGAAATTGGTTTTCAATACTAAAATAATATTTTATTCTTTGGAGAAATGATTAACAGACAAATCAAAGAAATAGATTTTAGAAAGCTTGAATAATTAGTGACCAAAATTAATCACAACCGAGACAGAAGAATTCATCGAAGTCAGACTTAAGAATATGATACGACTATAAAATAATCAGAATGATTTTTGACGTACTGATAATGGAAATTCCTATCATGAATTGGAAAACAATTTTCATATCTTTACCATTCCTACAGCCGTTAAAAATATCCATGTAAAACCAAGTGTTTGCAGTATTCTATTCAGCATGCTGTCTTGAGAGTGCTGTCAAATATTATTAAAATAAGCAACTTATTTCAATGTCTTGAGTTTAGAATAAAGGAGAACAAAAGTCTTATTTGCTCTTTAATAATATATTGGAATGTGGAGTTTAATTTACCTAAAGTCTACGTAACTGTTGGAAGAACCTAGACATTCCTGGTGAATGGAAATACACTATGTTCCTCCCAATATCTGAAAACAGCAATAAAGTAACCCTATTTTAAATAGAAACCCTACAGAAACAGCCTTGTGACTCAAAACCTACATTTATGCAACACAATATTCATATAAAAGGTTAAAGACAATCTCGATAATTCTCTCTTTCCCACAGGAGCAGCGTTACAGTGAGATTATCAACAAGGGACTGGGAAGTAAAGTGTGTGAAACCAAACTGAGTATCTGCACGGTGCCCTGCTATTAACACCGAAACAGAAGTAAGGATCTCTGGTCCTACTTAAGAGGTGATCTTTTTTTTTTTTTTTTTTTAATTTTTTATTTTATTTTTTGGGTTTTTTTTGCGGTACGCGGGCCTCTCACTGTTGTGGCCTCTCCCGTTGCGGAGCACAGGCTCCGGACGCGCAGGCTCAGCGGCCATGGCTCACGGGCTTAGCCGCTCCACGGCATGTGGGATCTTCCCGGACCGGGGCACGAACCCGTGTCCCCTGCATCGGCAGGCGGACTCTCAACCACTGCGCCACCAGGGAAGCCCCAAGAGGTGATCTCTGATAACCAAAGGGTGGGAAAATGTGACTCTGCTTTCTCTTCTACCTCCCTGAATTCCTAAGCACTTCAAGCGCACACTTGCACAGTCCTCCACATACTGACTGTTATGTATGCTCCTCCCCTGCATGGCTCTCGGCTTCAAAAGCCATTAATCCAAGCCCTGTGACCGCGTAAAAATAAACACGCACATGTTTTTTCAAGATACTACACAAAAGTTTAAGGAATAAAGCAGTTTTTGACGAGCTACATTTACTATTGTCTTTGAGAGTATCTCTGTGCTTGTTTTCATCAAAATCGGTTTTAGGTAGAGGTTGCCCCGTATCCACCAAACCCAGTTTCCTTTCCTCCAGGGCACAAATTGAGACTAGAATTCCAGACTTCCTTGAACTTAAGTGGAGACCTTAAGCCTGAATCTGGCTAAGGTAATATGGATAGAAGTGTATCTACCAATTCAGGGCTGAACAGAAAACCTCCCACTGGTCTCCCTTGTTCTCTCTTCCCTCATTTACCACGTGAAAAATTCTGAGACTCTTACAGGATGATGGCATTACTAGAATAAAAGGGTGGGTCCCCTCCCCACTAGCCTCCACACCCACAGTCACTGGGGCTGTGACTTAGGGAGAAATAAATCTTTATTTTGCAAAGCCACTGAGATGCAGGTTTTGTTTTTTGTTGTTGTTTTTTTAACAGCAATTAGTCTATCAAGAATAAGTGAATAATATAGAAATAAAAGACCCTAGTGTTCAATTCAGGTGCTCTCAATCTCGGCTGCATATTGGATTCAAGTACTGAGCTCTTTAAAAACACCAATGTCGGGCTTCCCCGGTGGCGCAGTGGTTGGGAGTCCGCTTGCCGATGCAGGGGACACAGGTTCAAGCCCCAGTCTGGGAAGATCCCACATGCCGCGGAGCAGCTGGGCCCGTGAGCCATGGCCTCTGAGCCTGCGCGTCGGGAGCCTGTGCTCCGCAACAGGAGAGGCCACTGCAGTGAGAGGCCCGCGTACCGCAAACAAAACAAAACAAACAAACAAAGTGTCTGGGCTATAATCTGAATTAATTGAAACTGTATTTCTATGAGTGGGCCAAATACCACTAGTTTTAAAAAGCTCTCCAGTAATTCTGAAGCACACTAAAGGATGAGAACCACTGCTGACCATGGAGCTAAATTTACACTGAATTATAATAAAGGTGGTATCTTAATACAGTATTTTATCCATTTCATCATGGCTCATGTAAAGCCTAAAGCTATCGATTTAAGGCAAAATTTCTGCATACTACAAATCTGGAACTCTTATAGAAAAAACACCCAATAGATATTTTACAATAGCTGCCAATAAATTTGTCCTTCAATTTCAGGCAAATATTAGCCTTCCCTTAATTAAATACTCATATGATAAGAAGCAAGTGTTTGAAGAAAAATTTAGTCTCTACCAAGAAACAACTGACACAATAACGTAAAAACTAACTACAGTTTCATGAGGTATAAGTTTGCAAACCTCATAGACTACCTCGATTCTACTTCTTTTTTTTAACTTTGTTGAAGTATAGTTTATTTACAGTATATTAGTTTCAGGTATACAACATAGAGATTCAAGATTCCTATAAATTATACTCCATTTAAAGTTATTATAAAATATTGACTATGGGGCTTCCCTGGTGGCGCAGTGGCTGACAGTCTGCCTGCCAATGCAGGGGACACGGGTTCGAACCCTGGTCTGGGAAGATCCCACATGCCGCAGAGCAACTAGGCCCGTGAGCCACAACTACCAAGCCTGCGCGTCTGGAACGTGTGCTCCACAACAAGAGAGGCCGCGATAGTGAGAGGCCCGCGCACCGCGATGAAGAGTGGCCCGCGCTTGCCGCAACTAGAGAAAGCCCTTGCACAGAAACGAAGACCCGACACAGCCAAAAATTAATTAATTAATTTAAAATATATATATATAGACTATATTCCCTATGCTGTACAGTATATCCTTGTAGCTTATTTTATATATAGTTGTACCTCTTACTCCCCTCCCCCATCTTGCCCCTCCCTGGCTTCCTTGCCCCACTGGTAACCACTAGTTTGTTTTCTGTATCTATGAGTCTGTTTCTGTTTTGTTACATACATTCCATTGTTTCAACTTTATGAACTTTATAATTTTAAGACGGCTTTTCACAATTAGATCATTATTTTCCTGTATGGAGTGAGGTATTAGGTAATGTGTGAGACGTTAAAATAACTTGTTTTCTATATGCAAACCACTTGTCCCAATGCCATTTGCTGAATAATCCCATAAGGATTAGTAATCCTTCTCTTAACACACATCAAGGACACACAGAAATCTGAATCTGGTTCTGGTATCTTTATTGAGTCCCAATGAAGATACCACTTTATTGTGTTTACTCCGTTAAACCACAGTTATAATTATTACAGTTTAAGAAATAAATCTAGATATTTCGAAGGCCTAGTCCCCACCTCCTTCTTTTTCTTTTTCAGAATTTTGTGAACAATTTGTAGAACACCACTTTTCCATACAGAGTTTTAGAATCCCAAAAAATTCTTTGGGAGTGTTACTGGAATTATTATATTGAATATATAAACTAATTTGAAAGGGAATTGGAATATTTCTGATAATGATACTTCACAGACACTAACCAGATATATCTTGTCATGTTTCATATTTTCTTTTTGCCAGTAAAATCCCATATATTTGGGGGTATGTTTATTTATAGGATTCTTTTAGAATTTCTGCTACTGTTAATTGGATTTTTAATTAACCTTGCTTTGGTATTACTGACATATAGCAATACTCTTAATCATATGTGGTGACCTTACGCCAAGTGTCCTTGCTGGTATCTCTTATTATTTCTAGTTGTCTGTAGTATCTCTTCAATCTACTACGGAGACAAGTATATCATCCTGAGTAACGACAAATTTGCCTTTCTTTCCAATTGTTCCTCTTTAATTTATTTTTCTTTTCTGATTGCATTGGTTAGGACATCTAAAACAGTGCTGAGCAGTAAAAGTGAGAGTAAGAATCCTTGTCCTGCTATTGACTGTACTGGGAATGCTTTTAATGTTTCACCATTAAATATAATGATACTTGTAGGTTTCTGTAGGATAGCCTAGATCTGCTTATTGACGTTCTACTCTGTTCCTAATTTGCTTACAATTTTTACCATAAATTACTATTGAATTTTATTAAATATATATCTATTGATGAGATGATCCATATGGCTTTTCCCCTTTAAACATAAAAATTAACTTTCAGATCTTTAACCATCCTTCCATTCCAATACATGTTATTTGGACATAACTATTTTTAAGACACTTTTAGATTAGATCTTTTAGTCTTTTATTTGATATTTTTACCTCTATTCTGAAAAATGATCTTTTGTATTCTTTCCTGTTTTTTCTACTCTCCCACTTATAATATTTTTTATCTCCAATGCTGCTAGAATAATCTTAATAAAATAAAAATCTAAGTATCTTATCCCCGTACTGAATACCCGGCAGTGGCTCCCCATGCTTCCTACACTAAATGCCAACAGTATGTCGACCAAGACCCCCTAGTCTGCCTCCTTTTCACCTCTTCAGTCCTCCTGATCAATGCATGCTACCCGCATCTCTATACTCCCGTCAGCTGATGTGCTTAAAATGCACTGAACAACTTCATGCTTTTGTCACCTCAATGCTTTATTCATACTACTCCCCTGGCTAGAATGCCTTTATCCTGATCCATGTGTCAGGAAAACCATCTTCAAGTTTTATGGCTCAGCCCCAGACTGTCTCTAGGAATTCGTTACTGACATTTTGGGAGAAATTTTAACTATTCTCTTCTGTCCATACACACCATATAGAGTTCCACTGCAGCATCTGTTATAGCTTATAATTCCAACTGCTCTACCACTGTATCGAGTATCACATTTTTTTCATCTTTGTACTGGCAATATCTAGCACTAAGTATGCTGTCTAGCAAATAACAAGTTTAAAATTGCTCGATGAATGGATTATACAGACAGACTGTACAAGTTCTGATTTTTAAGACCATTCCTAGACATCTTTTGAGCAACCTTGCTCTTAATTCTAGCCTATTCCTGATAATATCTTCTAACTATAAAAGCCATAGCTAATCAGTTTATTCCTAAGAAAACATATGACTACACTGTGCACTGGTTTTGAAAAATAAGCGCTGATTTGATCTAAGTTTGCATTACACTCACAAATCGACAGTTTCCTGTATGATAGACTTAAAAAAAATTAAGACTGAAGATTTGGTAAGACTAACTTTCATAGTTGTGTGTGTGTGTGTGTGTGTGTGTGTGCGCACAAACGTGCTCACGTGTGTTTATATGTATTGAGTCTTATCTCTTCGTCTGACATGTTGTTATACTATTTTAATATATCCCATCATTTATTCTTCAACAACTCCAGGTAGTACACAGCGTTATTATCAGCGTTATTATTGGGCCCACAGATAACAAAATACAATCACTGAAGCTTAGGGAGTTTAGATCACCTTTCCAAAGGAGTGAGTCTAGGAACTGAAAACAGACTTTTCTAAACCAAAAAATGCAAAGAAAGTGCCATGACTTTGCCAGGGAAGGTTGATTTGTTCAGATTCACTTAGAAATTAATGAATTGGAGAATACAAAATTCTTTTCAAGTTGATTTAAAAAGTAAAATAACTTAACCTTTTTTTCCACCATTAACCCATCTGGGAAAAGTCTAAACTTTGTAATTCTATGCCTCCAAAGAGGCATGCTACTATATCATAGTAGAATTTAACACCAAAAAATTAATTACTCCCCAAATCGACCTTTCCCTAGAAAAATAAAATAACTATAGCTCCTCTCAAGATAACACTGTCAAGTGCAAAATGTCCTGAGTCTTTGTTGAAAATTAAACCTGATTATTTGCTGTTACTGTAGCAAGTTCAATGAACTTCTTGTTATCGCTGGGTATGTTTATCTTTGTAACCCAAGCAATGGTACCCAACAACTTGGCAATTAATCATTTTAAAATTAAAAGATTAAGTCCACTGAAAGCCTAATTATGAAAACTAGGAAAAAAAAAAAAAAGGAGTGCAAATAATTTCTAGCTTAGTTCACAAATAAACCTTTGAAAGGAATGCTTAATTAACTCTATGGTGTTGTTCTCCAAGAAAAGAACATATTCATTTTCCCTAGGAAATTAAACTTTTTGTAGTTAGATATTCAAAGACTAAAGAAACTTAATTGAGATTCTTAAAAGATAGTAAGTAGGACTTGTTACTATGACTCCAAAAACCAGCACGCAGCTTGATCAGTATCCACTGCAATCACTGGGAGGAAATGGCTATTTTAGTTCTTAGTTTTACTTCTAAAGATGCAGGGATCAAAACTGAAATTTGACCTAGAAGCTGTCATGGTTCTAAAGATGCTTGACAAAAGGTTTGGCAAGTGTTAATAAGAATAGGGAAACAACAACCAACAAAGCAGTCAGATTTCTCAAACTTTCAGGACAGTAAAGTGCAGCAAACCAGCCAAGAGCCTAAGAGCCAAAGATTATACCCAATGTACCGTGATGGGCATGCTTATTGCTCTAACTTGTTGTCAGTGATCAAAGACTAGATGTTTTCTCATACTAAACACCCAAAAAATAAACAGTGAGCTACAGCCACTGGGACAGAAGAAGAAAGCCAGTGACCGAGAAAACAGAAGGACTGGCTGGACTTGAGAGCAAACAGCTACTTGCACCTCGATTCTGTAGTCCGTGCAGGACCTGGAAGACCAGAGGCATGCCTGCTGGAGCTATTGAGCAATCAGGGGTAGAGAGACACTCCCTGTATACATCGGAATCTAGAGATTCACCTGCCTGTAGCAGCACATATTAATTTAAGAAACCTTCAGTGGAAAATGAAAAGACATCATTACAGATATCCAATTAGTTTTTTTTTTTAATTCACCTATCCAGAATGCATTGTTTTAATTATACGGTGTTTTATTTTAATTACGTTGCTTTGGGTCAGTCCCTTACATAGAAGACGGCGCGGGGGGACTGAATGAGTCTTTCAACCCCAAGGATATAGCCTTCTTCAAATATTCATCATTTGGAACTTTAAAAGCCAAACAAAAGCAAGAAACAGAAAAAAAAAAACCAGAGTGGCAAAAAAGAAGGGAAACAGAAGGGAGCCCCAAAATTAGGGAGACCTACAAGTAAGAATGTGAAATCTAAGGTGTTAAGAAAAAGGGTCTTTCTTCTTTGCCCTTCATCTCAAATCATGCATATTAAATATAAAAAATAGGAAAAAGGAGAAAATATTGCATAATGCTAAATAATTAGGGATAAAAAAACTGTCGGTACTCTGTCATTATCAATACTTAACTATATCGCATTCTTTGATACCTAAAGTTTCAAATTTCTAATTTTTCAACCTAGCTTGAATAGTATAATTGTCCATTGTTATAATCTGTAATTAAATATGTAGAATTAAGTTATTTCATTTGTAATTAAGTGGATGGCTTTACATCTCTGAGTCAAATTTTATAAATTTCTGATTATATCACACAGTCAAAGGAAATTTGATCTTAAGAGCTTGTCTGAAGGTTCTATTTAGATAGCGAGTGAAGCCAATTGCATAACCTTAGTAAAATACTCTTTCATCCGGAAAGTTTGTCATCTTGCACAGTTTCCAGGGAGGACCACGTAGGTAGCAGGAAGTAACAGAACATCCCTCTGGACAAGTAGATCAACACAGCAATCCTGAATCCCTGGGTTGACAGGAGTCATACCAGATCACCCTCTTATTTCATAACTTGGGATTTGATATATACAGTTAATTGGCAATTGCCTAACTGTGAATATTTTTGGTTTATTTATGCTCATCCTTGATGGCTTCTTTCTCTTTCATCAGAATACAATTTCTTCTGGTTGGTATTTCAACAGACAAAAAGATAGTTTTTCTTTTCATTATCTCTCACATTTCCTTCCTTTCTGCTTCATCTGTAACAAAATCTGCTAATTTCTTTATCACTCCCTGGCTGAGATGCTACAACTTCATGATCATGCACTAGAACCGTTTTCTCAGTCCTTGCATGAAGGCTTCCTCCTATCTGTGCTGCAATAATCCAGGCTCTGGGACAAAAGATCAAGGGAGTTAAGAAGATTTGCAACAGAGTGGTCGGGGCTCTGGGCCATGCCTGAGAGAAGGGAAATAACGATGGGCTGGAGCAGAGGGAAAGCAAATGAGGCTGTCAGGGCTCTAGCAGGCCAGTGAGAAGGGTCAGAGTTGGAGAAACAGAGTGAGAGCACAGAGGTTGATGCTGTGACTAGCAGACCCTACTCTGCCCACCGCCGGGCACCATTCCCATGTGTTCTACCCGACAGGAAGCCCTCGGGGCACATAGAGTGCGATGGGAATCACACCCTCTGGTGTTGTGCAATGTTACTGATGCTCTAAGCATGACACTGGTTTTAATTTACATAGTCAGCAAGTCCCACTTAAGGACAGAATCCAGGGGTGAGTTGGGAGAGCCAGGGTTGAGGGCAGTACGGGGATGGAAATGACTAGTCTTGAAAGGGATGCCCACGTGGGCCAACACGCTGGTAAGATCTGGGGGAACGGAGTAAGAGGACAAAAGAGCTGAGGGCGTAGTCTATACATGAACAGGACTGGCAGGAATATGCATGCAGAGGCCAACTAGAAACTGAAGTAGACAGATAGCCTGAACGGCAGAGGCAGACTTCTACCAGGGTGGCACCCCATGGCCCAGTCCAGAGGTCACGGAGAGTGGAAAGGTCAGGAGCCTTCATGCAAGGCAGCTGGGGGGGAAGCAGATTCAGGTGGGCCCCAGGGCACACTCACCCCACCTCTACGGCTTTGCACCTCTGCTCCTCCTGGGCTACGCCCACCTACTCCCACCCTACCTTTTGACAGATTCACAGAAAGTCCAGGTTCTCTTCAAGGTCCCTTATTCAGAAAACCTCCCTGATGACTGCAGCTTCCACTGGTCTCTTCCATTCTGGACCAATAGCTTTTTTTAGCAATTATTATATTAGTCTAGATCTCCATTATCTAATTTTATCAAATAGTTTTCTGTGTGTGGGTGAGTTTTTTATCTCCCAATTAATACATAAAACCTTTTGGAGCAGAAATTATAGTCTGCATCCTTCACTGTCATTATGTGTAGAAGGGCAGGCATGTGGTTGATCCTTAAGAAATACTTGTTCAGGGCTTCCCTGGTGGCGCAGTAGTTGAGAATCCGCCTGCCAGCGCAGGGGACATGGGTTCGAGCCCTAGTCCCGGAAGATCCCACATGCCGCGGAGCAACTAAGCCTGTGCGTCACAACTACTGAGCCTGCACTCTAGAGCCCATGAGCCACAGCTACTGAGCCCACGAGCCACAACTACTGAAGCCCACGCGCCCAGAGCCCACGCTCCGCAGCAAGAGAAGCCACCACAGTGAGAAGCCCGCGCATGGCAACAAGTGGCCCCCGTTGGCCGCAACTAGAGAAAGCCCACACGCAGCAACGAAGACCCAATGCAGCCAAAAATAAATTAATTAAATAAATTTAAAAAAAAAAAAAAGAAATACTTGTTCAGTCAAATCAATATTAAAATATACTTAAGGGACTTCCCTGGCGGTCCAGTAGATAAGACTCCGTGCTTCCACTGCAGGGGGCACGGGTTCAATCGCTGGTCGGACAACTAAGACTCTGCATTCTGAGCAGCAGAGCCAAAGAAAAGAAAAGAAAATACATTTAAGAGTCTGCTTGTTTTGGGAGGAGTACTCTTTTCTAATTTAGTTTTTCACTTTCTTACATTTTTCCAGCTTTAATGAGGTGTAACTGACAAAATTGTATATATGTAACGTACACAACATGATGACACATGCATACATTGTAAACAATGACCACAATTAAGTGCATTAACACGTCCATCACCTCACATACTTAGCTCTCTATTACGGTGAGAAGCTTCAGATCTACTCTCTAACAACTTTAAGTATATAATACACCGTATTCTTTTACTGTGGAAGTGTTGGTGGCCTTAGGTACAATGATTCTGCCACAACGATGCCTTTAATATGATTCAATGAGATATATGAGCTATCACTGGTATTTTTAATTTTTTTTACCTCCTTTGAGAGTATCACTCTACCTCCCAGTTTATTTAAACAGGATGTATTTATCATGTTACGTAAAGGGACGTTTATTAAGGTAATTGCTGTGAAATGACTGAAACTAATAACACTAATTTTTCTAGTGATCACTACTTCATTTATACCTAAGGAACCAATTACTTACAAATGATGCACTTATATTAATAGTTGCTCTGGATTTTTCTTCTCTAGAGACTTGTCACCCTGAGTTTACTTTCTCATCTATAATTAACAAACAAAATTGTACTCTTCTTTGTAAATCTTCCTTTAGGAAGGAAAGAATGTGTAAAACAGTGACAATAACGGGTCTTTGTCACACATATATGTAGCACCTCATAATGAATTTTTGTCCTTGTTGTACTATCTAGTAGAAAAACTGACACAGGGCTGCAGAAAACCCCCTTCATACCCGATGTCTGTTACCTGCGCTTCAAATCTAGGCTGAAGTAGATAGCTGACTTATCTCAATAGAAAATGTCTACTAAAATAAATATTACTGCGTATTTAGTATTCAGCATTTTTTGAAAACGCAATTCCATTTCAGCATTTCCCTTTTACATAGTTTTTCTACTAAAAGAAAATATTACACCCAGATGGAATTAGCCAGCAGTGAGTTATATTTTATCTTTATATTTTATACTTTATTTTATATTCTCATATGTCACCTCCTTCTTTATGCCCCAATATTTCTTTTTTAAATAGTGTCTGTTTGGGACTCATAGACTAGGACATAACCATGGTGCTACTTTTCACCAGCAGAGAACGTTGTTGATGGTTTAAAAACCAGTTCTAACACTTGCAAGATGATTCCTTTTTAATCACAGGACACTACTGTGTACTCACACACATAAAAATTAAATCAAAGAAAATGCAGGAACAAGAACCGCCCCCCACCACACACACACACACACACACACACACACACACACACACACACATATATACATATAGCCACATACTTCAAAAGTTCAGGATCCTACCAGGATAAGGAATACAAACCTACATGTTAAAATAGATCAACCAGTTCCCTCACTTATTAATGATATATTAATAATGATATATAATGAATTCTATGTGAGCAATGTAGCCTAACGAAGCCTGAGGTAATTTCTGGAAATACGTATGCCTGGCGTTTTATTTTGTTTCAGCTGTTCCTTTATCCTCACTTGGTAAGTATAAAAACATATACGTACGGCCATGAAGAAAGAAAACTACCAAAATCTTGTGGCTGAAGCCTCAAGAGTCTTCTTTGTTACAAAGTCTAGGTTGAAGCCACAAAGAAATGAGTAAGAAGGACAGATCTGCTTGCCGTTTGAGAACCACTGCAATGAAACTATCCTCATGGATATGCTGTATTTATTTTTTGCTTGTTTATCAGCTTATGGGCATTTAGAGCTGAATGGAATCCTATGGGCCACTTAAGCCAAATCCTTCATTTGTACCTGAGGAAAAAGGGAACACAGATGGATAACAGCAGAGCTGGGACAAGAACCACACAGAAATCAGCAGATTTCTGGTCTAGGGAATACTTAACCACATTAAGCTTCATCTCTGTTGCTTCGTTTAACTGTTTGAAATAGATCATAAATTTATCTGTATATTCTTTGTATTAAAGGTATAAACATCCTCTATAAATGAAATATGAGAAAAATAAACACAATATGTTTGTCAAAACAGACAAGTCACAGCATCTTTACTGATTAAAACAATCAAGAAGCACGGTCTTTCATTAAAAAAAAAAAAAAAATCCTGGGCTTCCCTGGTGGCACAGTGGTTAAGAATGCACCTGCCAATGCAGGGGACACGGGTTCAAGCCCTGGTCCGGGAAGATCCCACATGCCGCGGAGCAACTAAGCCCGTGCGCCACAACTACTGAGCCTGTGAGCCACAACTACTGAAGACCGCGCACCTAGAGCCCATGCTCTGCAACAAGAGAAGCCACCGCAAGGAGAAGCCCACGCACCACAACGAAGAGTAGCCCCCGCTCACCGCAACTAAAGAAAGCCCGTGCGCAGCAATGAAGACCCAATGCAGCCAAAAATACATAAAGTTTTAAAAAAATCCTCAAATGGCATCATTTTTATAGACAAAATATATATAATTTTTCACTTTAAAAACCCTGTTTGGGCTTCCCTGGTGGTGCAGCGGTTGGGAGTCCGCCTGCCGATGCAGGGGACGCGGGTTCGTTCCCCGGCCCAGGAAGATCCCATATGCCGCGGAGCGGCTGGGCCCGTGAGCCATGGCCGCTGAGCCTGCGTGTCCGGAGCCTGTGCTCCGCAACGGGAGAGGCCACAACAGTGAGAGGCCTGCGTATCGCAAAAAAAAAAAAAAAAACCCTGTTTAAGTAATACCAAATAGTTCCTGTGATTAATCGCTCCGTACTTCGTTGCCCAGGGATCCTGACATTCCAAGGCATCAGTGGTTTATGGCTCTCCCTGAGGTCACTCCCCTTTTCTTAAAATATGAAGGAATTCTTGCAGTTCTTTTCTACCTGATAAAAATCTTCTTCTGACCCTGGATCCACCCAAATCCTTTCTTTCTCTCTCTCTCCTTCCTCTCCCCCGTTCTTCCTTCCGTCCTCCCTCTTCTTTTTAGTCCTTGAAATCTGCTCCGTGAGAGCAGGTTTGTATCTTCACCCCTTTATTAAAAGTACTGTAACTTCAATGGGCTTATATCAACGAAAAATCCGTCGATGCAAAAGGAATGTCATTCCTCTATTCTTCCTTCTGTTGGGCTAGATGCTGCAGGTTCCTGGTTTCTCAAAACGCTGTCCTCCTTGGACTCTCCTGCAGTCGAACTAACTCTGTCTCGTCTGTTTTCAGAGGATTCTTCTAGGGCTGTTTGCCTTCATGTTTCCCATCTCACTGGGGCCTTTGGCCCGGTGCTGAAACCCTCCCAGGACCACAGCCCTAACCCTGTCATTCCACAGTTCTGCCTTCTTTCCTGTCTCCTGCCATGACTAATTCTAAATACAGTTTTCATCAGTAAGAGTCAAATGCTGTATTTCTGTAACTTTCTACTAAGTTAGTGAGGTAAACAGTGTTAGACAAACAGCTTAAGGGTGAGAGTGTTTGCTGTGTTTATGCCAATTAACTGGAAGGTGCCGTCTTCAGAACCTGGACGTGACCTCAAATAATGGGGGAGAAAATACACATTCACCATTAAGCGTCACAGATGTAGAAGTAAGGCACTGAGAGTGCACAGAAAAGGCAGACTTTCATTAGATGCAATGCTTACCAAATTCCAGGCACTTGTACCCCACAGTCACGGTTTTTACCATACCAGATTCTCCTAGCAATGTGTAAAAACAGAATACTTTACTCAGCACTTATTACATTCAAAGTTTTTTCAAATACCCCTCTTTTTTTCTAGAAGCATCCCTGTAAGATAAATATTGTTGGTTTTATCCCCACCAATTATAAATTGAAGCCCAGAAGGTTGAGTGACAAAAGTGCCCAAGTGCCGTGGCTAATTAGTGGATAAATTAGGATAAAAATTTACTGAAATACTTATATTTTAACTACTTCTACAGACCAAAATTGCCTCCAGGTATATGGTTTGTCCCATATTTAAGTATCATCATTATCCTCCTTCACTTGGTATTTTAAAACACAATTTACATTTTTACTAAAATATATTTTAAATGAAACTTTGAATCTCTACCTTAAATAGAAAGTCAGTATTTCTTATTTTAAAAACAATGATTACCAAAGGCTCAAAGTCTAGGTCCTGCCCTCTCTTTATTAAAAAGGGGAACTCTCTGAAATATCATTGATACTCTTTAAGTATCCGACCTTTTTTTGACTTGAGTACCATTTTACCTCTCAGTAAACCTCTTATTTAAACCTGGATGCCTGTATTATGTAAAGGGAGATCTGTTAAGGTAATTGCTGTGAAATGAATATAACCAATAACACTAAATTAGGATTTCTTTTTGATTTAATCAAAAGAATTGAAAGAATATTGAGAAGAGCATAACTTTATCACTGTAACATTCAACTTTATTTAATGCCATGTCCTTGAACCACCGAAAATGGAAAGGTGGTGTAACATAGAGCCTCTGGAGCCAGAGGGCCTCAGTTCAGAATCCCTCTTGACTGTTTACTAGTGAGGTTACCTTGAGTAAATTATTTAAACCTCTCCGCGTAAAAATGAAGATGGTGATAATAACACACATCACAGGATTGTGTGGAAGACTAAACTAAGTACTTACAAAGCATTGTAAATAGTGCACGGCACATATTAAATAGTGTAGAAGTATTTGTGAAATATATACAATAAAAATACCGGGGACCTCCCTGGTGGCGCAGTGGTTCAGACTCTGCGCTTCCAGTGCAGGGGGCCCAGGTTCGATCCCCGCTCAGGGAAGTAGATCCCACATGCATGCCGCAATTAAAGAGTTTGCATGCCACAACTAAGGAGCCCGCCTGCCGCAACTAAGACCCGGCACAACCAAATAAATAAATAAATATTAAAAAATAAAAAGAAGCATTATCATAACTCATTTGTCGAACATTTAAAAAAAATACTTTGCATTTCACTAGCATATATCCCACGCTTTGGAAAACACTAAGCTGGGCAGATAGTGGACATTTTTCATGCAGGAAATATATTTAAACTGAGAATAGTTTCGCATTTCCACTGGGAAATAAAGGACGTGCCACAGAGTAATAAAAACGAGCATGATCAAATAGTTGGAGGTAAGAAAAGGCTGAGGGTGAGGAGATGAAATTAATTTGTAGTTTCTTTCGGTTAAGGGATAAAATGCACGAGCGCTAATAGCAGGAAATGAAGCTGGGGAGGACAGCGACGCGATTAAGAGCTGTGCTTGAGTGGGGTGTCTTGATCATCACATGGGGGTGATTAGGAGGAGACCAAAGCGGGGAAGTAACTGGCACTGAAAAGACCACTAAGGTCCAGGCTGGAGCGGGTGAGGGGCTGGCGGAAAGCAACTGCAATGACACGGGACAAGAGAGTGTGGACGGCCAGAGGGCTAATGACATTTGCTCAACAAGGCCAGGTCTATTCGAGTCATCAAGAAAAAGAGGAGGAAGACGGCAAAGGAAGAGAAGAGGGAACCAGTCAGATCCCGGCAGGAGGAACTCCGTTTTGCAGGCGTTGAGGCTGAAGCACTAGAGGGGCGGCTGTGGGGAGACAGCCGACACCGGAGCCCAGGGACACGGCTTCGGGAGTTATGCGCACATAAGTTACACTTGGAACCATGAGACGGGAAATCATTAGTAATTTTCAGAGGGAGAGTTTCAGTAAACTCTGGAGAGCATCACCCCATCCTAAGGCTAAGAAGTGACTGGTAAGGAAGGAAAGGGCAACTAGACAGAGACTTCATCAGGTTAAGTCTCGACAGGACACAAGTGATGAGTAGCAGCTGTCACGGCGCTCAGCCAGCTTGATGGGGGACAGCGGCTTTCCGGAAGAGCCAACTCCCGAAGCGTGTCCTAGGCTTCATCCTCAACACTGGCTGAACCACATGTTAGAACTGAAGGTCCACCGGTCAAGCCCAAACCTTCTGAATTTGAATCTTGGCAGTGGGACCCAGCAATTAGTATTGAACGTATTCTCTAAGTTATTCTATTTAGACAATAAACGTGGAGGTTCTAGAAAAAGAAGTCTTACAGAAACAGCAAGAGATATTTATTGTGCTCTCATTATACAGTTTGGGTAGATCTCGTACCTTGCAGAGAAGGTAGTGAGTGGCTATTCTGACAGGTCATCTTAACAAACTAAAGAATTTAACTCCATGTCATAGCGCCTTCTGAACTCCTCAGGCATTATTCCGGCTCCACTGCTTATATAGGTCAGGCCTTTATTTCTCGTTGAGATGTGGGTTTTGTTTGTCTGCCACATCATGACTACTGTGACCAAGTATGTGGCTTCATATTATCTACCCTCATTTCCTCACCTCTTGTCAAACGGTTGAAAATAGAATGACCTCAAATCAGTCAGGTTGAAACAGAATCTAATTCCTTTTTAAGGCCTCTAAGTTTCTAGGTTGAAACTAATTCCGTCCCTGACTTTAAACCCATCTCATTTACCCTAATTTGTCTTTGTTTTTCGACTGTCTAGGAGAAAGACCTATATTTTTGTATCGTAAATGACAGCTCTGACTCTTTCCCGTTAAAAATAATAAAATGATGAGATTTACATTTCAAGTTTTAATAAACAATCTTACACGCTTAATTTAGAAACGTATCTTTCAAAAGGCAAGTACAGTTAAGACTACACTTGCTTTGAGTCGTACCATACCAATTCCAATTATGTATTCTGTACAGTTAACACGTTTCTGAAAACTAAAGCAAGCTTCTGAACAGTTAGTGCACTACAGAACATTCAGTTTATTGTGGCAAGACATACTGAACAAAGGATTTATGCTAATTGACCTACCTCCCAATTTATAACATAAACTCAAATTTAAGTAAAATAAACAGTAATTTACAATAGCCTTAGAAACTTCAAATTTAAATTAAAATAAGAAATATGGGCTTCCCTGGTGGCGCAGTGGTTGAGGGTCCGCCTGCCGATGCAGGGCACACGGGTTCGTGTCCCGGTCCAGGAAGATCCCACATGCTGCAGAGCAGCTGGGCCCGTGTGCTATGACCGCTGAGCCTGCATTATCCCGGCATTTTACTAACACACTTCCACCCAGGCATGAACTGCCACTCAAATGTTTCACTGTGAAACTTTAGGGTGACTATCTGGACTTCTTCATAGTTCTAACTACAGTTTCAATGCTTTACCATATGTGTTTCAGAAAACTTGTATCAGATTTTCAGTTGTAAACCTGAGGATGTCTCTACTGTGAAACACACTTACATCTCTTTTAGGAACGAGATCAAGTAGCTGCCTACCTCAGTTCCTTCCCTCCTTCTCTCCTGCAATCAGGAAGAAGGGGGTCTAATGCCCCTCCTCTTGAATTTGACTGTCCTGAATGATTTTTGTGACCATTAGAATACAGCTGAAGTGATGTTTGGGGACCTAAGATATTCCAGGTTATAAGAGGCCTTACAGCTTCTGCCGGGTTTTTCTTGGAACACTTTTCTAGGGCTGTTCCCTCTTGGAACCCAGCCACCATGTTGTGAAAAGTCCAAGCCACTTGGAGGCAACCCCACCTGAAGTCCCAGCCAACAGCCAGCATGTTGTCAGCTACAGGTGGGAGCTACTTTAGACAACCAGCCCAATCAAGTCTTCAGATGCTTGAACCCCCAGCAGATACACAACTGCAAGGCAGGAGACCTCAAATGAGAACCGCTCAGCAGTCAGTCCACAGAGCCATGAAAGATAATAACAAATTGTTGTTTTAATTAACTAGTTATGGAGACAGTTGTTACGCAGCGAAGATAACCAGAATATTAATCTTTCTCTGCTCAGGTTCAGACTATCAGACGTTTATAATTTTCTAGGGAATATAACATACTAGAGGCCAGCTGACCCTTAAAAGGTTTTCCCAGTAGTCTAGCATCTTTAACATGTTCTTGATTTGTTTAATGGAAATAGCTCGAGCTTATCTTTTTACATGTTTTTTTCCTCTAAGTGTTACTAAATCAAGATCTGAGCTACATAAATGTACAGAATCATGCCCAACCCCTCATCAAACAAAAGAGGAAACAGGATCCCCAAGATCTGCATAATCCACCCAAAGATTATCATTTGCTTCTCCTACTTCCTATCTTGGCTCTTTGTACCTTGTTGACAACTGCCTCTAGGGGTCATATTTTCCTGGAAAAAAAAAGTGTGAGTTCAAGACAATACCATGTCTCATTATTCTTGGCCTAAGTTTGCAAATAATTTTACAGATCCTTAACTAAGTCCATTTTTACTGAAATTGAATGACAGCAAAATATTTCTGTCTGATGTTCTCCTCTTGTCAAAATTTCTGGACTCCTAGATCTATCACTGAACGTTAAAGATGTCACATTTCACTGTTCTAATTTTAGGGCACTGATACACATTATGTAGTTGATGTTTCTCTTCCAGAGAACAGTGTTTATCCTCCTTCCCTTTCCCTCAGCCCACCTCCCTATACTCCTGCCTCCAAACAGATAATTCATATATTATATGGATTTACCTCTCACCAAAGACTGGTGACCTTCTAACTTTTATTTTCCTTCTTGTGCTTGCCCTCTGATTAATTTCTCACTGTATGTTTCCAATCTACTAACATTTGTCTTTAGATATCTAGCCATCACCTTTGAACTAACACTTCAAAAATGAAATTAATCTTCTGTCCAAAGCATCCAGAAAATAAACCATCTGTTTTATCCTTTAAATAATCTATGAAGGGACCTACTATATCCCCAATCCTCAAGGTTTCAAGTCTCCAGAAAATACCTCTTATTCATTCTCTTCTTTATTAATTTCCTAATTTTATAGACTTTTCATTAGAAATATCATTCATCTATCTTTTTTCCCCTCCATTTCCACTATCGCCACTCTTCCACTAGGTCTGAACTAGACATGTACCGTATCATTTCAGGATTACTGTGACAACTGGTTCTGTCCTCTCCAATTTATCCTGTGTCTTAAACAACACTGCTCAATCTATCTTCCTTAAACACTAATTTCATTACAATTCTTCTTTGCTCAAGAACATTCCATGATTCTCTATTTCCTCTTACATAAATTCTAAATTCCCTGGTTGCTTTTGAAGGCTCTCCAAAATCAAGTCCCATCCTGTCAACCCAGGTCCATTGTCTTACTGCTCCGCTCCCCCAAATTCCTTCCTGCTTTGGGTTAGGGGCCCATTATTCTATCTAGAACACCTCTTCCCGAATCCTTCACATCCATCCAAATACCACCAGGTTCAATACCACTCCCTCCATGAAGCTTTCCATGATAATATCTAAATAATGCACTAAATAATGTCCAACATCACCTTTTAGATAAAACAAAGAACTGCGTAAGTGACGTGGTTAGAGGAGAAATATAAAATATCCCCCCCACCCATCTCACACTGGAGCCTGGAACTACATAATTAGAGACCATGTGGGTTAAAGTTAACCTTGCAGCTAAAATATAAATATTCTTAGCAAGGAGTCAGTCCTGCATTTTTTCAGTATGAAATGCTTCATCATATCCTTTCTGGAGAGCAAAATTTAGGTGCAGAGGGAAAGCCTGTTGCATACCTAGATTAGCTGAAGGCATCACTGAGGAAAGAAAATACATAAAAGGAAGGAAGCAAGGGATCCCAAACTCTCAATTTGCAAATAACTTTTTTTTTTTTTGAGGATTGGCCTTGTGCATTATAAATAACTATCAATTATTCAGAATATTTGATTAACCAATTACTCTCATTCTTCCACGATGCTAGAGGATGGATTTCTTCTTCTGAGTCAAGCAAGAATTGATTGCTATATTCACTCCCATAGCACCATCTTCCTTTCCTCAAATGATAAATTTCAGTTGTCATGACACCAGAAAAAGATGGATTCAGCTTGCTGGCATAGTCAGGCATTCTGCTACACTGCTTTCCCCTTTATCCTAGCGATTTGGACTCCAATGCTAAACCCTCACCCCCCTACTACCTCTAAATAAAAGAAGTTCTAAGTAATGTGTTTTTCACAAGTAAATGAAAAGAAGAAGAGAGAGATGACCTTAAGTGACCAAGTGTTTTCTCTCTAGTTTCTGGACAGATTTCCTTCCTTCTTTCTCTCATCGGCCCCCCTCGGCTCCTTCCTTGGCTTTCCTATTTGTGGACTGCGTGTCTGGGTCACTGTCCTGAGTGCTGGCCTCATGCTCTCACCCTAGAGCCACCCACTTGCTCCTTTCTCTACTTCCCTGACCTCTGGGTTCTCACCTGCTTCCTCTACCCACTCTCTCCTACTAGCCATCTGACCCCTACACGAGTTTTTAGTGACCCTGATTACAGTAGGAAAAGGTAGTCCACTCCCGGCAGAAAAAGGAAGAGACAAATTTTAGGTATCTGTCCGTTTACAGGTAGGACAGAGAAGTCTTCAAGCTCAGGATTAGCAGAAGAGCTCAGGTGCTGACTCCACCCCCTGTCCCGGAGAACACTCTCCTGTAACCTGGGATCGCGTGTAATTTACCCGAGGACATTGAGGTAAAAGCCAAGACCAACTGTTTTCATTATAGTTTGGAAATGCAACCTAGAGAAATAATTAACTGCAAAATTATGTGTACTTTACCCCTTGATAGATAGTCAACTCAAGCTTACGGTTACAAGGCAAAAATGTCATTCTTTCTAAAGATTTTATGTTGGATCCAAATAGCATCTTAAAGTTTTTAGTAAAATGAATGGGTTACGTAAGTCAATTACTTTGGTTTTCCATTTATGAGAGCTTTTTCCCTCTATGTGCTATTCTAACAAGAGTTTATATGCCCATGTATTTAGAAAGGCAAGAAAGAAGGGAGGGAGGGAGGGAGGGA
>NW_020173204.1:367781-411606 GCF_003031525.2 Neophocaena asiaeorientalis asiaeorientalis
CTCATTCTGCCATACTTGGGAAGGTGTTTTATCTTTCCTTTTTAACTTGAAAATATTCCTTCCGTTTCAGAAAACTTTTAAAGACAGTTCTTCCTGCAGATCATCTAAAATACTATTTTATTCAAAGGCCCTAAAAATGGGTCTTTCTAAAACTTCTCCAGAATCACGCAAGAGACTATACATGTCTTGACCACAATTAACATTCACAGGCAAAAATGTCCTCGGCTCTCTCTTTTTTCCTTTCTTCCAAGTTGGCCAGCGTCTATGAACTGCACCGATTAGCAGTCAAAGCGTCCCCTAACCCTCGAGCCTGTGGGAACTTAGGAATTTCCACCCGAGCACGTCAATCCCAAAGGCCTCCTGTACCCTGGAAGAAATCCCTGACAACAAAGGACAAGCGAGAGGCCGGGGGAGGGGCGTAACGCGCTCGGACGCGGAGAAACGAGAACGCTGGCGTCGACTAGCCAGCCGGGCTGCCGGTGGGTCGCTGATCCGTAACCGTGAGCGGCGGCACGGCCGGGCTCTCTCCGGCCTCCGGGACGGGCCGCGCCGCCTCTGCAGGGCGCGTGACGCCTGCTCTCCGGACCCCGCGCCCTGCTCGGCTCCCAAGCCTTCTCGTGGGACGCCGCCTCCTCGGGCTCCGCTCGGTCCGACGGGTTCACACCCGGTCCCCCTCCGCCCACCCACATTCCCCGGGCCGTTGCAGCCCCAGCCGCTCAGCTCTGAAGCGGGCGGACCCCGTCTAGAAACTTGAGCGGAGCGGCGCGCGCCCCAGCGCCCGGGGACCTGGGCCGGGACGGACAGCCCGCGCCCCTCGCCACCGGCCCAGCTCTGCTGGAGGCAGGTTGGCCTTCAGCCTCCACGTCAAGCCTTTTTGTGCCGCGGTGGCGGCCCGCTGAGGCGCGGGCTGGAAAGGGTCCCCAACTCGCCTCGTCCCAGCGCCTTCCCGCACGCAAACCTGGGCGAATGGAAAGTGCACGACGTCGCCACTCCTCGAGCCCCGTCTCAACTTGCTCGCCGAACCGCACACTGAAACGTGGCACACGTGGGGACAGCCACCCCGCCCCCCGACTCTCCTTATCCGACCCCGGGCCGCTCACGCGCGGCGACCCCCGGGCCGCGCCCCTCCCCCGGCGCCCGGGAAAAGTCCACAGACGGACGGGGGAGGCGAGGAGGGACGCAGTCCGGGGCCGACCGACACCCACTTTCTTCCCGCCACACCCGCCCCCGAGGCCGAGCCTCACTCACCCATGGCGCCGCGTCCGCCTTCCCTGCGGCCCCTCCGGAGCGCAAGCGGCCGGCGCAGCCCGGGGCCAAGGGCTCCGCGCGCCTCCCCTGCTCCGCGCGCCGCGGCGAGTGACGGCCTCGCCCCTCCCAGCCTCGCCACCCGCACCGTCTCAGCGCCCCACGGACAACCGGGTAGCCAAGATAATCATCCCCAATGTGGAGACCAGGAAAGATTCTTCCAGAAGAGTTTGATGGGATGATTTCTACATTCCCTAAAATCTTCTCTTGTTTTCAGTATTCCAGTTTTGCCCTTAATAACAACATTAAGGCATTAGGAAGAGAAAATTCTCCCTTGAATTTATGTCTCTCTTCTTTCTTCTCTGTTGAATAAATGTTTCTGTAACCTGGTAAAGCTATAAAGTCCTAAAAGACACACACACACACACACACACACACACACACACACACACACACACACACACAACATCAAATGCAGAAGTCACCTGGAAAATAAATGACTCAGTGCAAGAAGCAGTAGGTAGTGCTGAAAAAGCGCTGGGCTTGCCAGGTGGGAGGAATCGGTTGTGATTCTGGCTCTACTACTAACATACCGGGACTCAGTTTCTTAATTTGTAACATGAAAGATCTGGAAAAAGTGATCTCTAAGGTCCCTTCAAGCTAAAAAAAAAAAAAAAAAAAAATTATATAATTCCTTGGGCTATTGGCCTAGTTCTTTCAGGATTCATAGTGGAGAAGTTATTTCAGTAAGTCAGTCCCCAAAGTATCGCAAGCTCCTTTTTCGAACAGGACACACCCTAAAGTATACAAATCTATGACCAAGCAGAAGAATGAAATGAAGTGCATGGTTACCAACCTTGAGGAACATTGCTAAATAATGGAGAAGACACGATACGAAAAATAATTCAGAGCACGTTTGGCAGAAAAACATGAAGAAATGCTGAGCATATCATTAAAACGGCACAGAAACGTTTGCACAGCTATTTCTCACGTAATGGACGAGGCACACTCCTGGAAGGATGCCGTGAATGCCTTTCAGTTAAACAGAAATAGAAAGTTGTTCTTGTGGGTGGGGAAAGGAAGTAGTCGATAAAAGTTAAAAGGGTTCAACGTACCATTGAGAAATGCATCACCGTTCTGGAAATTGACGAACGTGAGCCGTGATTGCAGCAGATCATAATACTTACACCTGGGTCCAAGAAAGATAAATGATGAATGTTTGGAGATTAATTCATAAGCACAGCTTTTGGATCACCACACACAACTTACTTCTTATTTCCTGAGGCTCTATTTCAAGATATTATAATTCTAAAATTAGAACTATTCTTTTTCCAGTGGAATTATACCATGATTCTGAAATACGAAGTAATGATTATAAATTAAGTGTGGTTTATTGTGTCAGGCACTGTTCTAAAGGCTTTATGTTAACGCATATAGTTTTCACAACAAACTTACAAGGGAGATACAGTTATTCCCACTCTACTGATAAGGAAACTGAGCCACAAAGAAATAAATCACTTACCCAAATTCATATAGATAATAAACAGAAACGTGAGATTCAAACCCAAGCAGAAATGCTCCAGAGTCCATGAGTTTAATCAGTTCACCACACTATCTCTCAATAGTTATGTGGATAGCCACATGCTTGAGAAAGATGGTGGTATCATCTTCCAATATTAAGAATAATTCATAAATATTTTAGATACTCCCAGTAGGAATTCTGAAATACAATAGAGATAGATCTCTTTATATACTGCCATGTAATAATCAAAATCTTGATGCTGTCTCTCTTTTGGCTGATTATAAATTAATGTGTCGAAATTTAACGTTTAAGTAATCTCCCTTACAGTGACCATACAAATGGGCATCAATATTCTTGATCTCAGATACAAAGAAGCCATTATTTCACCTGAGCTTTAATAAATTACATAATTTTATATGGGAATTCAATTAACTCATTGCCTCAGTATATTCTATTCATAACGCCGATTCTCCAGTATGTCTGTTTTCTCATTCCTCTCACCTAATTGTCCAGCAGTCCCTACGATTGATTCTGCCTCCAAACCATCTCCCCACTCGTCCTTCTTCTCCAACCCCACTGCCTGGGCCACCTCTTCACAAGTCGTGCGGTTGAGACTCGCACTTCTTTTTTAGAATATGGAGGCTCTAATCCACCACCGAACTCAAAATTGAGGCTTTAGCTAAATCCCGAGATGAGTGGAGGAGTTTCATTCCACATTCTATTGCAAACTTCAGGGGTTTGACCTAGGCACAGAGTGACTGGAGTTTGCGTGAGCCTTTTCTGGCTCTGTCAGATATCATTCCAACATCGCCACAGTTTTGATTCATCTTGGGAGAACGTAGAATGAAAAGGAAGGAACACCATCAGTGGGAGATCGGAACACACAGACGTTAATTAGTGTGGGCCACAGGAGTCCATGAATAGGAGTGCAAAAGTAGCATCTCAGTCTAGGGAAAGAACCCAGAGGAAGTCCTGCGAGGGGAGTGTCGGGAAGAAAGTAGTGTCACCTGGATTAGATTTCACAGACAGAGCCAATAAGATGAGGGCTGAGAAGTTCCCTCTGGATTTAGCAGTTATCAAGTCACTGGTGAAACAAGAGTGCTGGTTCAATACGTCAAGGGTTCCTGGGTGAAATTTGAAACTGGCCCCCCATACATGGGGGACAAAGAGAGGCCAAAAAGAAGAGGCAGCTACTCCAGGTTGGGAGGTAGCAGGTGTAATAAGGGAGTGAATTGACTTAGGAGGTTTGTCTTGGGGGCCACAAGACCAGTAGATGTCCACCCCTGCCCGCCAGACTCTTCAGAGTTTATAGAGAGAGCCCTTAAGCGGGTTCAGTAATGCAGACCATCCAGATGGTCTCAGTAACGCACTGCTCTCTCAAGGCTGCGTCCTTGAAAATGACTCCGAGTGTGGGAACAGTGGGCAGAAAGTACAGTCCAAGGACAGGGAGGGGGTGAGGAGCCTCCACTGCCTGGGTTCAACTCTCCAGTCACGTCCGTCCTCACGATGACCTCCTCCCACAATTAGCAAGAGTATTGTCAAAGTTGAGGAGCAGATAACTTTGAAGGACAATAGGTAATGAGGAAGTGGGGGGCAGGAAGGGACCGGAGACACCCTATTCGTAGCTCAGCAGGGAAGGAAAGTAGATTGGGACTCGGGGAACAAAAGCGGTAAAGTTTCTAAAAGTGTGAATGAAGTTCAAGAGCCGATTTAGTGGAAATAAAGCTGAAAGATGGGGACAGACAGCACCTTATGTTCAAATTTTGCTGAATTAGACCTCAAGATCTCAGAAGTTGAACAACTGGGAGTAAGGCCCAGGGTAAGACCAAAGGAGTGGATTTGCGAAGTGCAGTGGAGGTGATAGTAATTGGTATGGAGGGGAGGGACTTTGAGGACAGGTGTTGGGAGGGTCATCCACAGGGATTCTAAAGTCTACTGCAGTAATGTGAGGAGTTGGAAGGAAAGAAAAAAAAAGTCTGAGTCAAATTTAAATGAGATAATGCATTTGAAAAAGACCTTGAAAATGTTAAAGAGCTATACAAATGTTAGTTGCAAATGCAAATATTCATAGAGAACATGAATGGAAATAGTTTATGGGTGGCCATAAAAGCCAATCAAAATAATTTATATATGAAAGAGTCAAGAGGAAGCCATGGATCCTCCAGCAGGATAACAAATGATGAAAGGGAGGTTTCTGGAGAGCAAGCTGGTTTTTCGGGGAGTGGAAATGCCATCCACAAGACTCATATCGTTTCTGCTGATTAGTTTTTCTGTTTGTTTCTTTTAGGCCTAAAATATTGGAATGGTCTTTTCATAGAAATATTCATCATATAGATGTGACCCTCAAGCCTTGTTTTCCCTCAAGCAAGAAAAAACACCACCACACCTCCCAAATATCGTCCCCTTTCCAGTCCCTTGACATGAGTCCTGTTCTTAGGATAGTCTCACCAGGCTTTCGTTCACCTTGAAGGGAAGGGTTTGGTGTTTTTGGTGTTGTTTTTGTTTTTTGGGTTTTTTTTTTCGGTTGGATCACAAGAGAATTTTGAAGGAGTCAAGACCTTCTCTTGCAAAGTTGTGGACAAGTGTCTTGTGACAGCTGTAACAATAAAGCAGGGCATTATTGTTTGTTTTTAACTATTGTATTTAAACACAATATATAAGTTAGAATATATGTGTGTGTGTGTATGTGTTTATTTCTATAGAGCCATCCTTCCTGTTCCACAAACGTGGCTTCCCCTCTTGTCCCAGACTGCTCCTGGCAGACTTTTAAGCTTAGCAGTTATGCTTTTGAAGGCCATGGAGGTGCTGGGTACCCTCTTAGTCTGAGCCCTGTGGAGGGGACACCAGGGCAGTTTGCACACCTGCACGAAGTCCTCTTGGCTGGTGTACGATGCACACACAGAGCGTGTACTTCTTGCTCTGCTCCCACCCACAGCCGTTCTCGTCCACACCTGCCTCATCTCCAGCACCGCCCTGTGGGGCTCCGTGGAGTTCATGACCTTCTGGCTCCATGTGAAGGGCAGAGACCATGATGCCCTCCTGACACTCTTTCTTGATTTTATCACTGCCTCACCTGCCTCTGCTGCCCACCACGTGATGTTTGATCTACTGCAGTCTGCTTTCAACTTGATGCTCATTTTTTTTTCTGGCCGACTTGAAACGTGAGCGTCCGCAGAGGAGTTGAAAAACCTCCCAGTGGCCCCTTGCTTGCCCCGGATATCACCTGAAGAAGGGCCTGGGTCACACCTCACACCATCAGGCAGATTCCACTGGTTCTGCGCCTGCACCAGCTGCCCACAGGGGAGGAAGTGTCCTTTGGAGGATACGCCCTGGGGGGAGATGGTACTGTCTGGGGTTCCTACACGGCTGCTGGTGCCGTGGAGGAGAGGCAGGCACAGGGCCACCCTGGGGGGTGCGCTAGGCTGGTTGTCTTCGTCTCCGCGCAGGAGAAAAGGCTGGAAGGCACTTTTTTTTTTTTTTCCTCCGCGGTACGTGGGCCTCTCACTGCTGTGGCCTCTCCCGTTGCGGAGCACAGGCTCCGGATGCGCAGGCTCAGCGGCCATGGCTCACGGGCCCAGCCGCTCTGTGGCATGTGGGATCTTCCTGGACCGGGGCTCGAACCTGTGTCCCCTGAATCGGCAGGTGGACTCCCAACCACTGCGCCACCAGGGAAGCCCTGGAAGGCGCTTTAGATACGCTGCTGGCCTCTGCCCTGACTTCCATTCCTCATCAGCCACTGATTTTCTGAGTTGCTTCTACTCTGACTCTTCTTCGAGTAAGAATTAAAGGTGAGAATGACACGTTGGCTGAAACTCCGCTGCTTTGGGTTGGCAGAAACCCTGCGCTGTACCTTGCAGGATGGGGAAGAAGTGCAGGTGTTGGTGGGACCAGCTAAAGTTGGGGGCTTCAGAGTGATGGCGTAGCCCCCCTGCTTGGATCTCATGTAGCCTAGGAGCAGACAGGTGGTCATGACTTTGTCTTACTTCTGCTCCATTAACGAGTCCTGGACCTCTTCTCGTGTCTAACCCATGGACACCATTACTCCATCTCTCAGGGATCCTTGCGGTCAGGAAGTGGCTCGGCGCAAGGCCTGACTGTCCTCAAGGCCCACGTTCATCCATGGATGCTCATGGTTTCTGCTAAAGTGCCTCTCTTGCTGGGGGTGAGGGTAAGGCATCTCATGAGCGGGTCTCACACTCCGTGGACACGTGGAATAGTGTCTGCTCTACTCAGTACCTGCTTCTACATCTCCTTGTCGTCTGTCCATCAAAAGGCAGGGACCCGCTGACCGGCCTGTAGAGGATGGCTCCCAGGCCATACACATGCACTGCAGGGCTGTGGTAACTTTTCGTCCTGGAAGAGTTCCGGGCAGCATATGGGGCAGTGCCACAGAAGGTGCCCAGCTTGCTGCCCTGGGGGAATTCATTGCTGGAGCCAAAATCTGCACCATCAGCCTCCAAAAATAGGTTTTCTGCTTTGGATCTCTCACTCGGTCTGAGCTCCTGTAACCACATACCACGGCCTGGGTGGCTTCAACTACAGATACTTCTTTCTCACAGTTCTGGAAGCTGTGAGGTCCAAGGTCGACGTACAGTGGATCTGGTTCCTGGAGAGAACTCTCCTCCTGGCTGGCAGATGGCTGCCTCTCTCTGTGTCCTCACATGGTGGCGAGAGAAAGCTCTGGTTTCACTTCCTCTTCCTGTAATCATGGGGCCGCACCCTTATCACCTCCTCTGACCCCAATTACCTCCCAACGGCCCCCCTCCAAATACCGCCACGTTAGGATATCCATGGGGGATCTGTTGGGGATCCAAATGCATCAACATATGGATTTGGGGGGACACAGACAATCAGGCCACGACAGTCCCTGAGGACGAGCCACCCCTGAGGACAGGACGGTACAGCAGACAAGATCTGGTGGAGGTTGCCTCAGGCCTCTCTCTCTCTCTCTTTCTTGCTGCCATGGGCCACAAGGTAATGGGACAAGTCTCCTCCACTGGTTCACTGCACGGCAAGGGCTTCAGGGCCTTCGTGCTTTGGACTTTGTGTGACCATCCCCGGAGCTTGGTGCAGCTCTGCTGAACCAGGTTACTGATCTGCACAGCCACCGCGTTCCAGGCAGGATGTGCACCCACCATCGCCAACAGGCTTGAGGAGATGGTAACTGCCTTTCTGGGTCGAACCCGAGGTGGCCGAGAGGCCCTGTGGTGCGTGGGGCTGACTGCTCCACTTTCTAAAAGGTCAGTTTAAAATGGTGAAAAGCTGGTCCAAACCCCTCAAAGTAAGACCGGGCCCAAAGTCCACATGATGGCTGATTTTGTGTGTCAACTCGACTGGCCCAGGGGACCCAGATTACACATTATTTCTGGGTGTGTCTGTGAGAGCAGTTCTGGAGAAGGTGAGCATTTGAACCAGCAGACTCAGCAAAGCAGCTCCGCTGCCCCAGTGTGGATGGGCAGCCTCCCCTCCACTGAGGGTCTGCGAAGGCAACAGAAAGGGGAGGCCGGGGGAATGTTTTCCGCCTTCTTCCTGTCTCATTGTTGAGCTGGGACAGCTCATCACATCTTCTTCTGTCCTGAGGCTGGGATTTATACCATCAGCTCCTCTAGTTCACAGGACTTTGCTCAGACTGGACTGAATCCCACCACTGGCTTTCCTGGGGCTCCAGCTCACAGATGGCAGATGGTGGGATGGGACTTCTCAGCCTCCCTAATCCTGTGAGCTAGTTCCTTATTATACATATATGCATATAACCTATAATAAATCCATACTATAATATAAAATTATAAATAACAATTACATTATTATATAATAGCAATACATCATTATATAATCTATAATAAAATATATACGATACATAGCATATATAATATGTATACATTATATATATAAAATACATATATATATATTATATATCTTATTGGTTTTATTCTCTGTTGAGCCCTGACTAATACAGTTCACCCAATTAACTAGTCATTATAAAGGGATCAAACCACAATAACAGACAAAAATAATAGTAAACAAAAAAAAACCCTACAAACTAAATTTAAAAGTAAGAAAATATGAATAAAGGAAAAAGAAAACTGAGAAAAAGAAAAACGAACAACGTGAGAAAAGTAAAAGAATAAAAAGAAAACTGAAATAAGGCACAAAGAATTTTAAAACGAGAAAAATTAAAAGAGCAAAAGAATTAAGAAAAAGAAAATAAAAAGGAAAAGATGAGAAAAAGAAAAAATACAAAAATGCAAAAAAATATAAAATGAGAAAAGAAAAAAATCAAAAAAAAAGAAAAAAGAGTAAGGTATTAAAAATAGTGAGAAGATGGGCTTCCCTGGTGGTACAGTGGTTGAGAGTCTGCCTGCCGATGCAGGGGACACGGGTTCATGCTCTGGTCTGGGAGGATCCCACATGCCACCAAGCGGCTAGGTCCGTGGGCTAGGTCCGCAGAGGCCTGCGTACCGCAAAAAAAAAAAAAAAGAAGAAGAAGAAAACGGGGTGAGGGGATAACAAGCAAAATAGACGAGGAAGTCAAAGAGCAAAATAGCTAACTTTGGTCAGATCCCCCAGGTCACCAGAAACCCCGGATGGTGACGTGATTCCTCTCTTCTGTTTGTTCTCGTTATTACTTCCGTTCTCAGCTCTTTAATATTTGGTCTGTATCCATACTTATTTTGTAAACACACCAGATTCGTATTTAGAGCCCATAGACTTAAGGGTGTGGAAAGTATCAGGCCTCAGCACCCTTTATATTCTATGGCCTTAGTTTGTATTCACACACTCTTAAAGAATGTGGCATGTTTCTTGCACTGTCCTCTATGCAATTGACATTTATAATCACGTTAGCATCTCTCTTGAGTTAGGCTCATTGGTGTATCTTTTAAAAAACCTTCGTTGGAAACGCCTCATAGAGTAACTGCGTGGTTTCCTTTACTCAGAATTACCTGTTAGATCTGTGGGAAAGAACTACAAGACAGAGCTGCCAAGTAAACTATGAAAAACCTAACAGTCAAACTTTTTTTATCTTAGGTATTGGCATATCCCAATCACCTGTACTGTTCTAGGGTGTGATGGCTTAGGAGTGAATATGATTTGAACCTAATACATTTTTAGAGGGTGTCAAATTCAGAACCAGGCAGATCCATCCCCTGACTCTAAATATGGTCCTAAAGTAAATCACTTGAAGAAATTGGATCCCAAAGATTCCAGGTGGGGCATTCTGAAGTGTGTCCATATTCCACTGGAGATTGAAGAAGCCCAACTAAAAGAATTGTGGGTTGATTCACATGACAATTTCTTTCTGAGAGCGCTATTTTATCTTGAAGATTATGAGTTTGGAGGAACTAAGGTGATTGGCCTTGGAAAGAATCAGAACATGAAATTTCTTAAAAATTGACTTAAATAATTTTGTCTATGTTACACATAATTTAAAAAAAAAAAAACCTTTACACTTTGTGTGGAAAGTCAGCATATATTTTTGGCTCGAAGTTTCTCTAGTGTTTTCTGTGGAGTTCCCTCAATTTATCAGTTATAGTTCTGATGTGCCTTAGACATGAAAAATTGTGAGGCTCGCTGTTCACCTTACGAAATTCTTTTGCCCTTGCTCTGTTTTGGGCATCTGCATCTTGCTTTGCTTTCTCTTCCTTTTGCTCTTTCACTTCAGCTAACTGATGGTATAATCTGTAAGAAATTTATATGGAATTAAAGACAAACACTTCAGATATGTGGAAAAAAAAAAAAACTATGCTAGGTGACCCTTCAGTATACATTTTAGTCCTTATTTTATTTCATGTATTGTTCACATGTTTAACCCACAAGAGATATTTTCTAACTGCACTTGCCCCATCACCACCCTATTTTTAGGGAAAAAAGGGAGTTTTCTAGTTAATATCCTCTCACCATTAAATGCTTATAGTTTGAGCAAGCACCCACTGCTGACACTAAATGCTCCTCAGAAGCTTTATAATAAAACCTCAGAATTACAAGAGCTCTCAGAATTCACTTAGTTTGGAGCAGAGCTTCTAAAACCATCACATGCATAAATAACATTGGGTCGACTTGAAGTATATATTCTAGTTTGGTAGGCTTAGGATGTTAGAAGGAATCTGATGCAATGGTTTGGAGTCTAGAGTCTGAGTTTTGTAACCACCAACTGCTACAAACCACCTGCGTTCATATCCTGTCTCTGCCACTGACTAAACAGGTAAACGTGGGCAAGTGGCTTAACTTCTCTCCTCTACTTCTGCCCCTGGAAAACAGCATAATTATAGCACCAACTTCTAGGTTATTTTGAAGATTAAATGAACTTATATAATAAATAATTTATATTATATATAATAAATAATACATTTATAATTTTAATATATATTTATTATACTATAGATAATTAATATATATGGCTTGAAGTATAAATATATAATACATAAACCTATATTTAAATACATTATGTACATAAATAATAAATAGATACGTTTTGAAATCACCAGGCATATTGTAAAGGCTCAATGAATTTTAGTTTTATTGCTACTATTAGTTTTTTGTTTTGTTTTGTTTTAATTTATTTATTTTATTTATTTTTATTTTATTTTATTTATTTTATTTTTTTTTTTATTTTTATTTTTGGCTGTGTTGTGTCTTCACTGCTGTGGGCAGGCTTTCTCTAGCTGCGGCGAGCGGGGGCTACACTTCATTGCTGTGCACGGGCTTCTCATTGCGGTGGCTTCTCTTGCTGTGGAGCATAGGCTCTGGGCGCGTGGCCTTCAGTAGTTGTGGCATGCGGGCTCAGTAGTTGTGGCTCGTGGGCTCTAGAGTGCAGACTCTAAAGCGCAGTCTCAGTAGTTGTGGTGCACAGGCTTAGTTGCTCTGAGACATGTGGGATCTTCCCAGACCAGGGCTCAAACCCATGTCCCCTGCATTGGCAGGCAGATTCTTAACCACTGCGCCCCCAGGGAAGCCCCTACTAAATAGCGTTAGTTTTATTAATGCTATTATTATAATTAGCATCTTCCATAATTTATGTCCGAAGTACCTTTACTTCTGTTTGTCATTTACTTCTCCTTCACCTGTGGAAGGACCTATTTTTTGAGACAGAACTTTCGCGTCTTTTGCCCTCTTATAATCCACCATCTCCAAATCAATTGTTCTTCCACATCCTTTTAAATGGATTCCGTTTTCCCTGGAGTGACTAGCTTACTTACCTTATCCTTCAATCAGAGCATTACTCCTCTCTGGGTAGAGTGCCTTATTCTTTTTTCATTACCTACGTTCCTCCCTGTAGTTCTTACACTAAGTGGATGGCCAATAGATACCATCTATAGGATAAATAGAAAAGTGAATTGAAGCTTTGGTTGTCAATCTAGGCCCTTGCAACTGAAAGGGTAGCATTCATATCACCTGGTATTTTGTTAGAAATGTAGATTTCAGGTCCCACTTCAGATTTACTTTATGAGGAAAAGAGTTTACCTTGTTCCAGAAGCTGACGTGGGCCAGTACGGCGGGTGAGGAGTGATGGAGAGGCGATGTAGGGTTAGAGAGACAGCAAGGAGTCCTACCACATTAGACATTATAGCCATTGTAGAGAGTCTGCAAATCAGGTTCACTACAATGGGAAAAAGTTAATGTATATTAAGTAGTAGAGTGACTTGAGCTGATTCCTACTTTTAAAGGATGATTTTGTTTGCATTGTGAAAAGGGGAATGGAAGAGAAAGGAACAGAAAAACCAGGCCAGTTGAGAGATGATGTTGATTGGAATTGAAGCAATGGGAGAGATGGAGAAAACTGGACAGACAATTTGGACATAAAACTGACATGATGGGATGTTTGATTGATGTGAGTTGAAAAAGGGAAAGGGGTCAAGAATGCCTCCTGGGTTTCCCGTTCAGGCTCCATTTATTAAAATGAAGGAGTTGTAGGGAGGAAGTAGAGGTCCTGGACAGACCTCATTTGTACGTGTTAAGTGTTGAGATGCCCATGAAGCATCCCAGTAGAAATGTCAAGTTGCCAGTTGGACAACTGAGGACTGAACGGAGCAGCAGGTGTACTTGTATGTCTTCACAGCACAGAGATGTTATTAAAAGCCACAGAAATAGAAGGACTTACTTAGGGGGAGGGTAAAAGAGAGATTCCAGGAAGGAACCTGAGGATTATCCTTGATGTACTGCAGAGGAGTAGGAATCAGTGAATTAGAGAAGTGGCTGATGTGATTGGAAACAGTGAGAGAAGGGGCGGGAAGAGATTGTTTCTAAGAAGGGGTGATTCAGAGACAAGTCAGGGAAGGCTTGAAGAAGTACTCTTTAAATCTGGCAAACTGAAGATTCCTAGTGACCTTGATAAGGGTAATATTTGAAGAGTGGTGGGAATGGAAGCAAACAGATTGCGCTGAAGAGTGAAAGAAAAGGGAAAGTGAAAACGTTGCATCTTGTTAGAAAATTTGCTCGGAGAGGAAGAAGAGAAACAGGGCAAGGATGTTGGGAATAGAAAGGCATGATGAGAGGAAGGTGGATTCCAGAGCACGCTTATATGCTTATTTGACTAAATCAGGGGGGCAGGAGAAATCGCAGCTGCGAGAGGGAAGGTAAACAGGGGCAGGATGCCCGTCCATAGAGGGGAGGAGGGGGCGGACAGCTACAGACAAGGATGTTGCAGTGGGCTTTGTCAGATGAACAGTTTCCCCCTTGTAGCATTTTTTCTTTTTCTTTTTTTTGCTGTACGCGGGCCTCTCACTGTTGTGGCCTCTCCCGCCACGGAGCACAGGCTCTGGACGCGCAGCCTCAGCGGCCACGGCTCACGGGCCCGGCCGTTCCGCGGCATGTGGGATCTTCCCGGACCGGGGCACGAACCCGCGTCCCCTGCATCGGCAGACGGACTCAACCACTGTGCCACCAGGGAAGCCCCTCGTAGCATTTTTTGTTCCATTTGGTTGTTGTTTTTCAGCTAAGTATTAAATGAGTTCCTCTTTTAAGAATTATAAAAAGAAGGGTTGTGTAAGGCATGAAGAAAGGAGAAAAGTATGAGACGTCACCTAAGAGAGTGATAATAGCAAACTTCTGAGTGCTGAGTGGTCATTTGAGTTTACTCAATTGAAGTTAATCATTACAGGGAAATTAGAATGTGATGTATCAAGACCCTGAGACTCAAATGGTTATTATTAATTTTAATGTGTCCTTCAAAGCATCGATCGTTGACAGAGAAGGGGTTAGGAGTCTCCTAATTCCATCCAGTGCTCTTTTCTCTCACCTCACATTTCAGTGGATCAGGGAAAATACTTTATGCTTCATTATAGATGTCTTTATCTCCCCGCCCCCCTCCATCTATTGGGAGATGTCAGGCTTAGCTCACTCTCTTGAAGACACTTGGGCAATGGTCACTCTCATGTTAAATCTTCAGCTACCTTACCCTCCTCCCAGCTACTGCCTAACCAGTGCAGGAGCTCAGGGGTCACAGCCAGGGAAGAAGCTATCCATGCTTAGCCTGCGGACAAGCAGAACTAAATAACACCTACGAGAAGTGCGATGGCTCTGATCAGCATGTCTCCTCCAGGCAGACCTGCAGGCTGTGAATACACCTCCCTAGCAGGTTCTACGAAGTCTCCACAGCGTCCTCCAGACACTCCAGGCTGCCCACAATGTACTCCTATCAACAGCTCTCTATTCTCAAACCAGGGGGGCCCAACTCCACCACACCTTGAAAGGGGTCATAGGTCAGAAGACTGAACCAAGTGACGCCCTGACATCTGGTGGCTCTGGCCAGTGACCCTACTCAACACTCACAGCTGACTGTCCCTGGGCTTGCCTTTCACTGTCGTCCGAGGCCCTTCCTCTACGGATGACAAATAAGGGGCATCTTTTGTGATGGGTGCCTATGAGCTTAGAACTTCACGTGGATGTTGCTTCGGGAATATCTCCACCCTTTCCTTTCTCTCTACAGAACGATTCATTCTTGTAACGTTGTCTTAACACATTTCAATACCAATTACACTTCTCCTCCTCCCTGGGTAGGCACTTTGTGCCTCTCAGATGTAAAATCCCTCAGAAAGTGTCTCTGTTTTCTACATGTGACATGGAAGATGGCACTAACCTTCTGTGATTACCTTTTCCCAGCATAGAAGCCCTACAGCAAAGGACCTTTCTCACTCCGGATACTGTACCACAGTCTATGGAGGAGTCTGATTGGCTCTGCTGGAGGTCATGTGACCACCTGTGGGCTGCTCACTTTTGTCAAGAGGTTGACACACTACCATCAGTCTGCGCGGCTCATGTACCAGCCCTGAGCTACCACTTGGGAGACAGAGGGAACGCTGCACATACAATTTGGGGTTTGATAACTCCATCAGGACACAATGGAATAAGAGACAGTTCCTTTTTAAAACTAGCCATGTTGGGAAGATGTACACTATGGCTCATTGATAATAATTTAGAGAAAATGTTGCCAAAGACCAATAAATATTTATGGATAACGTTAATACATTTTGATTGTCCTCAAAATTAAAAAAAAAGTTTCAAATTTAGTGTCTTTCTTCCCAGACTTGCAGAAAAAAATTTTTTTAAATATTTTTAAGAGTGTTTGACATTGATCTAAATGAAAAATCAGGAAGTATGACCACGATCTGTAATTTTATCCAAAAGTGTTAGGTGATGTAGCACACTGTAAATTATCACATGTGTGCCATATTATGTAAATAAGCACAACCAACACCATTTTTCAAAGTCACATAAAAATGTTTAAGAGATCACAGATGCCCTTTAGATAGTAAAAGTAAAGTGTGACAGGCAGAAGTTAGAATAATTTATGTAAGAAGAAATGTAGATTCTGCATGTAAAATAAGCTCATTGAAGGATATGCCATTCTACATGCCCCAAAGGATAGGGGGGAAGTTAAGAAACTTCACCTTCAGTCTATTGTGAAATGTGGTCCAACTACCAGAAGCAAATGAGACATCATTTTTTTCCACCACTAAAGCAGTTTTAAATGTCGTTCAACTTACTTTAGATATAGTAAGGATAAAAATGATTTGATAATTCTTTTCCAGTATGATATGAACCAATCTATATTTCTCTTCCAAACTCACAATACTTTGTCATAGTTGTTGTTGTTTTTAGATTCTTTCCCCATAGAGGTCGTTATGGAGGACTGAGTACAGCTCTCTGTGCTCTATGACAGGTTCTTATTAGTTATCTATTTTATACATAGTAGGGTGTATATGTCAATTCCCATCTACCAGTTTATACCTCCCCCCCCATCCCCTGGGAACCTTAAGTTTGTTTTCTACATCCATGACTCTACTTCTCTACTTCTGTTTCATAAATACAAAACTTTTCCAGAATTCCCAGAAAAAAAAATGAGCATATTTGTAGCATAATTAATTATTTTAGGACATCAGAAACACAATAGTGAAAATGCAATTCAGATGAGATCTACACTTAATGTAGAAGTACCAGACATCCCTTATCTATCTAGTACTCCTGCTGTCAACTGTAAAATAAGGAGGTTCATTGTTTGTGTGGCTGTGGAGCTAGCCTTCACAGCCCCATTTAAGCCACATCACTTCAGTCACACCTCATATATTTCTTTAATGAAGATAATCATTTTCAAGTTTCTTTATTCCTTTGCGTCTTTGGAGATGCCAGGTATTATGTTTTTACTGCAACATTTGAGTTATGATACTATCTCTTGTGCTGATAGACCTAAATATGGTATAAATTTATCCTGATTCCTTGCATATATTTACTCTAGGTAATCAGGGCAAGGAGGATGGAATTGCTCGAAAGATCAGATCAACTATAAATAATAGTCATGTATTGTAGTGCCTACTATGTGCTAGGTCCTTTGCGTAAACATCACATATGCAGTTCTTCCAACAACTCTGAATTCAGCGGATTATTACTATTAATTTATAATGATGCTGCTATATGTTGGGGCAGAGTCAGAGGAGTTCTCCAACAGCAGAGTGAGGCTCAGATCCTGCAGTGACTTATACGTCTGTGTGAGACTAGTTAGTGGCATTGTTAGCAGAGCTCCGAGGACAAGAGCCAAATACGATGGGCAAAGCTGAATAGGGAAAGAAATGAGCTGTCCTGAGACCACCAAAGAGCGCTAGTAGATTTTGCTTCTGTAAATTGGACGGGGAACATCTGGGCCAGAGTCGGAAATGACAGCCTGGAAGTGACAACCGCATTTCAGAGCAGGAGTGGCCTGCCAGAAACCATTCGATTTACAGCATACAATTCCCCCCACCATTTTATCCTCTCTTCAGCAGCCCAACTGATCATCCTAAGAACGTGAATCTGGTTATGTAATTTCCTGGTTTAGAATTCTTCACCTAAACATCAGAATAAGACAAACATATTTTAAAAATAAGTTTATTTTATTTACTTATTTTTGGCTGCGTTTGGTCCTCGTTGCTGCACGTGGGCTTCCTCTAGTTGCAGTGAGCGGTGGCTTCTCTTGTCGCGGAGCACGGGCTGTAGGCGTGCGGGCTCAGTAGTCGTGGCGCACGGGCTTAGTTGCTCCGCGGCATGTGGGATCTTCCTGGACCGGGGCACGAACCCGTGTCCCCTGCATCGGCAGGCGGACTCCCAACCACTGCGCCACCAGGGAAGCCCTTGTAGTTAATTTTGATTGGTGTAGAGTTGATTTACAATGTTGTGTTTGTTTCTGCTGTGAGTCAGTGATACATGTACATATATGCCGTCTTTTTTCGATTCTATCCCCGTGCAGCTCATTGCAGAGCACTGAGCAGGGTCCCCTGTGCTATACAGTAGGTTCTTATTATCGATTTTATGCCTAGTAGTGTGTATATGTCAATCTCAATGAAGCAATTTACAAAACAGAAATAGAGTCACAGATGTAGAAAACAAACTTATGGTTACCAAGGGGGAAAGGGCAGGTGGGGGTAGGGATATATTGGTAAATTAAGACAAACATTTTAAGCAGCATAGAAGGGACTTGGTGCCATGGCTGCCGTCCGCTCAGCCCTCCAGCCTTACCTCTCGTGGCTGTCATTCACCACATCAATCTTTATGTTCAAACTGTGCATCACCGTTCAGGTTCCGGTAATTTGCCGTGCTTTCTCTCCACTCTGACCTTTGAACATGTTGTTCCTTCGGCTTAAAACAACTCTTGCCCCCAACAAACTCCCACTTTGCTCTGTAAAGATCTGCTGTCTTTATTTTCCAACTTGGATTCAGTGGCTCTCCATGACCTGGAGACTTGGACAGGCACAACCGCCATCTAAATGCCCCAAACATAGCCCGTCCTCCCATCATAGCGACTGCACTGTGGTTCCATCTCTAATTGTCTGCGTCTCTATTAAACTACAGGCTCTGGGAGGGCAGGAACCAGGCTTATTCTTCTCCTCACTGTGTCCCCAGCGTCCGGCACAGCGCTTGACACATAGTAGGTGCTCAATATTTTAATTGAAATTTTACACACACATAATCTCCAGTTATCATAGGCATACAAGATATTTTGATTTCATGATCCCTCATCTTCCAGCTTGTGTATGGGAGAACACTCCTGCCCAGAAATGTTAAACAATTTGCTTTAATTCATGTATCTTATTCGTGCTCAATAAGCATAAATCTCAGTCTACAAATTCCAATGTACAAAAAGTCATTGTTTTATTTTCTAAAAGTGAATTTAACATCAACCTAAATCTGAACTCCCTCAGGATGGCAGGCCACTCGACCTTGAGGGTCCCAAGGTCTCTCCTCACGAGGATATGGCAGAACCCCTGGGGCTTAGTGTGCTATTTTCAGAGCCTGTTCTCAAGCTGTCACTGTCCCATTCTCCGTGAGTCCTTCAAGCCAGCCAGCTCTGCAGCATCCGTGCCACGCTTGGCTGGGGTTTCTCTGGAGAAAGTGAGTGCGCTGGAGCCTAGGGTCCTGCCTCACAACTCTTCTGAGGCCTGGCCACCCACTGAGGGCACACGGCAATGTCAGATCCTAACTGATGTCTCCTCCACCCACTCCCAAGCTCAAGTTGACAAAACCTCTTTTTTTTTTTTTTTAAAACCTCTTTTTTAATATTGGAAAAACCCTTCCTTCTTTCTTCATATTTCTAACAGAGGAATTCTTTCTCTTCACTCCCTTCTCTTCAAGGCATTTAAACTTTGGGCTACAGAGGCCAAGAAGGGAATGGAATTGCAGACAATTTTAACTTTCTACTTTTATGAGTTGGAACTCTTCCCATCCAGTGAACTCACAGGCGTTATACACAGAGAGAAATGTATTGCATTACAACACTGAGAAAACCAAGGTGGGGTTCTGGCCTCAGCAAGGTAGATCCAGGACTCAGTTATGTCATCAGGGTCTGTTTTTCCTCTCTCCAGCTTAGGGCTCTACTTCTTGCTTGAATCTGTTCTCTGATGATTATTCTGTTGTCTCTTGTTACCATCACCATTTTAGCTTCAAGACCACTAGGGGGGAGAATGAGGCTCTCTGTCCCACAATGACCAGGGAAACAAACTTTACTGCACCCACTTGACTTTGATGAGATCGCATTTCACTCCTGACCTCGGTGGCTCATGTAATACGATGCACTGAACGACCTAAACCCAAGTCCCGTACGTTATACTTGAGCTGGGGATGGGACTTCACCCAAAGCACGTGGATTGAGAGTAGGAAGAATAATTTCCTGAGGGAAAATGGATATGACTACTGAAAAAAATGGGAGAAATTAATCCGGGCAGCATTAAAAAATAACGTACCTTTCTTATAGATAGTCTCAAAAATGAGCTGCCAACAATTCCTCCCCTCCCTGTGTGCACATGACACTAATTCTATCAAGAGGCGGAATTTCCCCTCCCCTTGAAGCAGGCTGGCCTTGTCCAGTAGAATTTGACCTGCCCAATAAATGCAGCAGAAGTAGCCACTCTGCTGGTTTGGGGACTAGCCCTTAATAGGCCCGGAAGCTTTGACGTTTGCTCTCTTAGATCCTTGAGCTTCTGGGTAAAAACTCCAGGATGTCCTGATAGAAAGAGGGACCGTGTGGAATTGGGCAGCAAGAGGGGAGAGAATGAGATGCCTCCGCCGACGGCTGGCGCTGAAGCCCCAGACACTTGAGAGAGACCTTCTCGGACAAACGCAACCCAACACAGTTATACTAGTGAGTCCAGCCAACCCCTTGTGGAGAGAAGAACCAACGACGCAATCAGTCATGAGAAATTGTCAGTCATGGTTGTTTCAAGCTACCGCATTTTGGGGTGATTGGTTGGTGACACATCAAAAGGGAACAGATGTACCCATACATCTCCTTTACCCGCCACAGGAAAATTCCACCGAGACAAGGAAGCACTAAGTTGTCACCTGCGTGAAGGGTAAGGAGAGACTGGAAAGGACTTTGTCATTTATCAGCCTACCGTACTCGGAAGCACTCTGGCCTCTGGCTCTGAATTCAGTGCTCTTCTCGTTGGGATTCGCTGCCACCCTTAGGAGTGTTCCCTGCTATTCAGACAGGCATCTACTGTTGCTGAGCGTGGCTCCGTTTGGACAGAAAGGTGTCTGAGCAACTTGGATTCTGGCGAGAGAATAGATTGGAGAGCTAGTAGGAAAAAGAAATCACTCCAGGAAAAAAAAATTGACTCTAGTGTAAGAAACACTGTAAAAATGATTTGTTTGTACCGACTGCAACAAACTGCAACAATCGTAAGCTCGTTAGTCTTACAGCAAAAAAAGAGGATCAGAACACAGTCGTGAGGCTATAGAGCTCTCTCGTCATCATTATTTTTCTGTTGCTTCATTGATCTTTAAATTATATGAAAATAGAGTCAAGCTGTATAATGAATCATTTCATCAGAATTAGAGACGTCTTATTAATCTGTTGGCTGCAGTCTTGTTAAAAACTGCATTGGCTGAAGAATAACAGTTAATTAATTAATTTATATATATATATGTTTATTTCACTGCCAACAGTATACTTTATGACTAAGAGTGTTTTAAATTTCTAAAATATAATTTTAAAAATAGAATATTTTGAATCCTTGTATTCCCATAAATTTGAGAGTTTTTTGTTCAATTCGAAAATTTCTTGATGGTTAGAATAAAGCTTCCACTTCGGTTTCATAAATATACTTAATCTGTGAAGACTACGTATTATAAACACCCATCTCTGAACATAAAACTAGTTCTAGTTCAGCTATAAGAGAAGTAGGTCAAGAAGGGTTAGGGGATGAGAAAAGGGATGGGAATGGAGGGGATGAGGAGGTGAGGTGGGATTGGGCAGAGAAAATTATAAAGTTATTATAAAGCTATAAAGGAAGAGAGAGAAAAGGTGTACGTGGTCTCTAGCCTCACAAAATTATGATACCTTTGTCTCCCTTGCTATCGATACAAATTGTATTACTTCACTGCAGTGTCACCAACAAAGCTCATCTTGGATAAAAGTGAGTGCTAACATCCTTTCAATCAACTTATTTCCTCAACCTTTGCCAACCCAAAGTAAAAGAAACAACAACAAAAATAAGTAAGTTAAATTTGAATTTTCAAGAATCATGGACTGAATATATTAAGGTGCTATTAATTTAAACCATTTACCCAATGAACAAATATGAAGGACACATCTATGGTAAGAACAAGTTATACGTCCAAAAGTATTCATTGAGCCTTCCTACAGGCATGATTTGATGATGGTGTTGATAATAGAGTGGAAGTCATACGTGATTATCAGCAAAGCACCGATAAATGCTCTTTTGGCAGCATCTAGAGTTCCATGCTAGGATTTTTCCCATTTTATCACAAAATAATTTTCAAATTTTCTTGGTACTATCACTACTTTATATATATTTTTAAAAGATGAAGACCTACTCCATTCCTCTTAACAGGGTCATTAAACTTTAGCAGTTATGACATTTTAATACCCAGAGATAAAGTGTGTACAAACTTAGAGGTAATGTTTGTAGATTGGTAAATATTATGTTCACCCTTGATATCCTCATACTATATGTATGTATAGAAATACATATATAGAGAGAAAATTTTCTAGTATAGGAGCAGAGTCTAGTTTATTGAGCTAGTCAGGTTAGTAAATTTTAAAAATGCCATTGCAAAGACTACTCAATGATATATAATTTTAAAAACTTCTTTGCCCAGTAGTGTTGGTTTTAAAGTGTCCTTAACTGAGTCATAATATAAAAGTTATAGGAAACTCTTTGCTATATCATGTAATATTTACCACACGGTGTCATATAGTTAAGAAAAAGAAAGAAATTAAGATGAATGTCACTTGTGACCAAAAAAAAACCCAAAATTCTTTCGACAGCTCCTGCGCCCTGCTGCTAATATCAGAGTCTTGGCAAAAAGTCAACCCATGCCCGGTAAATTTAAGCTTTAGTGAAGGAACCTAACCCCAAGTTAGTGAGTGGGGCTAGGATATCCCTTTACATATAAAAAAGTTGCTCTCTTAAAACAGACAGCATCTATACTGTTTAAAATATTAAAATAATATAGCTAATGCAAACAATTACTTATTATAAGAAGGAAATGATCTATAAAATCAGTAGCTTTTTACCAAATGACCTAGGCAATTTTTACGGATCTCTTAGATACCAGTGGGGAAACTAGCAGTGGGGAAAAAATGAGAGCATACAAATCCATTAAGAAAATAATTAAACTATGAAAAGATAAAAAGCTATTATATAATAACTTATTTCTGATTAAAGCAGCACTGTTATGGAATTAGATAACCACCGTTTGGTAACCATCATAGTAATAACTGATTCCAGAAGAACCATTAACAGATGCTAAAACTAGTGGATAAACAGTAAGTCTGAGTCGTCACAGGGATTTTATATTCTTTACTGACAAATTATTTCCCGTAATATGCTTACTTATTACAATGAAAAAATATAACTTTCCATGGGGAAGACGGGCAGACACCGCTGTAATGAAATGATCAAAGTCAATATCACTAGCAATAGGACACATGCCATCTTGTGCTTCTGCAATATTCCTGCCAAAAATGCAGACACTGAACCCAATCACACGGCTGTGTCCCATAAAAGCAAGTGTAAGGACAGTCTACAAAATGACTGGCCTATATTCTCCAAATTTCTCAAGGTTATGAAAACAAAGACACACTGAGGAGTGCTCAGACTAAAGCAGACCAAGAAGACAGAACAGCAGGGGGCAAAGTGTGAACCAGGATTTTCTTCTGCTATAAAGGATATTATTGGAACAACTGGCAACATGTGAATAATGTCTGTAGCTTAGATCACAATATCAATATTAATTTTTTATTTGGCAATTGTACTTTGATTAGAAAGAGAATATCTTTGCTTTTTATGAAATATTTACTGAAGTATTTAAGAGTAAAGGGGCATCATGTCTGATGCTTACTTTCAAAAAAATGAAGAACAAAACATATGCAAAGAGAGAAGATTAAACTCCGGGGGTGTGCGTGTGTAACATATTTGAGAAGAAAAGAGCGATAGAGCAAAACAAAGGTAGCAAATGTTAACATGGGAACCTGGATAAAAGGCTTAGAGAGGGGCTTCCCTGGTGGCCCAGCGGTTAAGAATCCACCTGCCAATGCAGGGGACACAGGTTCGAGCCCTGGTCCAGGAAGATCCCACATGCCACGAAGCAACTAATTCCCTGGGCCACAACTACTAAGCCTGAGCTCTAGAGCCCGCGAGCCACAACTACTGAGCCCACGTGCTGCAACTATTGAAGCCCACGTGCCTAGAGCCCATGCTCTGCAACAAGAGAAGCCACCGCAATGAGAAGCCCGTGCACTGCAACGAAGTGCAGTAGCCCCCGCTCGCCACAACTAAAGTCCGTGCACAGCAACGAAGACCCAACACAGCCAAAAATAAATAAATAAAATAAATAAATTTATAAAAAATAAAAAGGCTTAGAGAAATTCTTTTCAATATTCTTGCAACTTTCCTACAAGTCTGAAATTATGTCAGAATAAGAAGTTGAATAAAAGTTTAAAGCACTGCTTTTTACCACTTTTCTCAAGCACTGTCAGCTGTTACGATCTTCTTAGGTGTATTTTCAGTTAAAAGTCCAAAAATGTTTATCTAAGTCCTATTTAATCAAAGAATATTAACAAGAAAAATAGTTGTTATTCTCTGTCCAGTGTTGAAAACGTGTAGCATGGTTTGCTCTGTCCGTATGGCCTCAGGTGTAAGCACCAGATAGTTTTTTAATATGCCTAGTGGCAACTTAGCTAGAATATAATAAGGACAGCATTAGTAATCTATATGCAGTAAACGTATTCTGAAGGGCATACTATATATGCCTAATAATATTTTAGGCTATTAAAAAGTCTTAATATAGATTTAACGTCAATAGACAAATGAGAGAAGAACCACTGCCTTGAATTTACAGTTCAGTTTGGTAAAGGAAAAATAGTAAGAACAAGAACAAAGTCTGTTTGTGAACAAAGTTGCATTCAGAGACCTGCGAGTGACACATGCTGCCATTACCACTCTATTTCCACTTTGTGAAATTAGGTAACTAGGCCATTAACTTGTGGAAAGACACTCTGCAGTGTGATTCTTTTAATGACAACTTTCCTTTGCAAGGGCTTAGGCATTGTTTTTGGCCGCTCAATGTCTTTCAGATGATTGGCATTACGTTAATGAAACACTGACCATTCGTTCACTCATTCATTCAAGAAATATATATTGTGCATCTACTGGTGCCCTCAGGCGTCCTGTCTGAGATGCTATAGATACAGCGGTAATCAATATAGGCAAAGCCCCTGCCTTTTTCTAGTGGGAATAGTGATGGATGAATAGATAGATAGATAGGTAGAGAGAGAGAGACGAGCAGATTTCAGGTGTGGTTGACTGGTCTAAAGAGGACTAAAGTAGGCGAAGGATAATAGAAAGTATCAGGGAAAGAGATGCTATTTATACAATGTAGTCAAGAAGGGCTGTCTAATAAGGCAACATTTAATCAGAGATCTGAAGGAAGCAAAGGAGAGACACACATAGAAATCTGCGATAACAGTATGTCAAGGCCGAGGACACACCAGACGCAAAGACGAGCACTTAGAGATCCAATTTCAAATTAACTATCTTATTGGGTTCTCCCTACTAATAACTAAGAATAACATGGGGACCAAAGGCCTGATTTTCACCACTCTGCGGTTCCATGGCAGGCCCATAAAACACGTCAGCAGCACAACTGCAGAGAGCTTCCTCCGTATATTTCACGTCAGAGGAGAAACTTTATGGGAGGCATATTTCATTCTGAATAGAAAAGGAAATAAAAAACATTAAAAGAAAAATGCAGCTCACTGATCACCTCTCAAGTGATTGTGGTTGAGAGCCCATCCCCAACAGAGGTCAGCCTAACCACATGAATGGATTGTGGATCTTCAAACGGAACTAGTCTTGATACTTTACAAAAAAAGCATTTTAGTGAAATTATGACTCAAATCTCTCCTTTACTTCTCGTTTTCCAAAAGCTTAATTGAAATGCTAAGGCTTTGCAACCATTGTGCTGTTTTTGTTATCGTAGCTAGTTCTTGGTGATAAATTCCACTAACCATCTTGGTTTGCCTGGGACTAAGGGAATTCTCAGGACACTGATACTAATGGGACATGAAATTTAGGCTGAGTTAAAAGGGAAGTGAAAGTAGCAGATGGTGGGTTGGATAACTGAAAAATAAATAAACAAACAAATCAAAAAGTGAATTAGATATCTTAAAGAAGGCGAGAATTAGAGTCTGTTAGAGTCTGGGTACTGGAATAAGTGAGCTAGAAAAACACGAGCAGGTAGTCAGAAACTGAGATGTTCGGTATGGAGATTTTAGAGGTCGTGTAGGTATAGATTGCAAGAAGACAATCCTTCCTGAATTTCTACATGTTCCTACATGGCCAGGATTTTCTGAACAATGGAAGTTGACATACTATAAAGATACAGAATGTCTCCTCTTCCCCAGAGGCAACTGTTCACATTTTATGAATAATAAAATTTAAAGACAGCTTTCTTGCTTCCCCCAGAGTCAATTTCCTACATTCCAGTAAAGACCTTCCCATCCTCCCCCAAGAGAGGATCTGTTTATATTCCAGAGTGAAAAACAAAGTGTCTTTCTCTCTCTCTCTCTCCAGAGGGGAGGTTGGGAAGATATGCCAGCAGTTCCAATATAAACTCTGGGTTTCATGATTTCAGTTTCTCTCTTGTGATACAAACCCCTGCAGACACAGATAAGTCTGACTCTTGCCTTGTCTTGCCATGGGGAATTGGGGTGTGGGGGACAGATGTTCTGTGAGTACATGAAAGTTCTGTTCCCTGATCCAGAGTTTCATGTTTCTGTACACACACACACACACACACACACACACACACACACACACACACAGGATGGATTAGGATTCTCCAGAGAAACAGGACTAATGGGATATATATAGATACATATGTAGAAAAAGATTTGCTTTGAGGGATTGGCTCACATGATGCAGGAGCTGAACGGCCCACAATCTGCTGTCTGCAAGCTGGGGGCCTAGGAAAGCTGGTAGTGCGTTTCAGTCCAAGCCTGAGGCCCTGACAATCAGAGGAACCAGCGGTGCCCATCCCAGAGCCCACAGGCCTGAGAACCAGCGCTAATGTACGAGGGCAGGAGAAGACAGGCTTCCCAGCTCGATCAGAGACATAGAATTCGTCCCTCCTCTGTCTTTTTGTTGTATTACGTGCCTCAATGGACTGGATGATGTCCCCCCATATTGGGGAGGGACGATCTTCTTTATTCAGTTTACTGAATCAAATGCTAATTTCTTCCAGGAGTCCCACCACAGACGCACTCAGAAATGATGTTTCACCAGCCCTGCAGTCACACCCTTGCCCAGCCAAGTTAACACAGACAATGAAGCATCACATGTACGGACATAAGACTGGTGGGCTAGCTGGTTAGCTTAGACCCTTCAGAGTTCCAGTCTTAAGGCTGATGACCCAAAGATGCATCGAGTGCAGAGCTGAGGGCACTAGAGCAAAAGGTCGGAGGTGAATGTGACGGGCTGAGACGCCTGACTGCTGCACAGGCCACCCGAAAGGATGTTGAGCTCCCTGATTTTAGAAGAAGGACTAGAGGGGAAGACCTTGTGCTGGGAGCTAAAGTATTCAACACATCAGCGAATGGAAAGGTAGACTGACATATAAAACCCAGACAGTCATATAAATAGAGGACAAAGGCTTCAAAACATGCTGGCATTTTTATGCATGTCACCGTCTCCTCTGAGTGAAAAAGAACTCCAGAAAGTCAGGGACACCAATATATTCATGTTTCCTTCTACAACACTAAGATTCTCAGGATAGGGGTGGGGAGAGGGAAAGAAAAGGGAAAAGGAGGACACCCTGAGGTGAAGACAGCAAGGATACTAAGTGTGCTGTGCTGATATACCTGGGAGCAGAGGGCCCGTGGAGAATTTTTAATGATATGAAATAAATTAGACCTGCATTTTTGTTTTGTTAAAAACCAGGGAGATAGAATGAAAGCATTTAATGCTTCAGGTTATTCTTAGATGCCCTTTTATTTCATTAAAACATCTATGAAACGATAAAACTTTTGACTTGACAGTCCCATTACATACGTGGAAACCCAACCTCAAAGGAGCGGCGTTTAAATCTCAGGCGGTGAAAACGTTTGGAATAGCTTGTTTATGCTGCTATGCCTGCTTGTTCACAACAGTAATTGAGCTTGTTTCTTTTCATGTTTCACGGCTCTGTGAACTGAGCTTTCTTCTTTTTAAGTTAAGGAAAGCACAGGAGAAGAGGGATAGAGAGGCAGCTCTCCAGTTGTGGCTTCAAGGCTTATAGAAATGAATTCACAGGTGGAATTGTAAATTTCCAGTAAACATACATGTCCAAACGGAGAGTGGATTTTCAACATGGGGAATGAGCATATAGACAAAAAGTTATTTTTACGAAAAATCACTAGAATTCGAATTCAGTTGTAAAGATAACATTTTTCTGGGAATTACAGTTTAGGAAGCTATCATTAAAACCGCCCTCTTTTCCATGTTTTGCACTTCTAGGTCTTTGCCTTCTCCAGCGTCTTAGGGTTGCAGCTGCTGGTCCCCTCCTTGGGCTTTTTCCCCATTCAAATCCCAAACCAATCCTCCCTCAAGAAAAGAGGCTCTCACGGTCCTACCTTCCCTTCCTCAGGCCAATCTCTTCTGATCTTCGGGCTTATCCAGAGTTTCTGAGCCTGGTTCCTCATGGTGTCGGTCCTAGGCTGTAGGACTGATTCCTATCTTGGTCTACCTCTCACTCTCCCCTGAGGACTTAGCACCGTACTCAATCAGTTAGGGCCCTGCTCCGTGTAGCAAATCTCCCATGTTGCTTTTCCTTGGAACTATTTTGCACCCACCTTTGGCACACCTGCTACTTTACTTTGACACACCTGGTGCCATCCCCTGCTGAACCAGACCTGGAGATTTCCAAGCCCTCATTGATGTACATTGCACGTGGCTTGCCCCCTGGAGTCTCAGCTGAGGGTTAGCTTTCCCATCCCCCTCACTCCGCCCCTCCTACCCTTCACCGTCTCCTTGGAGGAATACGGCCTCAATGCACAGGGGAGTCATGTGCTATGAAGCCTGAACCTTCAAGAGGCTATGTTTAATTTTGCTTCTGTAAACTGAGGAAAAATAAATTCAGCATGTGTCTTAGGATTCCTTCCATTGCTAATTATATACATCTAATTATACTAGCTGAAGATAAAAAGTAATGTATTGGCTTGTAGGGTTTAAAGCCTAGAAATGGGTCCAGCTTTAGGCATGACTTGAGGCAGGAGCTCAAATAAATAAATCAAGTCTTGGGTTTCTTGGCTCTGGGTAAACCCTCTTGCCTCCATTCCCCATGCAATGATTTTTTTTTTTCTTTTCATGTGAATCAAGATAGCTCCTTCTCTATCCTCCTGATTTAGCAATGCTATCAGAAGAAAGCCTTTCTCTCACCGTCTCCAAGTACCCGTCTCAAGTCTTGTTTGGGTCTCCTGACCCTGCTTGCACAAATTGCTGTGGGCAGGAAGCGAAGTGCTCTTATTAACAAGGACTGGGTCCAAGCATGGTGGGGAGAGTCAGGGCACTCTAGATGGACAGCTGAACTCATGTGCCCATGCTGAGGCAGGGGAGAGGGCGGAGATCACATACCAAAAAAGCAGGATGTAATTGCTATCGTAATATGGAAGGGATGCTAGGCAGAAGTTTTAGGATCCTTCTTCCTAAACGATGTTAACCCCTGTCCTATCTGTGCTTCTCAAAGTCACATATAAGGTAAGCAATCATCCCCATTTGCCCAGAACTGCTCTGGTTTTAGCCCTGAAAGTTTTGTGTCGCAGGAAACACTGTAGTTCCAGGCAAACCAGGATGGCTGCTTTTTCACCTTAGGGGTACATTCAAGGTCCCAGAAAAAAGCGAGAATCGTCTTCCTGAAACCTCAGTTTTAGTGAATAGTAAATTTTTATTAAAAACGTATTTCGTAAATTAAAAATATTTGTAAATTAAAAATATGGAGACATTTTTATGGCATAGAATGTGAAATTCTCATTGATTTCTAATATACTTTGAAACTTCCAAAAAATGTTATAGTCACAGAACCCTCTGGTTCATGCTCCTTTTTTTTCCTTAGGTGAAAATCTTGAAAAGCACTGATTAACTGATACTTGGTTTCAAAGATGCTGAGCTATTGTAAACCACTTGGACACCATTAAAAAATGGCTGCATTAGAGCTGTACCACTTTCACACACATACACAAAGACTTGCAAGGAAATCATTTTTATACAATTTTCATGCGGGTTTTAGGAAGTAGTCAGTACTGAGGAAGGAGTGTCAAGGTTAGGGACTTCAGTGTGCCCATCACTCAAAACCCTAACCCTGCAAAAGTTGTGACTTAAGATCTTGGGCAATTTTCCTCTGGGTGGTGAGAAAAGGCACCTTTAGTGTGTTGTCTGAAGTTGCTCTCCTCCTGCATGACAGCTCCTGTGTTAGTTACCCCAGCCCTTCAGAAAGTCTGCTCTACCTTTCAGCATCGGGCGCTGCTGATGGGGAGTGTGAAGGGGTAGAAGGATCAGAGGAACTGAGGAGGCTGAGCACTCACCCTCCTGCTGCAGCGTTCAGAGGAGGAGGGCATCCCGTCAGGGAACCATGCCTGTGCATCTCAGTGACCACGGTGCAGCGGCAGGCGGTGGGAGGAGAGCTGCCAGGTGGGCGACTCAGCGGGGACGTAGGTATGACCCACTGCTTTACAGATACACACAACGCCGAGCCAGTTGGCCCCTGGGAGAGAGGAAGACGAATGCTTAGGTTACATTGCTTTGTCCTCAAGTAACTAAGTAGGATCACAGTTATCAGAATCAATATATCATCTCAGGGCTGAACAAGCAACAAGTTGTATCTGATTGTTGCTTTGAGTGGAACTTAATGAGCAAGCCAACAGAAGCGAGAGGAGAGACTAGAAGTCGAGCCTGGCCTCACAGTACTTGCACGGCCTTCGGGGTGGAAGAGGAATCAACCGCTACGTTGACTAAGGATGTAGCAGTGCCACCTAGTGGTAACTCAAAATTGTCACAAAAATCATCAGAAAAATTAGGATTGTCCTGTTAAGACAACACGTGTACTCTTTCAGATAACGTCAGAAGCTTTATTTTTAAACTCCATACCTTAACCAAGCAAAAAATCACCAAGATTTTTCAGTATTCAGAGATTAATACTTTTCCCATTATATATAATTATAATACCCTCCATCTATTCCCATCACCAAAAAAATCTCAGCTATGAACCACTGAAAATTTGACAATAAAGATTTGGGAAAAGCGGTGGTGAACTGATAGACTAAAAACCTCTTTTAATGATATCTATTAGATAATTCTAGTTTATAATCATGCCAATGCATATGCTATTTTAAGCTAAGCATTCTTTCAGTTCTCTTACAGCCAGAGATTATCTTTTTTTCCCCCAGTGAACCTACATGTGATGTTAGGAATCAATCACGTTGATTAGATTTAAAGTCTACATATCTGTCATCTCAATGAGTGTATTATGTACACAAAGCTAGGTCCCTAAATATCGCCAGCACAACTGTTGAAAAGCCCGTGGAAATTCATGCGTTGACTATCGCCCCTCCTTCTGGCTGCCCAATTCCAATCATGGTCTGTGCGCTGTTTTGCACTTCTCTTTTAAATTGTAAGTAACTGATAGATACGTAAACTCTGTCCTATCTGGCAAAGATTCAGTTGACTTCCTCCTCTTTCCCAGAAACACAATTTCTGCTTCCATTTGAAAGTCATTTCAATATTCCCTTACGCACCATATACATTTGTGAAGTTCTGAATTTTTTTGAACTGGTTATAACACCTGCCTGGTTCCCTTCTATACTAGTAAAATGCTTGTAACTGGGGAAATGGCATATGATTGAACAACACACTGCTCAAAATTTAATTGTGTTTTCATGAACTAGAGGGGGAAATCCATTTGTACAGCAAAAGCAATGATACTAAAACACTCTGGCAATCAGAGAGTTCGAGAATACCCGCAAATTAATCCCTAAGGATCTTGCCTCAAGTTTCAACATAAAAATGAAGCATTATGCAATGCAAAGGTTTGAAAAGCTAAATATAACCGTCTTTAAAAGTATTAATTTATCAACCATAAATTAAAAAATTTTAACATTCATTTAACAGAACAATTTATGTAAGTGGTAAGTATTAGATGTTCACCGACCTGCTTAATAGACATTCAAGATTGACTTGCTTATTTACTTAATTACTTTGTCCACACTCTCCTTTTGAGAAAAAAATTTTTCAATATTAACATCTCCAGAAGAGAATTTGGATCCATTGCTTTCTTATTCCTCTTTCATCTCTAAAAAACCTAAAACTATAATGTAGTTGTGGAATCAGAGTGGCATAGGGACAAGGGAGTGTGGAAAAATAACATGCAAAAAAATTAAAAAAAGGACATACTCTTTATTAAACTGTTGTGCTCCTTAGAAAAATTTTTTTAGGCCATAAAATCAACCAGTTTATAAGTTTTCCCTCTGGAAAAGCACAATGTAACATATTATTTTCATATTTCATAAAATATATTCAGAGATTTTTCTTTTCTCTCTTTTTTTTTTCCTTTTGGCAAGATGGCTAGGATTAAAAATACAGTAACACAGAAGAAATCCTCTAAGGTTTAATTTTACGACTGCTCTCAAAAAGCATAGCCAAAGGAAATTTGGCCATGCACTGAACAAGATTTTATAAATGCTAGATTTTAACTTATTATTGTAGATGATCTTAAGAATTTTAAAAAACATGTGAAAAATGATTAAGTGCTCTTCGACCTGGTGTCACCAAAAGATTAAAATTGTGGATTAAAGATAAATTGTTGGCAGTCATCCCCAGAACAACAAGCTTTGTTTTAGGGGCCCAAAGTCTTCTGAGATATTTTTGGCAAATTGCATCATGTGGGACTCCCACTCATAGCAACAACATCTTGTCTTGTTTTCACAGCAAAATGATCTAAGGCATATTTTCCATAACCAGAAGTCTCAACCTTGCTTTATTTTATCTCAGCTTTGTCTGTTGCAGTGTGTCAGTCTCATATGTACACTTCTTCAGTGCTCTTTATAAAGCTTTGATACATTTTATTTAGATACATAGTTATGTATATGCAACACACACACACAGGAACGGAATGCCCACATTAAGGAAATTCTAGATTTAGAGAGTTAGAATATCTCAGATAACATTTGCCTGTATCTTATACCAAAAAAGATTTCCATTTGGGATACAATAAGCCTAAAACATATTATTTAAGAGGATTATGGTAAAATTAAGGGTATAAGCTCATGGCAAAATTAAGGGTATAAGCTAAGCTGTCCAAGCAAACAAGAATTATTTTGCCTAGTTTCTATTAACTCCCAATACTCACTGCAAATATATGTTCAAAAATCATCTTCCATTTAAAATAAAAAATGTATTCACCTAATTTTCTTTCAGTCTGATGGGCCAATTGTACACTATTGGGATATTTTAGTATTAACTGGAGGCAGTCATTTGCCAAGATGAAACAGTAATTATTGAGAGAAAATTTACATATGGTAAAGTGCAGCTTTGGCCAGACACAGTGGTGGTGGATTCAGAGCACAAAACCTGAGGTCATCTATCTTTGATGTTTCCTACAGCTGGAGATGAGTGGCACATTTTCAAGGTTATGATAGATAAACAGAAATAAAGACAAATCAATGGATAGATAGATTGATGGCTTTAGAAACACCAAGAATCATAATGCACCCTGTGTCGCATATTTAGACACATTTAAGTAATTCTTAGTGGTGTGCTAATGAATGTTTAACAACCAGTGCTCTGAATAAACAATGTGTACATATATGTACACAAGTTTATTACAGATTTTGCTGAGATAAAGGTTGTGTTGCATGTTTACATATAATAATGCAATATTTTATTTTATATTCCATATAGCTAATTGATTTTCACAGAATTCTTTCTGAATTTTTGCCAAACTCTTCTATTTGTAGCTGAATGACAGTTGCAATAGATAAATGAACATAGTGCCTTGATGCTGATTGATATTTTCCTTTATGTTAATGAGTGAACAGGGAAACAATGAAGGCTTCTTACTTAGTTGTTGACCTTACCAACGTCTTTGTATAATAGGTTTTGAATATTAGAAGCAGTGTCCCTCAAATTTTTTTGCTATTTATACTGTAATAACTATAGGCATATCACTCTTTACAGTTGAATTGCGTTATTAATATTTTCTCCATCATTTCCTTAAGTTTATACCAGGGATTGGCAAATAACTTGTTTGGTCAAATACAGCTTGTTTTCGTAAATAAGTTCTTTGGGGACACAGGACACCTATTTATTTATGTCTTGTCTGTCTGCTTTCAAGCTACAACAGCAGAACTGAGGAGTTGAGATGGAGGCTGTATGGTTTGCAAAGCCTAAAATATTGATGTTTACTCTCTGATTCTTTCCAGGAACAGTTTTCTGACTCTGGAAATAAACCAGCACTTACCAACAGAACTTTCTGTGATTGATAATGAAAATGTTCTTCACCCATGCTGTTTAATACAGAAGCCACTTAACCACACTCACTGTTGAGCACTTGAAATGTGTCTACTGCAACTGAGGAGCTAAACTTTTCATTCTTTTTAATTTATTAAAAAAACCCACATGCTGCTAGTACTTACTTTATTAGACAGTTTAGGTCTAGACAGTCAACAAAACCATGAATCACGGCCTGATTTGCAGCATTTGCTGATTTGGGGATTGTAAATACACTGATTTTGGCTAGTTTCAAGCATCCAGTATCACATCATGGAATGACGAGTTGGGAAGAAATATACAATATTATATAGTATTTCTACCATGCAGACTTAGACATAAATAGACATAATAGATATAAATAACATCAATAACATAGATACAGATAAAATACTAAAAATAATTAGAAAGTGATGAGCATTGAGTATTTGTTTTTAATAACATTTTAAAATTATAAGTTTATATCACTTAATTTTACTAAGAGCTCTGTACAGCAATGGGTTGCTAAAACCCTGAAAACTATGACAGCTGTCTCTCTCAAGCCAGTGCGATCTGGTTTCAGCCAGCGTCTTTATACACAGTAAGTCTCTAAGTATTTAGTTCTCTACATGTTTACTGCATATCAGTTTGATCGTTTTTTTTGTCATGCTTATTTCTGTTCTCTTACCATTTTTACATTAAAAATAGTGTGAGAAAGCTTTTCACTTAGGTGAATCTAAAGCCCTTTTAGCTAAATTTTCCTAAAATTTAAGTTCAAGAATTTCTACCTGGTTGCTTTTTTTTTAGGATATCCACAAAAAATGCACCTGTCACATTAAATGGCCTGGAACACCTTTTCAAAGCCACTGCTCTCACAGAACATGTCTATCCTTGAAGACTGATTGACTAGAATCAATTGGTTCCCCTAATCTCTCTTCTAGCTAAGAACTAATGATTGCCCTGAAACTGTCAGCCTGAGTGTCTGACTTTTTTGGCTGTGAGATGAGAGCATCAGATTAAATATTTTTTGAATAAAAGAATGAAAATCTCAGTAAAAAGATGTTTTCCTTAGAAATTAGGTTATACTATTTCTTTGGGTTCTGGATCTAACTATATCTGTGATTGTTTAAACCTCCCTTTCAAAACTTGTGAACCAAATCATGGTAAAGGGAGGAGAGTACTTAATTGGGAGTCTGGGATCATGATATCAATTCTGCTGCTAATATAGCTGTAGGATCTTGACAAATTCTAGAACTTTCCAGGCCTCAAGACCTTCATCTTTCAATTGTGAATTCATAATCAGACAATTTCTAATGTGTCATTTGGTTTTCTGATTCTTAACTGGAGAGTTGAAACAATTATGAAGCAATTAGTTGTAAAAGACTTTGATGGAACAAGCTAGACATTGGGTCTTTGACAACCTTTTCTCTTCATGTTTATTGTTGACACTGTACCGAGCAAATATCTGTCATAAATGAAAATGACAGTCTTTTTTCCCAGAAATGTTTCTTTCGATCTCCCCTCCATCATTCTTATTTTCATCATCTTAATTCAGGCCATCAGCATCTTCTCCCTACTCGATCATGCTTTTCATTTCTCTGCACCCTTATGTACCCCCAACATTTGTAAGGTATCTTTTCTCAAGAAAAAGCTCTGGTTTTAGAGGTTAAGGTCTGTCTAAGGTCTAACCTAATCAGGGAGTCCAATGTCTTCTTAAATCTGGTTTTATTATTTTTTCAGTTTAATCTTTTGCCAATTTCTTTCCCTCCTCTTATCTTTAGATATTCACCTTCACCTCCTCCAGAGAATACAAACAAGTCAAAATTAGTTAAATCAATCACGCATTTCCCCCATTTTGTGCTTTTGGCCATGTGTTCCTGATGCATAGTATGTCCAGTCCTTTTTTCCAACAGGTGAAATCTATTTGTTTCTTAAGTTCCTGTCCAAATATCAGCCTTCTTGAGAGTTACTCTGAAAACAAAGAAAATTTTCTCCTTCCCTCATCTGAAATTATCTCACAGAACTTTTATATAACCCTACTTTAGGACTTAACACACCAAATATATTTAGGTGTTGTCCTCTATACTTTCTCTGGTAGATTATGTGCTTAATTTTTTATTTATCCAACCATTCATCCAACATTTATTGAAGATCTGCTATTCATCAAGCACTTCATTAGAATGCAGAGAACAGACCTGTAAGAACTGATTCTAGCTTTTGACAAGTTTGTCTATGTGGAGAGGTAACTTTTAAGTCAATTTTAATTTGCAAAACAGAATGCTAAGTGCCGCGATAGGGAACAGTCTGCACAGAATACTTTGTAAGAAAAAAGTGTATAAAAAAAAAGTGTATGGCATAGGAGGTTCAGAATTACGTCCAGGGAGTTTCCCTGGTTGGCCGGTTGGGGCAAACCATAATTTACTAACTATTCAGGGGCTTCCCTGGTGGCAAAGTGGTTAAGAATCCTCCTGCCGATTCAGGGGACACGGGCTCGAGCCCTGGTCCGGGAAGATCCCATATGCCGCCAAACAACTAAGCCCGTGCGCCACAACTACGGAGCCTGCGCTCTAGAGCCCAAGAGCCACAACTACTGAAGCCCAGCGCGCCTAGAGCCCGTGCTCCGCAACAAGAGAAGCCACCACAATGAGAAACCCACGCACCGCAACGAAGAGTAGCGCCTGCTCACCGCAACTAAAGAAAGCCTGCGCGCAGCAACGAAGACCCAAGGCAGCCAAAAATGAAGAAATAAATAAATTAATTAATTTTTTAAAAGATCTGAAAAATGCTATTAAAAAAACAAAAAATTATTAACTATTCAGAGTCTGACATATAATTAAAGCTCAGTAAATGTTATTAAACACATATTCCGAGTATATGAAGGTTTATTTTCTCCTGGGTGTTTAATAAAGGTCATTGGTAGTGAAGATATTTCAGAGATACGAAGAAGGAAATATGAATGACAGTGCCGTTTCCATTCAACCAGATTCCACAAGGAAAATGTCAGTTTGCACACTTTGAGGGCAGGTGTATTAACTACATTCAAATCCACCAATAGAGACAAATCGCATTCATAGGAGTTTTGCAGAGAGCTTCTTGAGCCCAATCAGACTATAACGAAGTGCAGAAGAGACCCCATTCTGTACTCACCTTCCAGGTGAGGATCAAGGCTAGTGTAGCCTAGACTCTGAAGGAGGCTCAACTCCCTCCCTCAGGCTCCTCAAGAAGATGGGGTGATTTATTTATTGTATACTTGACTCATTTTCCTAGAAAGTGCAAACCCGGTGTGCGGAATCTGTTAGGTGGTGAGAACGCTGGCGGTTCACTGTTCTTTCCTCCACTTTCAGCCTCCCTGTAAACTCTGCTGAAGCCTAACCCAGGGCCTGGGAACCACAACTTCAGAGCCGACTCCCGGTTGCCAGGTAACCACCTGGGCGTGCACAGTCTCCGGGGGTCAGGGGCCGCCCCCGCCTCTCCCCAGGCGCTCCAATCAGCGGCCAGTGTGGCTGTCACGTGGGGCTCGGAGCGGGACCCGGAGCGCCGCGCGCGCGGCCAGGCTTGCGGAGCCCGCCTCCGCGCCCTTCAGACCCCGCGGCCCGGCCGCGTAGCCTCGGAGCTCGCGGCGCAGGAGGAGAGGGCGGTGCGGGTCGGGTCCGGCCGCCGCGCCCGCTTCAGCACCTTCCGCTGTCCGCCGCTGCTGTCGCCTCGTCCTGCAGGTAGGGGCCGGCGGGCCGCAGGGCGAGGGACGCGGGCGGACGCGGGCTGGAGGAGGGCGATCTTCGAGCGATGGGGCGTCGCGGGGCTGGTGGGGGTCCGCCCGCCCCCGCGACGGTCGCGGACCCGCGTGCGCGCGTCCTGTGGGGCTTGGCAGGCGATGAGGCCCCGAGCGCCCGCGCCACTCACCGGCCGACGACGGGACGCAGCAGAAGCAGCAGCAGCCCTTGCGCCTCTGAACTGCCCCTGGAGTGTCACCTGCGTCCCTGACCGGGGACACTGCCCTTATGTTTTAAGATTATTCAGCCTCAGTGCGTCTAGAGTCTAGATTGTCGCTCTCGTTACTGTGCCCGTGGGCGCTTCTGTAAGGACCCCCGCCCCCCTGAAGGTGGCCTTCGTACTCAGGCTGCGGCAAGAAACCCTGGGGTCAAAGGGAAGCGCGTTCCAGAAAAGACAGACAGTATTGAATCTCAGAGGCGCACTGTGTGCTAAGCGAATCTTAAAAATATAATCTTTCCTATTTTTCAGAAGCTAACAAACCCAGACTTACTCTTTTGCATGCAGATATTAAAAGGAGCAAGCATTGGAGCTTTTTTTTTTTTTTTTACTATATTAAGTAAAAGCAGTTGATTTGAATGAAGTTTAGTGATGCCTTGGATCATGTATCAGAAGTAAAGCACACTTGTTTTGTAACTTCCATGTCCATTTGTATATGTATTTGTTGACTTTTTTAAATTTAAAAGTCTCCAACAATGGTTTAAAGAGAGAGATTACATTTCTTTCATTGTCTGAGTATTTCAGAAATAGATACCCTTCGGAGAAACTCATTTCCCTACCAATTTTTATAACCGAAATTACGAGTCTTCCTTGAACATTTAAAATCACCTCAAGTGAGAAAAAGCTTTCCCTTTAGGGTTTGTTTCTCTAACAGTAAATTCTTTGGGGAATTTCAAAGATTCTCTCCAGGTTTTCATATCTAATTTCTTGCTCACAAATCTCCTAGGCTCATTAACAGTGAGAGGATAGTCTTGGTGTGATTATCATAGAACACAGCATGGTCTTGGGTGTTATGTTGTCTCCCTCTTATTGGCATTAGTGGAGCTGATTCTGGGCTTGTGGTGTGGACAGCCCCTGCAGAAAAGCATTCTCTTACATCCTGTTGAGATTCTGCCTCACTGGCCTAAGTGTGCAAGAATGTGAGCGTGGTCACATCTTACCTGTGTGAAGACAGAGATCTGAGAAATCAGTCTGACAGTCTTTCCTGTTCTGTGATCTAAAATTAAATACAGTAATTAGATGCCTTTGAAAAGTTGTCAGTTAATTCACCAGAGTTTGGGGAACCGTGCTTTAGGTGATAGTTTAGAGATTAATGTTACAAATGCTAGGTTTAGGTCATTGCATTGAGAGTTCCTGGGAAGTTTGCTCAACTGGAATAAACCAACGGCTTGGTTGAAAGGGCCCACATGGAAAGAAAACTCATATACTTCTTAAGTGAGCTCCACAAACTTACTCTATATTAAAATGGCTAGTTGAATTTTACTACTTATATTGAGCTGATTTTCCCTGTGTTTATAGTAATAGGAATACTTAAAGAACTGTGGGTATCTCTGAAAAAAAATTAGATATATTTACTTAAAAGTTTGAAATTCTTCATTCTTTTTATCTTTAATGATTAAATATTGCTGTACTAAAAACTTTTGTTACTACTCACACAATAATCCTATATAGTCGAAAGCTGCAAATCAATTTAGCTTAGAAAATAATGTTTTTAAATTCCTCTGCTCCCAGTAGATGGACTTCTAGGGCTAGAGTGTTTTTTGTTGTTGTGTTCTGTGGACTCTACCTTGCAGCCCTTAGCCTGAGCATGGGTGAGCTACAGCAGCTTTTATATTGCTCAGAGAAGAGTAAGAACAGTTTTATGTTTGTTTGTTTGTTTCTTTTGCCCCAGAAGATACTGGAAGTCCAACATGAATGATTAGATGTCCCTGTCAATAAAATATGTGCAAATTCTCCATACTACCTAATTTTACTTGCCTAAACTCTGTAATGAAGACTAAAGTGAAATTCAAACAATTTGAAAGGATTTACATGTCCTTCCTGTATTCCAGGATTTATTCAAAATCAGATCTAATATGCAAGAAAGGTAATGGTTTACCAGATTACCGAATAACGTGTTTACCCAGCCATTCATGGTAATGATGTGTATACAAACATTACTACTACTTTCTGCAATTGCTGAATTATCTCATCTTGTATTTTGTATCTATTCCATGTAGCAGATTGAAATATTAAAGTGAAATTATGTATGTAGCTTCCAGTGTGTCTTCAGGAACAGAGATCTTATTGAGAATATTTTAATCCATAGAAATCATATTAGGAGTTTGGGAGGGATTTCTTACTGACACCTCCTTTTCTTTCATGTGAGAAACATATATTAGACCAAGAGTGGCTGGCATTTTTCAACATCCAAGACCATGCTGTGTTCTATGATAATCACGTGGAGATGATTCTCTCACTGTTGATGAGACTATTCCTTGGAGATTTATAAGCAAGAAATTAGATGTGGATACCTGGAGAGAATCTTAGAAATTCCCCAAAGAATTTACTCTGTAGAGAAGTAACAGATCCTAAAGAGATCTGTAGAGAAACAGATCCTAAAGGAAAAGCTTTCTCTTGCTTGAGGTTACTGTTACTGTTCAAGAAGGACTTGTAATTTCGGTTATAAAAATTGGTAGAGAAATACACTAAAATGATCAACTTTGACCTTTGCCTTTGTGTATTGGAAGGGAAAAAATCCCATCATGACTGACTAGAAGAATTTCAAAACTTCTCATGGTAAAACATGGGCTGTCACATGAGGAGACCAGTTTCAGGTTGTTTTTACTTGATCTCAATGACTAGACAAATATAACTTGAAATAGGCTAGACTTTGTTAAAAAAGCAACCTGGAATTGGAGCCACAGATGGCACATGCATCTATATATCACATTATCAGCTACTTGAGTGAGATAATTTTTTTTAATAATGATAAAGGCTTACTTTTTATTACTTTACAGGTACTTACAACATTGATTTAGTAGCCTAATTATCTCCTAAAATTCTGGAAGTCTGTATTCTAGTTTAGGAAATACATGTGTCACAGAAACAGGCAAATCTTGCACAGTAAGATCATAGGAGATAATTCAGCAATGTTATTTGCTATTAAAGGGATAATTGATAACTGTCATGTTCAGGAAAGCTCTTATCAAAAGATGCAAGAAATAATTTTCCATGCTTCGGTGAGGATGTTACAACATTTAAAATTTGGTTTATAAATTTGAATGCTCAGATGTGGAGAACTCATAGTGGAGGTTGTTAAGTAATTTAGCTTATGTTCAGATTTGTTGTTCTCTTCCAGTTGTTGACACTTTAAGTTATGAGCATGTACCAGTATCTCAGGTGAGCTCATTTGCAATTATGTATAATAAGCTCAATTTCATATCTCATACACAAAAAAACTTTCCAATTGGAAAACAGAAAGTAGTTCTCACTACACAGAGCAGTCGTGTATGATGTGCTGTTGGAAAAACTTCATTTTTCAATACAATACAGCGCCACACGGAGCCCTGAAAATTGAATAGTTGGTTAATAAGAAGTAGGTACAACTTAATTTTGGCCCATTAAGATAAAACTTTTTGAATGAGTCTTAATGAAAAGAGTTATGCAAATTTTACTTTTAAGATAAACATGGTAGCAGGTTTAAAGGAGTCATTTCAGAATTTAAGCTAGAAGGATTCTTAGAGACCAGTCAATCTAACACCATTAACACTAAACACACAAAAATTAAGTTGCTCAAAATTGGGAAAATTTCAATGGGAAAGCTGGTCTGGAACCTCAGGTCTAACACTCAGCATTGCGCCGCTCCCTAAAGAGGTGTAAAAATATATCACCTTTCTCTTTTATTATATTTCTTCAAGTGACTAATTCAAAAGTTTGAGTAGTTAAGATTTAGATCACTTTTGTATTTTTCAAGTGATTATTGTACATAATGAACAAATTGCATGTGTTTGGTCTCATCATATAGAAAGTTTGCTTAAAATATTAATTAAAAAGTGTTTTCCCACAACTTATAAATTTTTTTGATTTGCTCATTAATACGATTTAAGTTTTTCTGCAAAGTCTTCTGTGATTTAAGGGGGATCCAGTTATCTTATAAATTCTTTATCCTAATGCACCTCAGTGGTACTTAAGTGTACATAGCCATCACATCTACAATTGAATGTTAGAAATAAGAAGCTTTTGGAAGTTACATCTGAAGCCTGGATTATGGTTAAAATTGGGTAAAATTTTGAAGTTGCACGCATTTATTTTCTAGACTTTCTGACCCTTTGGTACTAGACGCCATCTAGAATGGTGTTATTCGACATGTATCTTAGACCAGCATCCCCTGGGAGCATGTCAGAAGTGCATACTTCCAGGCCACAGCCCTGCCAAATCAGAATATCTGAGGGAGCACCCGGAATCAGTGTTTTCAGGAGCCTCGAGCGATTCTAACGCAAGGTCACGCTTTAGAAGTACTGATAGAAGGTACGTTGTGCCACTGGACCCAGTCTTCTCTTGAACTGGTAGTGTTCGTATACAACTCCACCTTTGAAACTTTACTTAAACTACTAAATAAATGAACTCATTCCTGAAAATATTGAATACAATTGTGGATACATTTCATAAACATTTAAATTTCAATAGTAGCTTTTTGGACACGATATCTCACTTGCATTATTAATTACGCTAGTTCATCTTTGTGGGAATCTTATGGTGGCTAAGGGAATAATTTTTGACAGGTGGCCCATTGACTAGATTAGTAACCTGTCTCATATATGCACTGGTCCTGCCTTAGCTGATACAACTCTTCACTTATCAAACTTTAGGATTTATTTCCAGCCTCCTATCAATGTATGGATGCATATATAAAAGAAATTTTGGATGTAGTGACTTCGTGTGAGCTATTCCTTAAAGCTTTCAAGCTTTAAATCCATTTGATTTCCTTTGTTGGTTTTTCTCAGCACTTGACAAAAATAAATTTTAACACCCTTGGCCCAGAACATGAAAATGCCAGTCTAACTGACTGTTTCTGCCAAATGAGAATGCTGATTTTCAGACACAGATAAGCATAAAGACCCACCCTACTTTAAAAACTCATATACAAAATCCAACTTACAGAACAGATGAATTAGAAGGGGGACAGGCATCTCAGGTTTACAGAACAATTCATGCCATAGCTTCTCAAGTCCTCCTTCCTGAGGAATGATCCTATTTATAAAAATAAAGCTACTTATTTTTGCCATACCCTATTATAAAAATAATCCTACATCTTTATTATGACAATGTTTACACGTTTACTTTCATAATGTCTCTTTCAGTGGAATATTTACCTCTTCTTAGTTTATGGGTGAAAAATACGTGATCTCACTCTTCTATTTCTCTTTGGCTGAGTCTCTCAGAATGGTTAATTGAAGGTATATGAATGACCCTATTGTTCAAGAAAAGTGTATTACATGTTTGATCAAATTAAAAATCTTTTCCACGTTGCAGGTCAAGAGATTCTGTAATCCTTAAAGCGCCTTGAAAATCTAATTTCATAATTCAAATCCATATAATTTTCACTTTGGTGGTTAAAATGTAGGAAGTATAAAAATAAATATCTAGATGAATGATAGATTAAGAATATAGATGGATGATGAAATAACTGCATTCACTTTGCCACATCTTTGAATTAGTGTTTTGGTCTTCTCCGTCTTACCTATAGTCCTTTGTTTTGCTGATCAAATTGGAATTCATACTGGTATAAGTGGTCATTCTGTGAGTCCAAACTAGAACAACCATAATGACCTTATTCTTTTCTATTCGCTATCTAATCCAGGATTTTAACGTAGGTTAATACTGTACTTTGTGACCTATTTTATCATCTAAGCTTTTAAGAACATCAGGATTTGACATATGTTGGGGATGCTGAGATATAATGTCCTGCCAAGCACACGAAAGGTAAATTTAGGAATGATTGAAATTTAAGAGATTAATCTGGTCAGTAGAAGTTACCAGAGGCAGTTTATCTGATAAACATCTTTGCTATTGCTGAACTGAGTAAGTAGTTCTCAAGCTTTACTGTGCTATATAAATCATCTGGAAATGATGTTAAAAAGCAAGTTTCCAGACTCCACCCCAAGATCCACTGGCCCTAGACTGTGATCCAGGAATCTTCATTTTTAGCAAGTTTCTCAGTTAATTCTGATGCAAGAGACCCGAGAACCACACTTTGAGATGCACCGATTTAGAGATTTTTTTTTTTTTTTTTTTTTTGGATACGCGGGCCTCTCACTGTTGTGGCCTC
>NW_020173204.1:411638-495843 GCF_003031525.2 Neophocaena asiaeorientalis asiaeorientalis
TGCGGCCTCTCCCATTGCGGAGCACAGGCTCCAGACGCGCAGGCTCAGCGGCCATGGCTCACGGGCCCAGCCGCTCCGCGGCATGTGGGATCCTCCCGGACCGGGTCACGAACCCGCGTTCCCTACATCGGCAGGCGGACTCTCAACCACTGCGCCACCAGGGAAGCCCCATGGAGATTTTTAAAAATTATATTTATCCTTGATAATCTATGTACATATCAGTGAAAATAGTGGTCATTTAGAATTATGGATACTAGACAGAGGAAGATCTCAAGTTAGTGGGTTAGTGGCTGCTTAAAAAAAAACCTTCCTTTTTTTTTTTTTTTTTTTTTTTTTTTTTAAATTTTTTTTTATATACACAATTTTTTTTTTTTTTTGGCAATTTCCAAATGCTTTCTAATGAGCACATATAGTAAATACTAACATGTTAACTATATGTGCTCACTAGAATTTTTTGCATCACTCTGAGCATATAGTGTATTCAAATTTTAAACACTGATTTTCAACATGATATCTTTAGGTTTTTTAAAAAATTACTATAGGCAATAGATTTCTATTAAGAAAATTAGCAAAATTCTGAATAGGACAAAGAAGAGTTCAAGAAAACTACCCTGACTCTCTGCATGGTGATGTTTGTGACCCTGACCTTTGAATACACATTTTTTTTTTTTTTTTTTTTTTTTTACGGGACGCGGGCCTCTCCCTGTTGTGGCCTCTCCCGTTGCGGAGAACAGACTCCGGACGTGCAGGCTCAGCGGCCATGGCTCACGGGCCCAGCCGCCCCTCGGCATGTGGGATCTTCCCGGACCGGGGCACGAATCCGTGTCCCCTGCATCGGCAGGCGGACTCTCAACCACTGCGCCACCAGGGAAGCCCTGAATACACATCTTTATATACTTTGATCGATTTTTCTCTTTCTCAAGCCTCCCCGGAGTGCTTCCTGGTCAGAGTCTCTGCTTTTGCTGCTCCCTCTGTTTAGTGCGCTTTCATGTAGTACCTATGACACGACTATAGTACCTTTTTAAATTTTATTATTTATTTATTTTTGGCTGTGTTGGGTCTTCGTTTCTATGCGAGGGCTTTCTCTAGTTGGGGCCACTCTCTTCATCGTGGTGCATGTGGGATCTTCCCAGACCAGGGCTTGAACCCGTGTCCCCTGCACTGGCAGGCAGATTCTCAACCACTGCACCACCAGGGAAGCCCTATTTTTACTTTTCATATAGTCAGATTTTCTGGTAAAAATACTTCAACTATTTTTGTTCTTACATATTGAAAATGTCATGTGACCTAAGCTAAAGAGAAGTATACTGTATAGATTGTCACTTTGTTACTAGTGGTTAGAATCACCAGTAACTGGAGGGTTTTGTCAGCTATATTGATTTGTTGTTTTCCAAGGGTGAGCTTTCAAATTGTTCTTAGGATGTAGCTGTTTAATATTTTTGGAGGGTCTGGTCAAGGCATGAAATGCTGGGATGGGAGCTATGTGTCACTACAGATCGCTGCCAACATTTAGGAACGTGCTGGTGGAGATTGCTCTGGGGCACACCCCTGTGGAATAGTACCGACTGAGGAGTCAGAGGATCTGCTATGGGCGTGGCATTAGCAGGCATCCACTGTGAACCATCACGGCTGAGTCCTCAGACTCTGTGGGTGTTCCTGTGGACCCCCAAATGCATATCCTTAATCTAGCCCATCTCAGTCCCCTGCTGCTTGCTTTGCAGACTTTGGTTTTTACCCATTTCCTGTTGTGAGATTATTTATTCCTTGTGTCCACCTTCCTCATCCGCTTGTCCCTGACGTTGCTTCTAAAAATACTTGTGGGTTAAAGCAGCATTAGTGCATATCTCAGAGAAAGACTTAACATGTTGCAAAATATGATGGCTGGGGGTGGTAAATGGGTCAGGAAACTCTAGGGGCAAAATAAGAAGATAAATGAAAGTGTCCAAATGAAGTTAGAAAATATAATCCAATTATACAACACCTACTTATATGTGGACAAGTCATTTCAGTTTATTTTCCCCTCTTAATTTTGTTAGTATTAGAAAGCGCTGCTGTGGATTCTTACTGTATAATTTCTTTTTATTTAGATTATATACCTGACAGCAGAAGTGTGCATTTACTGTTTTGTACCAGCAAATTTGCACATTAGCATAAAAGAAACATTGTGAGCTTCCTAGAAATCTCCCTCATGGCTCCTGTCTGTCACTACTTCCTTTTCCCTGAAGAAAACTCTCTCATAACTTCTAGTAGCATAGATTAACTTTGCTGGTCTTTAAACTTTTATAAATATTAGAATCCTATGATATTCATGTGTGACTTTCAGTCATCATTACATTGTATGGTTCATCCATTTCGTTGTGTATGGTTCATTTTAATTATTGTATAGTACCCAAGTGTATGACTGTCCTATCATCTGATCTCCCAGATTGGGGGAATCTGGTTTTTAGGGGAGACTTGTGTGTCTCCCTCTCCTCAACCCCGCTCTGAGGCAGCCAAACTCCACTTCATATCTGGGGTGGGTGCTGAGTAAGAGAGAAAGCACCTCTTCAGTGGCAGATCTGGGCTTCGTTTTGGTTCGGGATGGGAGCCCAAGATGTTTTCCTGCCCACCCCCAGGGGCTGGTAGCTTTTGCTTCTTTCCTTCTCCCAGTTCTGTGGGCAGGAAGGAGGGTTATCTGTCCCTCCCTAGAAGCAGATGGGCTTTGCTTTTACTCCCTCCCCATTGTCCCTGGGAGTGAGGGTATGTATTTCCTCTCTCCGAGTAGCTGAAGGCTTGCGCTCCATTTGGGAGAAGGATTCAGGGACCTATACAGAGTTGCATGCCTGTCAGCTCTCAGTAGCCAAGTGCTTACTATGTGCCTGAGCCACTACGGGGGACTATGTCTGATTTGCCCCCCTCCTTCTCCTAAGCCCGTAATTGAGACCTGAGGAGAAGCTCTGACAGGTGAGTGCAACTCAGCTTGCACCGGGGACCTCCAGTTATTCTACACTGATGCTCTAGCTCATATCGGCCTTTAGGACTTTCGCAGATTTTATCTGACTTTCTCCTCCCCGCTTTGATGGCAGTCACCTCTTTCTCCCACTCCCTGTCAAAGGCGAAGCCGTTAGTCTCTTTGTCTCCCCATGACTGGTCTCCTCACTCTTTGGAATTCCCTTGATTGCTTTGCAGCCTGACGATTTAATATTATCTTTCTCCAGAGAGAATACGCTTTTGCTTTTGGAAAGTATGAGGGTAGGGAAGACCCCCTCAATGCAATCATTGAATGAATCTATTTGAAGCTGAACTTCAGTCTTTGTAAAGGATAGTCTATTTCACGCTAGTTTTAAGGTGTAGACCCACATGGTTCTCACTGAAAGGGCACCATTATTAGGCCATTTTTTTCCTTGGCAGCATATGGACGCCAATTTTTTTCCCTCCAGTCTCATGAGATTATGAAAAGCTCTCCATAGCTTCTTAGTATTTCAGCCACTACTTTTAGATAGTCAGATCCTGTTGGGGAGAAAGTAACATTCCCCCCTCCCCAACCCCACCCTGTTCCCTACAAGAGGGTAGCTGTGGAATGTCCCTCTCATGTTGATGGGTGTGAAAGGAAGCAAGCCTTACAGCCAGAGCTTGGAGCTGGAACATTCTGACTTCTGCCCACATATCGCTGGGGAAAGCAAGTCATACGGCAAGTCCAAAGGCAACATGCCAGGATATATAGTCGGCCCGTGATGAGCTCATAAAAAGGTATAGATGCAGAGAGGGATATAAAAAGGTCCTGACCAGCAATCAGACCACAGGTTACTTGTGTGTTGTATGAATCCCTGCAGTAAGTTTTCTGACATTGCAAGCCATTTTACTTTATTTATTTATTTTCTTTAACACAATGACATCTAGCCTTTGATTCTTTTCATTTCCTTCCATCACTAATCTTAAAAGGCAGGAAAAATTTTCTGACTACGAATTAAGTTAAATTTGTGATTTTAACAATAAGTTAATCAGTTAGACCCGTGGACGAATACACAGATGTAAAGATGTGGAGTAAATGTCACCATGACTTTCTCCTTCCTGTTTCAGTTACTGCTAAGTGATCGTGACATGCTTCTGCTCTGAGATCAGCTAAAGGTATCAACTGCACTCCAGCCACAAGGAGATGTGAGAGTTGAACACTATTGGCCATTCTTATACTAAATGAACCAGATTCTATACACTCTCAGATAATCAGAACACCTGAAATACAATAAAAATATGTATTTTTATGCAAGATAATATTCATCTGAGATTCCATGATGTGAAATATTTTACTTTTCTTAGTTCTTGCAAATATGGTAAATAGTGCTCATGGAGAAATGTCAGGACGTATGACATGAGAACTATTATGTGCCCTACAAACGAGGTATTACTTTTAACTATATTGTATTTATAGTGATATAGTAAATACTTGGTACCTTATATGATTATAAACTAATTTTACAAATTCAAGTCTGCATTTTATTTTCCCTTCAAAAATTAATTTCTGAAATAATTTGATTAGCCATTTCTCTGCAAGGAGTTGAATGGTAATCCCATTTCCCTTGTTGATGAGTATATTACCTGTAATTTGGATACATTTCTTTAGCCCCTTTCCAAGTTGCAGTTATGTGTATACACACACACACACACACACACACACACACACACACACACCCCTTCGGTTCATGTGAACTACCACTAGTTGACAAACTCTTCTAGCATGTGTCAATTCACGCAACAAACATTTTGTACCTTCTATACAAATATGAATAAAACATGTTCCTTTGTCTTGGGCAACTCACAATTTTTGTCTCTGCAAATAACACTATCCAGTGCACACAAATATAGACTTAGAGGCATACAGATGAGGGATTTGGTGCATTTGTGAAAGGCTTCAAAGAAGAGGGACATTAAGTGGGGTCTTGATAAATATGATACAGCTCATTAGTCACAAAAGAAGGGGAAGAGGTAAGACAGCTCAGGTAAAAGCATTTCACAACTTAAAGGCATAAAGCCATGCTGGTATAGAACATGTTTAGGAATTGCAGTGAAAGCAGGTAGGTTAGTAAGTAAAGTATTTCATTAGTTTGTACAAGACAGTGGCGTTAGGGATGGAGGGAAGGGGCTTTTGAAGAGACATGTTAAAGGTAGTTGTTAAGACTTGGTGATCAAATGTAGCGGAAGGTGGAGGGGAAAGTGGTGAAAGAATCAAAGATGGCTCCATGTTCTTATTTCGGGTTACCGTCGAGTGTAGTTTTGGTCACTGGCACAGAGAATGCAGGGCAAATGAAAGACTATTGGGGGGCAGTAGAAAGGGATTCTTATCACTCGAAAGGGATAAGCTTGGCTTTACCGATGTTCATATTGAGACTACCAGGTACAAGGCTGCGGGATCTAGGTACAGTACGTACTTTAAAATGGAATTTAAGGGCTTCCCGGGTGGCGCAGTGGTTGAGAGTCTGCCTGCCGATGCAGGGGACACAGGTTCGTGACCCGGTCCGGGAGGATCCCACATGCCGCTGAGCGGCTGGGCCCGTGAGCCATGGCCGCTGGGCCTGTGCATCCGGAGCCTGTGCTCTGCAACGGGAGAGGCCACAACAGTGAGAGGCCTGCGTAACGCAAAAAAAAAAAAAAAAAAAAAAAATGGAATTTAAGGGCTTGGCATGAGAGACTGCAACCACTGAAATGGTGGCAAGATAGTTAGATATACCCTGGGTAGGCGCTAGATATAGGTCTAGGGCGGGGTAAAAAAGCGTAAGGCAGGACACAGACACAGATCTCTAACTCAGAATAGGATAGGCAATGACAAGAGAGCAAGGAAGGACCACCAGTCCAGAGGGTGGGACGCTGCAGGAGATGCAAATTCTGAGCAGTTAGCCAGGAACCATGGAACCCAAGGGCAGGACAGAAAGCATGGTCCAGATTCGGGGAAGTCAGCAAGATGGAAACAAATTGAGCACCAGAGTGTACGAGTCCTGGAGCTTCCTGTGGAAGCCTATTCCCAACTATTTTGACCTGGGGCTTCAAGCAGATATTATTGAAAATATTTCTAGAGAATAAGGAGGAAGAGGAATTCTGAAGGGTGCCATGTCCCATTTGGTATATTTTTAGAGTGAGATAAAGATGTTCTCAACTAGCTGCAGTGATGTTTATGTGTCATACATGTGTTTCTACGCCAGAAAAAGGAAAAGGGAAGGGCTGATGAAATATTTGACATAGCGTTGTCTAGTACAACAGGATAATTATCATTTGATTTATTTCTTACTTGACTATAGGCTTACCTTTTTGCTTTAGCATTATTTTCACAGACACTGTTATTTATAAATTATTCAAACTGTTTCAGCCGAAATGTGTATGTACTTCTAGTTTCTTGTACTGAACAACATTTCATAAGGCAGAGTTTGGTAAACCCCTCTGGTTGAAACACATTGTTATTACTTTAGGTGCTGACCATTCTGGAGCCGGTTTCCAATTGCCTTGATTAAAGTAGGAACATTCTATGGCTTGGATGACTTACATTTCACATTGGTTTGAGCAAGATGATTGCTATGAAGGACTACAAAGAGTAAGATATATTTACGTTGTAATTCTAATTTTCTGTGATTTTTTTCTGCTTTATTTCTCATGCAGCTGTATTTCTGTGTCATTTATATTGTGGACATTTTTGCATTGCAGGATTCTGAGGGTAAATAGGATACTTATCTGATAGACTTAAAAGCAGAGGTAAGAAGATATATAAGGATAGTCATTTATTGAAGAAAAGGTGTTTTTTTCTATCCTGATTTCAGATGAATTCTTAACGTGTTCAGATTGTCTTTAGGCTTTAAAGATAAAATAGGATTCTTTCTAATGAGATTAATGTATGAAAATAGCAATAATTTCAAGAAAGTAATTTTACATAATTTTATGATAGAAATATGTATGATAATACCATGTATTATAATAATATTGTAAAAGAAAATGAAAAAATGTTCTGAAGAAGAGTGCCACGTTCCATTTGGTAAATTTTTAGGCAATTAATTATGCTCAAAGGGATTTGCATTGTTACTATGGCAACTGTTGCGCAGCACAGCTATTCTGATCTATTTCTACTGCGATAGCAGAAAACTGCCATCTTTAAATGCACCTTATCAAAATGGATTTAGTTTAGAATAACATAAGATTTCTCTTTGATTGTGGTCACCTTTTCAATGAAGGATTTCTTAATTATCTAAATGAAGGAGATTTGTGGATTTTTCTTTTCATTAATGAGTGGAACAAAAGAGCCAGAATATCTTGATGGAGTTTTACCAGCTTTATCCCCATTGTTGTTTGAGGGCGTGTACTACTAAAGACATGCAGTGCTGAATTTTTCTTCCTTCCTCCTTACTTCTTCAGGGTACTATTCTAATCACATCAATCAAAGATATTTTCTCAGCATTTTACTTCTTTTAGATTATCTTTTTAGTTGTAAATCCTCAGCAGTTTAAGCCTCTTGGGTTTTCTTCTTCAGATTTTTTTTTTTTTTTTCAGCTGTGAAACAAGCTGGTAAACATCTCAGGAGCCAGCAAATATCTAACTCTGGAGAATAACCCTCATGGTATGGATCCTAAAGCGTTCTTCAGAAGGGAGGTTGAGAATTACTGGGTAGCTCACCATCCCGAATTCCAGCCTTAACCATAATGATAGAAATATTTCAGCTTATGAGTTTAATATCAGTATTTGAAGTTGCGCTGGACACATACACACACACACACACACACACACACGTGTGCAAGCACTGTAAGGCCAGCATCCTTTTTTATATTGTGTGTGTGCATTTAAAATGTAATAACAGTGTATTTCTGATGTTCAGACAGAAAGCTTTTTTTTTTTTCAGGTGTAGGTGTTTTTTTCAGGTGTAGGTGTAGGTGTTTTTTTCAGGTGTAGGTGTAGGTGTTTTTTTCCTCTATGGGAAAGGAAAGGGATGACAATTAATTTGGAGGGAGGGGTGACTGATTTTAAGAAAATGCGTTTTGCTAAAATTGTGTGTCTCTTTTTAGTGATTTTGAGGCAGCTCATGGAGATTTTGAGGATTCAAAATCCTTCCCTCCACCATAGCCCCAATCTGCCCTTTAATAAACTATGGCCTTTATAAGTGAATTCCTTGTTCTGAGACATATTAAAAGAATAACTATTCTCATATATAGATATAGTCCAACCCTAAAATTACCATATCCTCTTCATGAGTTTAAGCTTTTCTTGGCTCCAGTTTTGATCCGTTCTTATACAGACTTAGATGACAATGAAGCAGCTTATTCTAAGTAATGAAAATGGAAACATGATTATTTAATTTCTTCTAAAATTCCAGCTTAAAAATTTTCAGATGATATATATGTGCACATATACCCTATATAGTCAACATTCAGAATACCAGATTTTTCCATTGTTGTATTTTTAATGCTTACTGGAAAAGATAAGTTGGTTTTTGAGCTAAAAATTATAATTGAGAAATGTAGTGTTTGAAAAAAGTCACATACAAGTATGAGTTTTATCCTTAGATCGCTGAAGTGGCCTTTATACTTTGATATAATTAATATTTATGGCATATGTATATATTTCTACACACACAGCACATGTATATGAGCTTGATTTTAACTTAGTTTTATAATTTTATTTTTGGCAGTATTGTAACTCTAGCTATATTTAAATTTCATGCTTATGTCGTATAATCTTGCATATTCAGAGGTGAGCTTTAATGTTATACAAATCTAATGCAAATATACTCTTATAACTTGCTTTTTTACATTTCATACACTTACACTTCAGTGTAATTATAATGTATGCATTGTGTATTTCATATAATATAAGATTGAAACCAAGAGTAGAATTTAGGTTAAAAAAATGAAAATAATAGCTCTGTAGGGCTGTAGTTGCCAGGCAACTGACACTGTCAGTTGCATGTGAGGTGACACAATGCTCAGACTTTCTTCCTGAATCCTTTGTAAATCTGCATTATTCAGTGAACTGCAAGGTTTAGTACTTTATCTTTAAAGTGTGTATATTGTTTCTGGGCCAGAAAGATGATGTTTTCTGAAATAGCAAATCTTTAGAATGGACATGGAAATTCTTAGGTGGTTCACATAAGAAGGAAACATATTCTTAACTAAAGCTAAAAGGGTACGTAATATTTACCTGAAATTAAAACTACCTGTCACATACAGTTAAAATAGATTAGATTTCCTATATATGTGACATATTTGTAGGATTTATATTTAAAATATAAACATGTATTTTGAAATGGACTTTCGGTTGAATGTTTTCTATTTTTAGTAATGCAGAATCACTAATGCTGTAAACATTCATGCTGACCACAATGATATCAAAAGCTTCTGGACATTTCTTTTTATCTCCTCGGTGACTCTAGATATCACTTAATAAAGGCTACATAATATTATATATATATATATATATATATATATTTTATGATACTTTTGAGGAAAATAATATAGACGTTTCAAATACTAGCAGTTTAAATACATAATTCAGAATTATAGATGCAATAGTATTCATATGTTTAATGATGCATGATTTTTTAATACCTCATTCAAAATCCTAATTTTTTTAAGAAGCTGCCATTTTGTTTTTTCCTGTTTATTATTTTAATGGCTGGTGTAGGCAAGTTATTCAACTCTGAATTATGAAGGATTTAAGTCGTTGGACTATAAGACTTATAAAAGCTGCTTAGAAGCGTACGAAGGCATACCAAATTGTATGACGATGTTGAAATGTTTATATTATCTGAAGTTAGAAACTAAAAAGAAGTAAATCAGGATAAACTGATAAAATAAAAAGCATTGGCATGGATTTAGAAGTAATTTATTTGTTTTCAATAAATAAAGAGTTAGCAGAGGGACTTTTAGTTTCAAACCAGTTTGTCATGTAGGAGCTCAGAAGTCTTTACTCTGGCCTAAAACAGATCAACAACGTTTCTTAGATTCATAAGAGAAGTGAGGTCACAAGGCAAACCGCTGCCCCAGGTTGGAGAGACAGACAGGCAGATACAGAGAATCCCAATGCACCAGAGCCGAAACCCACCAGCAGAAACCTCTGTGGGAACCAGAGCCAGAGTGGAAAACCTGAACTGTAATTGGTGAATTGCTGGAGGCTCATATATCAAGTCCGAGAGTTAAAAACTCAGGACGGCGGGGGGAGTAATAAGGAGGCCTCCAGGCTTTTCTGAGTTTTACCTCCAGGACCTTTACCAGGTTTTCACAGTAAATATCAGAGAAAGATCCCTTCATGCTTCTGCCAAAGGAAGAGGAAAAGGAATTGTTTTGAAATATGTCAGAGCACTCTTCTTCTTAACAAGGCTGCCTGTGAGGAGAAACTATTTTACGAGAGCCTGATCTGCAGAGATTATATCAGCACCTAACCTATCTGGGGGAAGGGAAATACCCAGTCCCCGCTAACTAGCTATCCTGTGCCACCTAGGGGAGAAAGATCCCTGAGAAAACTGGTGAAATTCCCATTCCACAGCCATAGGCTCATCAGAAGACAGAGACTTAATCATAGGACCGCAGAATGCTCTCTCTCCTCCCACAACTTAACATTACATTACTAAAGGTCTGCTTACCAGTTCCTTTTAGCCACTAACATCATGTTCTCCTTTCAACAAAAAATCACAAGGCACACTAAAAAGCAAAAAACACAGTTTAAAGAGATTAAACAAGTATCAGCTCCGAAGTCAGATACGGCAGGGATGTTGGAATTTATCCAACCAATAATTTTTTTTTAAAGTATGATTAGTATGCTGAGGGCTTTAATGAAAAAAGTAGACAACATGGAAAAACAGATGGATAATTTAAACAGAGAGATGGAAATTCTAAAAAAGAATCAACAAGAAATACAAGAGATCAGAAATACTGTAACAGAAATGAAGAATGCCTTTAATAGATTCATTAGTAGACTGGATATGACTGAGAAAAGAATCTCTGAGCTTGAGAATATGACAATAGAAACTTCCAAAACTAAAAAGAAAAGAGAAAAAAATGAAAAAATAACAGAACAGAATGTCCAAGAACTGTGGGACAACTACAAATGTACAACTACATTTCCATACACATAACGGAAATACCAGAAGAAGAAAGACAGGGACAGAAGCAATAATTGAAACAATAATGACTTAGAATTTCCTAAAATTAACATCAGACACCAAACCGCAGATCCACGAAGTTTGGAGAACACTAAGCAGGATAAATGCCAAAAAAAAAAAAAAAAAATACGCCTAGGAAAATCATATCCAAACTTCAGAAAATCAAAGACAAAGAGAAATCTTAAAAGAAGCCAGAGCAAGGGTCAGAATTATATCCACTTCTCAGAAACCATGCAATCAAGAAGAGAGTGGAATGAAACGTTTAAAGTGTTGAGAGAACTAAAACACCAACCTAGAATTCTGTACCTTGTGAAACTATCTTTCAAAAGTGAAAGAGAAATAAAGGCTTTCTTAGACAAACAAAAATTGGGGCATTTGTTGCCAGTAGACCTGCCTTGCAAGAAATGTTAAAAAAAAAAAAGTTCTTCAGAGAGAAGGAAAATTATATAGGTAGAAATTCAGATCTACATAAACAAAGGAAGAACAGGGCTTCCCTGGTGGTGCAGTGGTTGAGAGTCTGCCTGCCGATGCAGGGGACGCGGGTTCGTGCCCCGGTCCGGGAGGATCCCGCATGCCGCGGAGCAGCTGGGCCCGTGAGCCATGGCCGCTGGGCCTGCGCGTCCGGAGCCTGTGCTCCGCAACAGGAGAGGCCATGACAGTGAGAGGCCCGTGTACAGCAAAAAAAAAAAAAAGAAAAAGAAAAAAAAACAAAAACAAAGGAAGAACAGTGCAGAATGACTAAGTGATGGTAAAATAAAAACTTTCATTTTCTTATTCTTAATTGACCTAACAAATAAGTTTGTTCAAAATGAAACTAGTGACAATGTCTTTGATTATGTAAGCTTATGTGTGTACACACACACACATACACATACATACATATATATGTGTCAGGTATGCTTATGTGTGAGTGAAATGAATGACATCAATGATACAAGAGATTAGAAAGAGGAATTAGGATTATTTTGTTTTTATAAGGTACTGAGAAGTGGAATAGTATTATTTGAAAGTAGACTTGGATTAGTTGTCAATGTATATTGCAAAATCTAGGACAAGAACTTAAAATGTTTTTTTGTTGTTGTTTTTTGTTTTGTGGTACGCGGGCCTCTCACTGTTGTGGCCTCTTCCGTTGCGAAGCACATGCTCTGGACGCGCAGGCTCAGCGACCATGGCTCAGGGTCCCAGCCGCTCTGCGTCATGTGGGATCTTCCCAGACCGGGGCACGAACCTGCGTCCCCTGCATCGGCAGGCAGACTCTCAACCACTGCGCCACCAGGGAAGCCCTAAAATGTTTTTAAATGAGGTATAATTGATATGCTAAGAAAGGAGAAAAAATTGAGTCGTACTCAGTTGAAACCACAAAAGAAAGAGAAAGTGTGGGAGACAAAAACAGGACCAAAGATCAAGGGCAACAAAATGAAACAGTAAATATATAGTAGATATTACTCCAACTATATCAATAATCACCTTGAATGTTGATGATCTACACGCACCAATTAAAAGACAGAGTTTGTCAAAGTGGATAGAAAAACAAGGCCCAACTATATGTTTTCTGCAAGAAATTCACATTAAATATAAAGGCACATATAGATTAAAAGTAAAGGGATGGAGAAAATATACCATGCTAACACTAATCAAAAGAAGTAGGCATGTCTGTCTTAATTTCAGATGGAGCAGACTTCAGAGCAAGGAAAGCTATCCGGGATAAAGAGGGACATTACATAATAATCAAGGGGTCAGTATTCCAAGAAGATATAACAATCCTTAATGTGTATTTGCCTAATAACAGAGTATCATAATACATGAGGCAAAGCTGATAGAAGTGCAAGGAGAAATAGATGGACCCACTATTATAGTTGGGGACTTTAATATCCCTTTATAACAGTTTAACAGATCTAGCAGACAGAAGGTTAGTAGGGACATAGCTGAACTCAAGAGCATCTTCAATCAACTGGATATAATTGACATCTATAGGCTACTTCATCCAACAACAGCAGATTACACATTCTTCTCAAGCTCACAAGGAACATTCACAGACTAGACCATGTTCTGGACCAAAAAACACACCTTAACAAATTTTAAAAGTATAGAAATAATACAGGTCTGCTCTGAGACAGTGGAACTAAACTAGATATCAGTAGCAGAAACATAGCTGGAAACCCCCCAAATACTTAGAGATTAAACAACACTTTTCTAAACAGCACATGGATCAAAGAAGAACTCTCAAGAGAAATTAAAAATTATTTTGAACTAAATGAAATTGAAAATACAACTTAATGAAGTAAAAGCCCACAAAAGCAGGGCTTGGAGGGAAATTTATAGCATTTAGTGCATTTCTTAGAAAAAAAGGAAGATCTAAAATCAGTCATCTAAGCTTCTGCCTTAGGACACTAGAAAAAGAAGAGCAAATGGAATTCAAAGTAAGCAGAATAAAAGAAATAATAAAAATTAGAGCAGAAATTAATGAAATTGAAAATAGAAAATGAGTAGAGAAAACAAAACTAAAAGCTGCTTCTTTGAAAAGATCAATAAAGTTTATAAGCCTTTAGCCAGGCTACTTAAGAAGAAAAAGAGAAGAAATATATTACTAATATTAGTAGTGAAAGAAGAGATATCACTACAGATCCTATGGACATTAAAAGGATAATAAAGGAGTACTATCAATAATTCTATGCCCACAAATTTGATAACCTAGATGAAACGAACCTATTTTTTGAAGACACGGTTTGCCAAAACTCACACAAGAATAAATAGACAATCTGTGTAGATGTGTATCTAGACCTGAATAGACCTTTGTATCAACAGATGCTGAAAATCATTTGACAAAATCCAATACTCGTTCATGATGAAATCTCTCAGCAACCTAGGAATAGAGAGTAACTTCCTCAACTTGACAAAGAACATATTTATTCCTCATCTTGATAAAGAACAAAAGCCCTGTAACTAACATCATACTTAACGGTGAGAAACTTGAAGTTCTCCTGCTATGATCAGGAACAAGGCAGGGATGTCTGCTCTCACCACTGCTTTTCAACACTGTACTGAAGTCCTAAGTAATGTAACTGGACAAGAAAAGGAAATAAAAGGTATACAGATTGGCATGGAAGAAATCAGACTGTCTTTGTTCACAGATGACTTTAGTGTCTGCGTAGAAAAAAACCTCCTGGTACCAATATAGTGATTTTAGCAAGATTTTAGAATACAAGATTAATATACAAAAGTCAATCACTTTCCTGTGTACCAGCAATGAACAAGTGTAATTTGAAATTTAAAACACATTACCATTTACAATAGCACCTCAAAAATGAAATACTGAGGTTTAAATCTGACAAAATATGTACAAGATCAATATGAGAAAAACAATGAAACTCAGACAACAGGTATCAAAGAACTAAATAAATGGAGAGATATTCCATGTTCAGGGATAGAAAGAATCAATAGTGTCAAGATGTCACTTATTGCTAAAACTTGATCTATAGATGTGATAAAATCCCAACCAGAATCTCAGGAAGTTATTTTTTTTGGATATTGACAAACTGATTCTAAAGTTTATATGGAAAGGCAAAAGACCCCAAACAGCTAACACAGTGTTGAACGAGAGCAGCAAAGTCAGTGGCCTGACACTACCTGACTCTACCCAACTTGAAGGCTTACTGTAAAGCTACAGTATTAAGACAGTGTACTATTGATAAAAGAATAGACAAATAGATCAGTGTAACAGAGAGCCCGTAAATACACCCACATAAATATAATTAACTCATCTTCAACAAAGGATCAAAGGCAATACAATGGAGAAAAGATAGTCTTTTCAACAAATGGTACTAGAACTGGACATCCACATGCAAAAAAAGTAATCTAGACTAGACCTTACATCTTTCATAAATGGATTTTAGACCCTAAAGGTAAAACACAAAACTATTAAACCCCTAGAAGATAACATAAGAGAAACCTAGATGACCTTGGGTATGGCCATGAATTTTTAGATTCAACACCAAAGGCATCATCCATGAAATAAATAATTGAATGCTAAACTTTATTAAATTAAAATATTCTCCTCTGTGAAAGACGGTGTCAAGAGAAAAAGAAGACAAGCCACAGACTCGGAGAAAATATTTGCCAAAGACCATCTAATAACTGTTACCCAGAATATGTGGAGAACTCTTAAAATTCAACAAGAAAAGACAAACATCCCAATTAAAAAAAACCAAGGACCTACTGTATAGCACAGGGAACTATAGTCAATATCCTGTAATAGCCTAAAATGGAAAAGAATCTGAAAAGTAATACATATATATATATATGAACCACTTTTCTGTACATCTGAAACTAACACAACATTGTAAATCAACTATACTTCAATAAAAATAAAAGGGAAAAAGACTTGAAAAGACACCTCACTGAAGAAGATGACATGTAAGCTATGGAAAGATGTCCAACATCATAAGTTATTAGGGAATTGCAAATTAAAACGACAGTGAGATAACTACTATGTGCCTATTCGAATGGCCCGTCTAAAACACTGACAACACCGAAGGATGGTGAGGATGTACAGCAGCAGGAACTCTCATTCATTGCCGGTGGGAATGCAAAATGGGGCAGACACTTTGGAAGACAGTTCAATAGTTTGTTACAAAATAAACATACCCTTACCAGGATCCAGCAATCTCTTCCTTTTCCACTCCTTCTTATTTACCTAAATGAATTGAAAAGTTATGTCCAGACAAAAACCTGCATACAGATGTTTATAGTGACTTTATTCGTAATTGCCCAAACTTGCAAACAACCGCATGTCCTTCAGCAGGTGAATGGGTCGACAAACCACGGTACATCAAAACAATGGACTGTTATTCAGTGCTAAGAAGAAATGAGCTATCAAGCCATGAAAAGACATTGAATACATATTACTAAGTGTAAGACACCAATCTGGAAAAAAACACCATACTGTATGATTTCCAGCTATGTTCTGGAAAAGGCAAAGCTATGGAGACAGTAAAAAGATCAATGGTTACGTGAAACTACTTTGTATGATGCTACAATGGTGATGCATGTCGTTATGCATTTGTCAAAACCCGTAGAATGTGCAACTCCAAGAGTGAACCCTAATGTAAACTCTGGACTTTGGATGGTAATGATGTGTCAGGGTAGGTTCATCGTTATAACAAATGTACCATCTGGTAGGGATGTTGATAGTGGCGGAGCTTGTGCGTGTTGGGGAACTGGGGGGGGCGAATGAAAATCTCTGTAATTTCTACTCAGTTTTGCTGTAAACCTCAAACTGCTCTAAAAATAAAGTTTATTAATTTTTTAAAAAGTAAAACAGAGTTAGAAGAAAGTGAAAATTAAATGACTCCATTTTGCCTGTATATTTAAATATCTTTCCCTTATGTTTCTTTTCCAAATATAAACTCAAAATTTGTTTACACACAAACATTAATAGTAATCATACATACCAAGGATAAACTATAACAGCCTATTTAATTCACATGTGGTTGAAATAATGTCTATTTTCAATGAAAAGTAATATTGTCATAACATTACTAATTGAAAAAAAGTGTATTTTAAAAATTTATCCAGAATGCTAGGTGTCATTAGAGGAGGAAGAAAGCAGGTATTTGTAGCAGTTTCTTACGCTTGTAAGCACCGAAAGGTTGGTAGCACCGCTTTTTTATCCTGCCAGTTTTCACTGCAAATTATTTACTTTTTTGGGGAAATATATCACTAGTTCTACCCAGATAAAGGAATTTAATGGGATGAAGATAGAAATTGGAGAAGAAAGAGAAGGGGAAAAAAGAGATCTTTTCAGGAAGTGGAAATACGAACTAGAAAAGATATAAAGAGGAAAGTAGCTTTATAAATAAATGAGATATAACGTAACTGACTCTGGACTCGTTTACTCTAAAATCCTCTGCCCTGCCACATAAACGATTTATATTCTGTAATTTCCAGCTTCCTTCTGTCCTCTCTTCACAATGAACACTACTGTTAAGCCAGCTTGTATTCCTGCCTTGTGTACCTCGAATAGTTTCTGTGAGGACGTAGAGTCAATGTGAAGACTTGTGAAGTTCTGAGACAGAGGTCACAATCCTCCCAACATTGTATTGGCTTACAGTGTTTTACGCTTGAATTTGCTGCCTTGAAGGAATTGCCAGTGTATAAAAATTGGTACGTTTACATAAACATCTGGACATTTCCATTTCTTTGGGAAGTTCCAGAAATCTGGCAACATGGAGTAACCTTCTCCAGTGGTACTAGACCCTTTAGATAGGATATGCACTTTCTATTTCACCCTGGTCCTTGTCACTCCTGGTAGGATTAGCAACCCTTGGTCAAATGTCAATCGTCATTTATTTTATAATCTCTCGCTTCCTTAACTGAAATGACTGGCCTTGATGTTTGTTGACATTTGGAGATTTCAACTCCTGTTCTTTGAAAGTAAACGCTGAGATTGATAGCGCTAGTAGAAAATGTTTTCAGGGCGTAAAGATAAGGATTGAAGAAAACAGATGTAAAACAAAGAAGAGGAAGTTTATTGAATAATGGAATTGACTGATATGCCTCTGAATTTGTTTCTCAAGGCAAACATGTCCCAGGTAAGACAAGTGGGACTGCTGGCTGCTGGATGTCAGCCATGGAACAAAGATGTGTGCGTTGCCAATGGAGACAGGTTTGCGTACTGTGCTACCCTGGCCATCTATATTTATCAGGTAAAAGAATGCTGATTCTTTGCAAGTTTTCCTTTTATCAGGTAAAATTACTATTTAATTAATACTTGAAAAGCTTAATGCTGTAACTTTATTGATATTTTATTGTATATTTTGTTACTATTTATACTATGTTAGTTTTACAAGTCAAGCTTTTAGAAAATGCTCATATCATAATATTAAATTATTAGCAAATTCTTAATTGATTTAGTAATCCTATTTTGATGCTATTCATCAAAAAGAATTTCTTCAAGACTTAAAGGTCCTGTTTTATGAACGGTGAACAAGTAGTTCTTAATTCTTTTAAACTATATTCCCTTATAAATAAATGGAATTCATTTGTCCATTTATTTCAAACCTTGCTCAGTAACATGTGATACGAGAAAATAGTCTTATCAGTTGAAGAAGTGAGTAGTCCTTTAGAGAGCCTTCTATTAAAAATAGTGCAGTTGTAACATATTTTGAGATAGTCTTGGGATAAACACCTTTATCACTACCTTTTCTCATGTGCTGGCTCCATCCAGACATCTCTTATCAGTCCCCAATCTACACAGCCAACGGCCTTCTGAATTTTTTCATATAGAGGTGCCATGAGCACCATAAATCCAAGTCCAGTTTTTCTTCTTAAACCTGGAGCCAGTATTTCAGTGTCACCCACTAACCATTAGTCTAAACCGCAGATGTGAGAGTTATCACTGACTCCCTCTTCTACTCACGTCCTGCACCCTAGGTAACCAGGACCGGTTCTGGTATTTTCTACCTTTTACTCCCTTCTTCATATCCTTCTCACCTAAACTACTATAACGGTTTCTTAATATTCTCTTTGCCTCTATCTTGACTCCCTCTAACTTATCCTTCAGTATAATCAGTCATCTATAATGCAGATCTAAACTTTTCCGTCTTCAGTCGCTCCTCATTCCTTAATATTAACATCCAACCTCATGGTATGACAGCCTTTCATGATCTTCCTGTCTCCGTCTCCCTGGCACCTTGTGCTCCAGACCCTGAGATCATTGCCTTTTCCAAAACTACTCAGACTCTTTTGTATCTTGCCTGTGCTTGCACTAATTTTTCAGTTTGCCCACATTGCCTGTCCAGAGACGTTTTCTCATCTTTCAGATGTCAGCTCAAATGTATAAGCTCTTTTCTACATTCTGCTTTTCCCTCGTTCTTAGTGAAGGACCTTATGGAATGGATTGCGTCCCTACATGCTTCCATTGACCAGAATGGGTCTTTCTCATCTTTGAATTCTGAAGTTACTGCACACTCTCTGACACTTAGTAACCATTTAGTAAATGTTTCTTCAATTTTTTTATCTTGAAATGCCAACTCATTTCAGTTAAGAGTGAAAAAAAATGATTGCTTTATTCTGGAGTAAAAGTTCCTTTAAATTGCTAATAGTGTTGTAGTTTATTGAAAATTGAAGAAATAATAGCATTCATGTATAAACCAATTAAGTTTCCACAATGCTAAGATTTTATGTAGTCCATTTCTCAAGATTGAGGAAATATCTAGCAATCAAAATGCAATTTCAATATAACTCACATCTTTTTTTCACTTCCCATTGCCCAGAAGACAGGAGCAAGCCTTCTAAATGCCCCTTTTGTTTTGCCATCTACCTCTTTACCACCCTAGTGTGTTGCTAAGCTTCCTCTTAAGAAATTTCTCCCTTAATCTTTGGTCCCTATTGTCTTGTCTTTTACTTCCTCCTAAAGAAGAAGAATTTATCAGGCAGGGAAAACTATTCCTCTGAGGAGTCAGGAAGGTAAGAAAGTGGATGAAGGCGAAACCGAATTTTTTTTTTTTTTTTTTTTTTGGTACGCGGGCCTCTCACTGCTGTGGCCTCTCCCGCCGCAGAGCACAGGCTCCGGACGCGCAGGCTCAGCGGCCACGGCTCACAGGCCCAGCCACTCCGCGGCACGTGGGATCCTCCCGGACCGGGGAGCGAACCCGTGTCCCCTGCATCGGCAGGCGGACCCCCAACCACTGCGCCACCAGGGAAGCCCCCCGAATTTTTTTAATGTTTGCATATATCTTGTTTAATGATGACATTTTATGACTTGAATACTTAGGAAGATTAAGCTAAAAGTATTAATCTAAAAAACCTATGAAGAAAGTTTGCGTGTTATTAAAGACTAAAACAAACTAAAAATTACCCTGATTTAGAAGTTAATACAAATAAACTTGGGTGACAGTTAGCAGTTAGGATTTTACTGCAAGTATACGGTTAAAGAAAGGTTGGTGTAGTTAATAGTTAATATGATAATGAGTTGAGTAACTCTTATGTAACACTGTGAAAGGTTTGTTATGTGTTAAAGGGAAAAACCAGGTTCAACAAAATGACATATACAGTATATACATCTCAAACATGGTAAAACTGATAGAAAGATGAATTGATCCACTAATTAATGGCACATTTACAAAGAAAATAGGAAAACTAGGCTATTCCTTTTGTCCACTTATGTATAAAAACACAACATAATGCCCCTTCCGAAAAGCAATAACATAGAACAGGTCCAAATGATACCATTGCTCTGCAAACTTTGGACATCTTAATAATGTAGTAATGAGCAGCTGGCTTATTTAACCTACATTTTTTTGACTCAAATATAAGTTAAAAATTTGCAGAAAAAATATCTTAAGAACAAGGTGTTTTTCCCTCATAAATAGAGCTATGGAAAATAAGTCTCTGAATTATTATGCATATTTAAATGTACATTTATTGTTACTTCTTTTTAAAATTGGTATGTTTAATTTCAATTCTCTTTTATTTTTTTGAAAAATGATTTCTTTCAAATTGAATACATTTGAATTCACTTGAAAGTAGACCAAGGCTTGAATTATGTTCATATCTTGTTATTAGGTGTACTAATTTTCATGTATGTAGCTTTTTAAAAATAATGTGATTATTAATGGAAAGTGTATTACATAGAAAGAAGCACTGACATGTTTTATTTATATATTTTTTAGTTGGATCACCGTTATAATGAATTCAAACTTCACGCAATTATGTCTGAACATAAAAAAACAATCACAGCTATCTCTTGGTGTCCACATAACCCTGATCTGTTTGCAAGTGGCAGTACTGATAATTTCGTGATCATTTGGAATGTTGCAGAACAAAAAGTCATTGCTAAACTCGACAATACAAAAGGTATACCTATAACTGGGATTTATTTTATTGAATGAAAATAAATAGAATGTTACATGTGAATTATACCTCAGTTTTTTTTTCTATTATTTCAGTAAGCAAAATATTTTATTTCAATTAGTTCAAGTTTTAAAGTAGTGTTTTTCAAGCTTTCTAATGGTCATCTATATAAGAAACACATTTCACATCATGACTCATTACTGTGTATGTGCATGTGTACAAAACTGAAACAAAATTTCATGAAATTATCAGACTTAGTACACCGATCAATTAAAATCATAGTCAAATTTTATTAGTATTTAAATATAATATTAAAAATTCCAAAATAAATATAAAAATAATAATTAGATACTATTTTCTCAATGAGACAATTGGCCTTGCTTGAAACATACGAAGAGAGTATGACGCATGTAGTCACTGCTCTGCTGGGTTGACTTTTTCCTGTATTTTTAGGTCAAAGTAGAAAGTTCTAGTTTATGCAAATAGATCTTTGTGAATGGCATAATATCATTACTTTCTTTCTACCTAGCATCTTACCCCATAATGATGATGAAGTTAAATAATCATTTTTCTGTGTTAAATGTCATAATAATTCAGTTCTCTTTTTGCGTGCTGAGTGTAGCTCAGTTACGGATTATGTTTTTGAAAGCTACTGCTGGATATATTTTCCATATTCAGCCTTTTCTCTAAAAAATACTGGTTGTAACTTTGAGACAGTAAACTGAGACATGACAGCGTCACACACTTTACTTTTCACAGAGTTTCTTTATACTATTCTTTTCAGTGTGTAACAACAATATTGAGAAGTCATAGGCAATTGTATTTAAATCTTGTTTCCAATATAACAAGAATGATGCTTTTTGGAACCTTTGGATATGTTCGACATAGACTGAGTACGGCTTTTCCCTTGTCTTTTCAAATTTAGGTCGTTAGGAATGCTGAAAACACCCGAAAAACACACCAATTTTGTTATGTAACTTTTGTCCTAAAAAATATTTACCAAATATATTCAGCTAGAAAATGAGCATCTCCTTCCCAAGCTCATATACGCTGCTTATTATTTTCACTTGCAGTGACCAATGAATTTCAGTATTAGACAGTGAGTAGTTTGCTTCAATCTCGGAGCAAAATCTTTTTAAAAGTCATCTATTCAGTGAGCTTCCATTAATGTAAGTGACGGTTTTCCTTAAGGTTTTCACTACTCCAATGAGAAAAAGCCAAATTAGGTTTGGTACAAAGCTCTGTGGTGCATAAACAGTGGTTAATAACCTCAATCAAGATTTCATGTTTTTCTGGTTATAGCCATTTCTCCACCAATCCCAGATCCTACGGTTTTACCAGTATTGTTTATATTGATCAACAGTGCACTTTCCCACTACTTTAAATACAGCTTTGTGTGAGATTAATTTTAAATAACACAATAAATACTCCTTAAAATTCTTTCCGTATTTTATGCGACATAAACTAAAAATGTTATACAATGCCATTGTGCTTATAAAGTTGTCACACAAAACCTATACTAGACTATAACTGCATAGTAACATTTTCTAAATGTTATGCATAAGGACAGATTAGACAGCATATTATGGTACCATTACTTAGTTTGTCCACTGATTTGTCATCAAACACCATATGCATCACATCCATTCATTGTGGAAGAGACTTTTGTTCATCAGCTGTGTGCACCATAGCTTCCTTTGCCACTGAACATGCAATTAAATAAGACTTTTTCATTAACATGTGTAGAATGATTAAATAATTGTGGTAACAATTTTGATCAATTTTATATATTTTTCCTTTTTCTGAAAAATTTCAGGGTAAATTCCTTATGTTTTCAAAGATCTTAATTTGAAGATTGAAAGTTTTGATATTTTATTTGCAAAAATTATGAATATTTTTGGTCATTTTTATTTAAAATAATCCCCTTTGAAAAGGCTTAGACTCCTTTTTTCTTTTCAGAATCCAGTTTAAACAAAGTAGAAGTTTGCATTGTCAACTTAAAAAAAAATAAATATTAGAACTTCCACATTCGGTTGTTGAACATGCCTCTGTATTCTTTTTACTTCCTCATTCTTTTTTCTTAATATTAAAAAAGTCACTTAAAAGAAAATTAGTATTACTTCGTTTAAATGTAAAAGGTTAAAAAATTGTCACCAACCTGAAAAATGTCACACTTAATAATACACTTTCAGAAAAAAGAAAACAAAACAAAACTGTTAACAGTGGAGAATAATACTACCTGCCTATCTCAGAATATTGTTGGGAGAATTAGATGAGTGGATATTTGTAGAGCTCTTAGAAGTGCTTGTGTGTGACAAGCCAGTATAGCAGTGTTTTCTATTATAACTACAGGACATCATTTCTGGTCCTTTCTCTTCCTTGCTGTGCTTCTCAAAACACACATTCTGAGAGCCATCATTCCAGTGGCTTCCTTCAAGTGGGCTGTGGTGGTTTGACCCATACAGCATGTCTTATCCCTTATTGGGGAAATTCTGCTTCTGTTAATGTATCCGAAAACCAAACAGCTTTTTTATTGGCCTTATTTGTGTACTCATTCATTCATTCAGTGAGTATTTATGGAGTTCCCATTGTATGTCAAGCCCTGAAACAGTTTCTTTTTTTTCTCTCTTTTTTTAAAAACATCTTTATTGGAGTATAACTGCTTTACAGTGGTGTGTTCGTTTCTGCTTTGTAACAAAGTGAATCAGCTTTAGCTTCTGCCTCTTGGCACATTGTAGGCTGCTGACACAAACTGAATTTACGGTCAATGAACAACTTTCAACCCTGTGTCTTTGTTCATAGCATTTCCTCTTCCTGGGAAATACGTCTTGACCCACGTATTGAAACTCCGCCGTTCCTTCAAGGTGTAATTCAAATCCAGTTTCTTTCCAGGGCAGTAGCCCAAACAGTCACAAACTCTTATACGCATAAAAATTATTTGGAGAACCTTGTTATAAATAGATTCCTGGGCCCTAACTCCCTACGACCTGATATGCATATTCAGTTTGATGATTCCGATTCTGTGTCGGGAGATTCACAGTCTGTCTCCTGAGTCATAAATTTACCATAACATTTATTTCATCTATTATTTATTTGATCACAATAACAGGAGATTAACAGTTAACTTTCGTATTTTGTCTTTTAGTTTAAAAAGGATTTTTACACACATCATTATTTTTTCTTGCCCTAACTTTCATGTGAAACAGGTGGTCAGCTATTTTTAGTCATGTCTCTTTTATGTGAGGAAACAGGTTTACAGAGGTAAAGTGGCTTGTTTAGATCATCCGAGGCAAAACTAAGACTTAAATCCAACTCCTGATAAGAAGTAGTTTGTAGTGTTAATTTTGTTGTTATTAAATCCTTATAGGGGCTTCCCTGGTGGTGCAGTGGTTGAGAGTCCGCCTGCCGATGCAGGGGACACAGGTTCGTGCCCCGGTCCGGGAAGATCCCACATGCTGCGGAGCGACTGGGCCCCTGAGCCGTGGCCGCTGGGCCTGTGCGTCGGGAGCCTGTGCTCCGCAAAGGGAGAGGCCACAACAGTGAGAGGCCCGCGTACTGCAAAAAAAAAAAAAAAAAAGAAAATCCTTATAGTAGCATGCAACTTTTCATAAATGTAGTCATCTCCCCAATTTATACTTAAGATCCTTTAAAGCAGGAATTGTCTCCTATATTAACTTGTATACCTAGAACGCCTAAAGCAGGGCTTATACACAAAAACTCAGTAAGAATTTATTGCTTTAATATATAGTTTTCTGAAAGAAAGAACTCTATACATTTCTTTGAGTATGTGAAGCATATGATCATATTAATAGTTTTAAACCAGAAACTAGGTACTTTTTCATCATAGAAGTACCCTGCATATGTTCCCTGCAGCCTTTAGGGTTACTTTGTAGATCAAATTTCCAAGTAAGAAGGTAATATTTTTTAATAATGAACACAGTCTTGTATTTTAGTTGTTGTAGAAAGGTAGGATGCAAATAACATTTAACGGTACGATCTTATGCCATGTTTCTCTACTGTGTATCTGTATTTAATTTATTCCAGGGACGCCTGCCTCTCTCAGCTGGTGCTGGAATGCAGACGACACAGTGGCGTTTGCTTCCCAGAGAGGCCCACTGTTCCTCTGGACCATCTCAGGACCGGACAGTGGCGTGACTGTGCACAAAGAAGCCCATAGCTTCCTGTCTGATATCTGTATATTCAGATGGCATACCCAGAAAAAGGGGAAAGTTGTCTTTGGTCATATTGATGGAAGTCTATCAATTTTTCAACCAGGTAAGAATTTTACTAGTCAGGTCTCTTAAATTTTATTTTTCTCAGCATGTATAATTTCTTATTTACACAGCATAGAAAGATAACAGTATTTTAATTTTTAAATAATAGTTGTGCAAATATTATCCGGCACTATGCCAATTCCAAATAACCATTGGAAGTAAATCTTATTTGTGAGGCATCGTAGTACATTTAACTCAGCTCTGCGGATTTTACTTTGAGTTAACCCCTGTCAGGCATTTGTCCTGCATTTTTACTTTTTAAAGTCAGTTGTTTCATTCTGCGTATTTACTAAGAAAATGGCCTGAATGACAAAGGACCTACAGCTGGATTATATAATAACTTACTAATACTACTCAAAAATATTTTCCCACCTGTTTGTAAAATACCATTTAGTTGTCACAGCTCCTTAGCAAAGAGTTTGAACTTGGGATAAAAAGGAACAATAGGGCTTCCCTGGTGGCGCAGTGGTTGAGAGTCCGCCTGCCGATGCAGGGGACACTGGTTCGTGTCCTGGTCTGGGAAGATCCCGCATGCCGCAGAGCGGCTGGGCCCAAGAGCCATGGCCGCTGAGCCTGCGCGTACCGCAAAAAAAAAAAAAAAAAAAAAGTCAGGTCTCTTAAATTTTATTTTTCTCAGCATGTATAATTTCTTATTTACACAGCATAGAAAGATAACAGTATTTTAATTTTTAAATAATAGTTGTGCAAATATTATCCGGCACTATGCCAATTCCAAATAACCATTGGAAGTAAATCTTATTTGTGAGGCATCGTAGTACATTTAACTCAGCTCTGCGGATTTTACTTTGAGTTAACCCCTGTCAGGCATTTGTCCTGCATTTTTACTTTTTAAAGTCAGTTGTTTCATTCTGCGTATTTACTAAGAAAATGGCCTGAATGACAAAGGACCTACAGCTGGATTATATAATAACTTACTAATACTACTCAAAAATATTTTCCCACCTGTTTGTAAAATACCATTTAGTTGTCACAGCTCCTTAGCAAAGAGTTTGAACTTGGGATAAAAAGGAACAATAGGGCTTCCCTGGTGGCGCAGTGGTTGAGAGTCCGCCTGCCGATGCAGGGGACACTGGTTCGTGTCCTGGTCTGGGAAGATCCCGCATGCCGCAGAGCGGCTGGGCCCAAGAGCCATGGCCGCTGAGCCTGCGCGTACCGCAAAAAAAAAAAAAAAAAAAGGAGCAATAACTCCTTGTAGCCCTATTAGTTAATTAACATGGCTCAGTGGAAAGGTCTGAGAAATTAGTTTATGTTTATTTTTAAAATTTAAACAATAACAAAATATATAATAAAAAATTGAAAAATTAGATGAACAGTTCTCCACTTATAAGTCAGCACTGCTGACATTTGAAAAACGTGCTTTTAGCCATTGGTATCTGTTGATGGATGTGACTCCTGGTTCACTAGGTAGATGGATGAAAGTGGTGCTTCAGGATTAGAATAACTACTTTCACAAGGCGTATTACATTCAATTTATCTGAAATTAATAGAAGAAAGAAGAAATTGAAATTGAACAGAACAGTGAACATCCAAATCTTTTCTTTCCTTAGGGAATGATCTTTCTAATGTTAAAAAAAAAAGCTATATAAATTATTGATAAAGTCAGGCCATTTTATTTTATTTAAAAATTTTTTTTAACATCTTTATTGGGGTATAATTGCTTTACAATGGTGTGTTGGTTTCTGCTGTATAACAAAGTGAATCAGTTATACATATACATATGTTCCCATATCTCTTCCCTCTTGCGTCTCCCTCCTTCCCTCCCTCCCTATCCCACCCCTCTAGGTGGTCACAAAGCACGGAGCCCATCTCCCTGTGCTATGCGGCTGCTTAGTGGGAACTAGCTATCTATTTTACGCTTGGTAGTGTACATATGTCCATGACACTCTCTCACTTTGTCCCAGCTTACTCTTCCCCCTCCCCATATCCTCAAATCCATGCTCTAGTAGGTCTGTGTCTTTATTCCCGTCTTGCCCCTAGGTTCTTCATGACCTTTTTTTTTTTTTTTTAGATTCCATATATATGTGTTAGCATATGGTATTTGTTTTTCTCTTTCTGACTTACTTCACTCTGTATGACAGACTCTAGGTCCATCCACCTCACTACAAATAACTCAATTTCATTTCTTTTTATGGCTGAGTAATATTGCATTGTATATGTGTGCCACATCTTCTTTATCCATTGGACCATTTTATTTTAAATACATTTTTTTTTTTTTTTTTGCGGTACGCAGGCCTCTCACTGCTGTGGCCTCTCTTGCTGCGGAGCACAGGCTCTGGACGCGCAGGCTCAGCGGCCATGGCTCACGGGCCCAGCCACTCCGCGGCATGTGGGATCTTCTCAGACCAGGGCACGAACCCGTGTCCCCTGCATCGGCAGGCGGACTCTCAACCACTGCGCCACCAGGGAAGCCCTGGAATATTTTTAATAACCATAGATACTAACGGGCACATTCAAATACCTAATAATTACTTAAATAGCTGGTACAACTTAGGTTAATCATTTTCCTACCTCTCTGTGGTTTGTAATGATCAGCTGTATTAATACTCATTACTATTTATTTTATCAAATAGCAACTTTGAAGATGCTTATTTTGGGAAAGAAGAAGCAAGCAAACTTTTCTTGATGGTTATTGCAAAAGTTTGATAAAGTCAAATAAGAGAAGCTTCACATGAACCTTCTATGATCACATATGCAAAATATCTAAATAAAATACTCCCTATCTAAGAATAACATATTTAAAGAATATGTTCTGACGAGTTAACCTCAAGCCAGAAACTATAAGATTTTTCAATTAACTTTACAATTATCTTATATATACAAGGAGATCTATTTTTTCTGCTTTTATAATCTGATACATTGAAAAACAGTATGTAACGGAGACATTGCAGGAAGAGCTATGGTATCTTTCAATAGTGTTATTTTTAAAACAAACACTTCTTCAATGTTTACAGTACTTAGGAATAATTGGTACTTCTGTTAAGGTTGTAATCTGTAAACTTAGTGTTTCACTGCCTTTCTTTTGTGAATGAGAGAACTGTTTAATTGGAGTCCCCGTTGGTGCGTTAGCAAAGGCCTTTTTTTCCGTATCGCCAGCGTGTATATATTTTGGAAGAAATAAGAGGATTGTTTGCTGATCCTTTTCTTCACTTAATCTCACTTGTTTCATCTCCCTGTTTTTCTGGCTGCCTCTTTGTTCTGGTGGCCAGGAGTGAATTATGATACGACAAGTGATAGGATGAATGAGGACGGATGACAATAAACATCGGTATGCTGTTTATCGTATGCCCCACTGTTTGAAGCACTTCAAGCAACTAACTCGTTTACTCTTGAACAAACAAACAAACTCTGGTATCGTTATGTTCTCCACTGTAAAATAAAAAACTGAGCACACAGAGATTAAGTATCTTGGGACTAGGATCTGGACCCAGGCAGCCCTCCAAAGTCTGTGCTTTTAGTCAGAACACGTTGTTCTTCCCTTCGGTAAACACTTCCCTATCCCTATGCTGTTGTAACTCAGTGAAATTGTAGTTGATGACAAGATGATGTATATTATTTTCCTACGTCTTTTTCTTACAGCTTTTCAGTAACAAATAGAAAAACATGCAGGGTACTGGGGATTGCCAAGGCAAAGCAGTCCAGTACGACTTTCATCCTTAGGGCAAACTCTAATTCCCCTGCATTCCCTTGTCAGTTATGACTTCTGCATAGAAATGCCAGACTTGTATTCCCAGGACTCTCAGAGATCAGCGGTATGCAAGGAGAAAGTTCATGTGATCTCAATGATTAATCTTATTTTGGAAATTTTGTTTAAAATCATGCTCTTTACATTTTAATAGGTAGTAAAAGTCAGAAACATGTTCTGAGACCTGAATCTTTTGAAGGGACCGACACAGAGGATCCCGTTACAGCCCTGGAATGGGACCCACTGTCTACTGATTACCTCCTAGTGGCTAATTTGCATCGTGGAATTCGCCTAGTAGATTCGGAATCACTTTGTTGCATAACAACATTTAATTTTCCCGGTGCAGTGGCTTCTGTGCAATGCTTGGCCTGGGTTCCCGGTGCTCCTGGCATGTTTATAACTGGAGGTAACTTTACCCTACTCCCAGAGGTTTAAATATGTGTATATTCTTTAACTGAATCAGGGAGATTGTACTTTCATCGGTTAACTTTGTGTAAAACTTATTAATGTCTCAGACATTGTTATTATAGTAAATACCTCGTTTACTTTATTTACATAGTGCATCATTAACACAAGGACAAATAAAAATGAAAAGAAGGCCCGGTCTTCCAGGCTTCTGGTAACATTGGAATATATTATAGATGTACACACATGTGTGCCTGTCTGTGTTTGTGTGTATACAAAAGACAAAGGCAGTTCAATTTCAGCCATGGCAGGGTGACAGTAAAAATACTGGCTAGAAAAACAGTCTGTCTGGGTGAGGAGTCCGTTAGCCTCACTGAGGATTTTGACAGTCACGATTTCCTAATCATAAGAGAATTAGCAGAACTAGGAAGTGATGGGGGATGGGAAGGTGGGGAATTTAAAATAGTCATTAGGAATTAAATGACTCTTACCGTTTACTTAGCTTCGGAGAGAGAGAGGTCTCTGAAGAGACCGCACTTTCAGCTACTGTATAAATACTTCCCATATTTGCTAAGTGTAAAATGAAAGACAAAGAATCTTTATCTTTTCACCATTTTTAAAGAAGTCTTTACTTCTTTAAGCACTTAAACTGCACATAGAAGTAGATGGATTCTTATTGATGCATCTTCATTGCCTTTAATTTCACAGGATATAATTAATGATAGGTATATATTAATAATAATATATCTATTATTATCATTATTATTGAGCTGAGATTCACATACCATAAAAACTCACCGTGTACACTTAAAGTGTACAGTGTAGTGGTTTCTGTGTTCACAGAGTTCTACGACCATTAGCATCATTTAACTCCAGAGCGTTTCCTCATCCCCCTAATAAACCCTGGACCCATCCCCATGTCACTCTTCATTACGCCCTCCACACCCCTTAGTCAGTCCTGTGTGTACGTAAACCACTAATCTGCTTTCTCTTTTGGTGGATTTGCCTGTTCGGACGTTTCATAGAAGCAGAGTCATTCAACATGTGGCCTTTTATGTCTGGCTTCTTTGACTTAACGTAGAGTTTTCAACATTCATCCGTGATGTAGCATGGATGAGTACTTCACTCCGTTTTATAGATGAATAATATTCCATTGTATGGATATGCCAGGTTTTGTTTATCCATTTATCAGCAGATAGACATTATCTTGTTTCCGGTTTTGTGTGGTTATGAATGCTGCTGGGAACATTTGTGTGCAGGCTTTATGGGGACACATGTCTGTAATTCGGTTGGGTGTATAGGCAGGAGTGCAATTTTTGGGTCATACAGTGACTCTGCATTTAATCATTTGAGGAACTGCCAGACTCTTTCCAGAGTAGCTTACTAAGGTAGGATTTTTCAAAGGAGGGGGCTTTCTAATTAAACTTCAGGTATATCAGGCAGTCCTTGCTGGCTGCAGGTGAGCAAGGAAGCAGTTTACAAGCATTTCGAAAGGTGAAGGATTACTTAACGGTAGAGGTGGAAAGTTTTCTGTGGCTGGCGCTCCTAGAGCAAGTGTGTCCCTGGGGTGCTTTTTTGTGGTCACATTGTCATAATGATCTTTGTCGGGGAAGCTTCCAAGGCAGGCAGTCTCTCACCCGAGAAGGGGATTTGGAACAGAAAAAAAAAGGCAAAACGTGCCAAAAATGGAAAGGATGAATATTACTTTGGCTGTTTCTTTGTATTATGATATAATATTACTGTGTGAAGAATGTCAGTAAGTGGTGCTAAAAATCTGGCAAGTTGAAATTTTGTTATTACTTTTATATCTAGGCATTTTATGCTTCAAATAAAATTTGTTAATATAATGCTTTTTTCTTGATCTGACTAGATTCTCAAGTCGGTGTTTTGCGCGTTTGGAATGTTTCTAGAGCAACACCTGTTGATAATTTTAAATTAAAGAAAACAGGGTTTCACTGCTTACATGTACTGAATTCTCCTCCAAGGAAGAAATGTAAGTAAAAATATCAAAATTTGATATTTTAAAATATCGTACTTGCTGCTATCCAATAAAATGAGTGATATAATGATATAAACGTATCAAATACTGCTACTGGAAAGCAAATTTAAAAAAATAGCCTTTGACAATATACGTGCTAAAGATACCATCAAAGCCACACAATATCTAATGTTGCTAAATTGAAAATATTTAGGGCAAAGTTACATTTAAAAATGCTATTGAGGATATTAAGATAATCTCAAGTCTACATGGGGAAAATGAGACAATGATATTGGTGAAAATAAAAAATATCAAGAGTGATGGGATTAAATAAAATTGGTCTGAACTAGGGGACTTTGTTTTAAACATGGCTCTTTTACAATCTATGTGGTTTATAACAAAGTTAAAATAACCTAAAACATTGGAAATGTAGGATCTAGAATATATATTCCATGTTTGAACATATTGCATGTTTGTCGCGGGATTAGTAGTTAGTATTATAGATGTTCTTCATTTATTTTTGTGTTTTTTTCTAATTACCTTTTATTACTTCTATGATTAAGAAAAAGTTATAAAATACATTTAAGGTATAAAAGAAAAATCTGGAGTATGGGCGGGGGGAGGTTTAGAATTAGAATTTTTCCTAAATATGAGGGAAAAGAAATTGACTTCCTATTTAAGTCAATTGTGGTCACTCTGCATGGTTGGTAGTGTTTCTTTTATTTCTGTGTGGATCATAAAAAAACTTGGGGAAAAGAGTAGTGATTGAACAACCTAGAGTTATTGATTCCTCCTTGCTCACTACTGTCTATGATATACTAAATAATTAGTGAGGCCTGTTCAAAATAATGTTTTGGTTAGCAAATTTAGTATCTGATTTTGTGGGCAATGGCAAGTAGTAGAAAATCTCTGTATTTGAACCTCCAGTCTTTTCACAAATTTAAGCTTTTCCTAATACTTCTAAATCCTGGAAACTGGAGGGTCTAGAAGCATTAGGACTGGAGAAGTATTGATAGTATGCTGGGGACTGGCATATTGTTTATGTATCCTGCATTTTTTGGAACTATTTTTTTCTTTGTTTATTTGCCGTGAACACCCATCTCGTAAGATGAATGAAATATCATAGGTTCTTTACTTCCTTATATTTTTCTTATTGCCAAAGTGGTCCAGGCCCATTAGAGAAAAATCAGGAAATATAAAGAAGCACATACTGATCTTGTCATTTTTGAGTCATTCCTTTCAGGTTGTTGATAGTTTTTTCTCCCAATTTTTTAATGTAACAGAAAGTGTGGAGTAAGAAAAATTATGTAAAAATGAAAAACTTTAAATGTAGACACAATCATCAAATTCTGAAAAAAAATGAATTATGGATAGATAGGAGCATAAAGGGTATCAAAACCACCTATAATATCAACAAATTAAAATATTAGAAAACAGTCATGGATTATATTAATTTTAACCAAACTTTCAGCACAATTTCATTGAATCAAATGCTTCTTTTGTTATTAATGGTTCGTTCTAGTTTGGACTGCCTGTCGTTCTCTAATTCTAAGAAATGAGTATTATCCTAATGAATGCAATAAGAAAGACTTTATTATATTTGAGTCAAAAAAGACAATATACTGGGAAATATTTATATTCCAGTGTGTAATTAATCTAGATTGGTCTGATAATTTATGGTAGTATCATTATTTTGAATTATATTTACAAGAGTACATTTATGTTCTAAGGAAAAGCTTTTTGAAAGAAGACAAAATATGTGATAAAGAATACAAAGAAAATAACTGAACAAGGAGACATTTATGTAATTGAAAGTCTATGAACAGTAAAAATTGAGGAAGAAGAGAGAAATTAAGGTGCAAATGTATATCAGTTGTAATTCTTAATTTAGGTGCTAAATTAAAGTGAATTATAAATAATCTCAAAAATAATTATTTTCGGGCTTCCCTGGTGGTGCAGTGGTTGAGAGTCCGCCTGCCGATGCAGGGAACACGGGTTCGTGCCCCGGTCCGGGAAGATCCCACGTGCCGCTCAGCGGCTGGGCCGGTGAGCCATGGCCGCTGAGCCTGGGCGTCCGGAGCCTGTTGCTCCGCAACGGGAGAGGCCACAGCAGTGAGAGGCCCGCGTACCCCAAAAAAAAGAAAAAAAAAATATTTTCATTGGATTAAAAATTAGTGGAAGAGAGTTATTAGTTTTAAAAGAAAAAAGTTCACGTGAGTGTGTGTTTGCTTGTACAGAGGAAGAAGTAAGCTATTACATCAGCACTTTAAAAGAAAATTTTAATTCAGAAATAATCGTGCTGTGCTTTAATTTATGGGGCAATAAGAAACCAAATATTCACCACATATTGTGATTCCTCAGAAACTAATTTTCATTCATTTTGCACCACCTGCACTTCTATACACCTCTTTTCAAAATAATATCCCATTTTGTATATATAAATATATAAATATGGGCAATGCTGCTAAAGTACTCCTGTGGCAGAAAATCTGATCATTGCTTAAGAGTTTACTGATATAAATTCTGGATAAAAGAAAACAAAGAGCGTCTTTGTAAATCAAGTCCTGTGGCTTCATTCCAGCCTATGGGAAGATACTGGCATAAATGTTTACTTGTTTATTTTTTTTTTTCTTTTCTAGTTTCAATCCAGTCCCCAACCAAAAATCATTATACATCCTCAACGAGTGAAGCAGTACCACCCCCAACTTTGACACAGAATCAAGCATTTTCTGTTCCTCCTGGTCACGCAGTGTGCTGTTTCTTGGATGGTGGAGTTGGACTTTATGATATGGGAGCTAAGAAGTGGGATTTTCTTAGGGACTTGGTATGTCTGTGGTCATTCTTTTATATACAATACTTATTTTGTGTATAAAATGATGTTTACTTTTACTTATGTATTATTGATATTCTAAAATTATTTTCATAGAGAATCATATATTAGGACTTTATCTTGGTTGATTGAAACATTTTAGAAAAATGTGTGGAACTATTAAAATTATTTAATTGTAAACATTATAAACATTAAACTTCTTTAAATATTAATGTCTGTTTAGCTTATCAGGATTACTCTGCATTTGGTAGTTTTCCCATTATTGTGTGGGCCACGTTACTCTTTTGTGTAGTGGAAAATCACATAGTCGTAGTATATTTTGGAAGCAAAATAAGAAATAGAATATTCTTTCAGAAGGAAGGAGAAGTCCACCTCTGCCAGTTACTCTGAGCTTTCTTGCTCTCATTCATGAAATGAGCAAGCTTGGATTAAGTGTTTTCTAAGATTTATTTCTATTATGGAGTCATAATAATTCTATGAGTCTACGAACTTCTGTTCTCATGATCATTAAGCCTCTGTGTAAAATAGAATACAGCTCTGCCGAGGACTCACATTTTGTCTGGGTTTGTTCTATGTTTTTTTATGCTGCATTCCTAGGGTCATGTGGAAACTATCTTTGACTGCAAATTCAAACCTGATGATCCCAATCTTTTAGCAACAGCTTCATTTGACGGCACAATAAAAGTCTGGGATATAAACACACTGACGGCAGTGTACACTTCCCCAGGGAATGAAGGGGTTATTTATTCCCTTTCATGGGCTCCAGGTAAGTAGTATTTTATTAAAATCAGGAATACAATTAAATGACTTTCCTAACTTTTTGTTTGTTTGTTTGTTTGTGGTACGCGGGCCTCTCACTGTTGTGGCCTCTCCCGTTGCGGAGCACAGGCTCCGGACACGCAGACTCAGTAGCCGTGGCTCACGGGCCCAGCCGCTCCGCGGCATGTGGGATCTTCTGGGGCCGGGGAACAAACCCGTGTCCCCTGCATCGGCAGGCGGACTCTCAACCACTGCGCCACCAGGGAAGCCCGACTTTCCTAACTTTTATTTTCATTTGTATTACCTTCTTCCTCACAGTGTCATCTTACTCCAAATGATTGTGGAGGCAGATTAGTACCAACATAGTTATTGGTGCAGTTTTTGTGGGTTGTAGAATAGACTACTTGCCCAAGCACGTTGATTTCGCCGCCCTTCTCTATGACATAGTCATAAAGAAAAGCCACAGTAAATCAGGATGATACTGACCCATCCAGTTTTAGCTGCATTTGTATAGATATGCCTATAAAGGTGTAGTGTATTTTACATTATAGAAGTTTTCCTTAAAATGTTCATGTGAATCAAATATATGAAAATAAAACATGTATTTTCTAAAAATTATAATACCTGTCTTTCTCTGATACATCTGTTTTGTGAATATGAATGATTATATATCATCACAGTTTAATTGTGAGCATGTGATTCTATATAAACTCTGCTTTTGTAATATTGAAGAACTTTTATGCTATAATAGGGTCTTTTCTTTGATCTCAGAATGATGCTACCTTTATACCTTCCTGTACGTAAAAAAGAGATGTCCTATGAAACCTCTGACATTTTCTTCCCAAATATTTTCTTCCTGTAATAAATAATTTTACACACCTAAAATGAATTTTTCACTTTATAAACTATGTAGAATGCTTTACTTATTTTTCCTAATACTAACATATTAATTTAAAACCCACTTATAACCAAGATGTAGCTTATTTTTTAGCTTATCTCCTTGTGCACAGAGATTTTTAGCCCTGAATATATGGGCTGTCAGGGTTTTGATGTCTTCAGAGAATTTGGGATTCTCTTGGAATTTTATGCATAATTTTTAGCATATGTGTGCATGTTCCTGTATCTGTCAAAGATTATCATAGCTATCAGATTTTCAGAGAAGTCTATGACACAAAAAAGGTAAAGAACTACTATTTTTGTATCCCTTATCTCCTACTGTGAGAAGATCTAGAAGAAGGTTTTACTTCCAAGTCTTAATGACAGCAGCTGTTCTCTGAAGCAGAAAATACTTAGTGCCATTATAGATCCAAAGCTAATTGGAAAAAAATGTTACTTCACTAATTAATAAGTAAGGAACAGGGCTTCCCTGGTGGCGCAGTGGTTGAGGGTCCACCTGCCGATGCAGGGGATGCGGGTTCGTGTCCCGGTCCGGGAGGATCCCACATGCTGCGGAGTGGCTGGGCCCGTGAGCCATGGCCACTGAGCCTGTGCGTCCGGAGCCTGTGCTCCGCAATGGGAGAGGCCACAACAGTGAGAGGCCCGCATACCGCAAAAAAAAACAAAACAAAACGATGTAAGGAACAAAAAGAACTAGCACTCTTTTCTGCTCTCTTCTTTACCTCCCTCTTCACTTTACTTTCGATTGTGAGAGCCAACATTTATTAAAGAGGATCTGAGGTCAGAGAGGTTGAGTAACTTACCCAAGATTATATACATAGGGAGTAGTGGTGGAGTCAAGATTTGAACCCTTGTCAGTTTGATGGTTAAGCCTGTGCTCTTAGTCATGGTAGTTTGCATCGTCACAGCAGGGCCTGCTGGGTTGAGATACAGGAATCGGGCCGCCAGGGCAGTGACACTGTAACAGCAGCGAGCTGATCATTCTTCCTTCTACAAAACGTGTTCAAGCCTCACACCTAAAGCTTGAATAGAAATTGTGACTGTGAAAACCGTTGTTTCAAATCATAACACAGAAGGCCCAATCTTACTTCAAGCTTATTTCACTCTCTACATTGAGAATTTGCCTTAAGAAAATAAAAATGTTGTAAAATGGAAATTCTGCCACTTTTTGCAAAGTGATTACTGATGAATCACTATTGTTAGGTAAATATGGATGAAACTTAAAAGATTAGCAAAGGGCTTCCCTGGTGGCGCAGTGGTTGGGAGTCCGCCTGCCGATGCAGGGGACACGGGTTTGTGCCCCTGTCCGGGAAGATCCCACATGCCGCAGAGCAGCTGGGCCCGTGAGCCATGGCTAAGGTTGACACTGGATGGAAGTATAGTAGGTTATAGATGATTGCAAATTTTCCTTTATTTTTAGAGTAGATATCACAGGCAAATTTTTAGAAGTGCATATAAATATGGAAACTTACCCCCAATAATTTTAGAGCGCTAAAAGGGTAGCAGAATGAAAACCCTAGAAAAAAATGGTGAGGCCTTTTCTTTTAGTATTTATAGTCATTTCTCACAAAATAATTCCTCCATATTTTTACTCCTAGGAGACAGATAACAGCTATTTCTTTCTTCTAATGGAGCAAACCTCTTCTTTGACTGCCTTGCAAAAAATTCAAGACCAGCTACTAACTTAGCTGCAGTTCAATTTTAACAGATTTTTTTAACTTCTTAAAAACAAAGAGCATTGTTTATGTCTTTGATGGAGAAAATGAATTTTTTCACGTGTCCTGCTTAGAGAAATACTTTCCTAACCATTAAAAAAATTACTAGATGGTCAGAAAAATGTAAATACCGAATGGATATGTAATAATATTGAGGAATTTTTGATAATTTTTCTATTTGTGATTGTAGTAGTTTGGTCATGTTAATAAAAGAGTTCCTGTATTTTAGACATCCATCCTCAAGTATTTATTGATGAAAGGATACAATGTTAGAGATTTGCTCCAAAGAAATCCAGTAGGGGGCTATAGACAAAATAAGATTGACCATATTTTGATAATTGTTGAAATTGTATGATGGATTCATGCATTATACTGTTCTTTCTATATTTGCATACATTTGATAATTTTCATTATTTAAAAAAAAGAGCCACTTTGCAAACTCAAGTCTTACTTTTTCAAAAATTACATTTTTGAAAAGAATTAACATTTGTGGCAAACATTTCATATAATGTCTAACAAATTGTTTCCTAAGGTGATTTAAATTGTATTGCTGGAGCAACTTCTCGAAATGGTGCTTTTATTTGGGATATTAAAAAGGGCAAAATCGTACAACGATTTAATGAGGTAAGATGTATTTATTGCTAGTCGAATAACATAATGCCTTATATGGCTTCACGTTTTTTAAATGCTTTCCTCTCTTAATTTATTAGTGAGTCACCAGGTGGCATTGTAGTCTTTTAATTAGAAGAAAATCCAAGAGGACATGCACGTGCTAAAATGAATTCTGAAAAATGTAGCTGAGCCTAAGATACAAAAATTCACCTAAAGTTGCATTAGAGGTTCAAAGGAATTTTGGGTCGCCTTCCACAAAATTGTCTAGGCAAATATTCAAAAGTTGGAAAAAGACTAAACTCGGAACAAGACCCAAATTATAGTCTCAATTTTGTCACTGATTAGCTCTTGACATAGAGAGCATAATTTTATTGCCTTGAAGCTGATTGTTCATTTATTTATTTATCTTTTAACATCTTTATTGGAGTATAATTGCTTTACAATGGTGTGTTAGTTTCTGCTTTATAACAAAGTGAATCAGTTATACATGTACATATGTTCCCATATCTCTTCTGATTGTTCATTTTATAAGATGGTGAAGTTGGATTATATAATTTCTTAGGTTTCCTTCCAAGTCTCAAATTCCATTTTTCCATGACAAGTTCTAAAAGCTCCTCTCTTCCTATTTGTAGTGTCACAGATTGTACTTTTCCTTCTGCTTGGAGTTAAATTGTCATCTCATATTTCCCTGAGTTCTGTTAATATTTTGTAAATACGTATGCTCTCGTTACAGTATGTTAGTTGTGAATGGGGGGAAATGTGAACAGCATCTAGGATTGTCTCTCACTCTCTTGAAATTTCATTCATTTCAAATGATTACTGTTGAAGTTTATCAAACATATAACTTACTTGATAATTATTTATATATCGAGGCTTTAAAACCATTTATACAAAAGACTGTTCTCTCTCTGAAAATCAAGTAGCGTTGATCTTCCAGGGGTTACGGAAGTTATGTGACAAATGCAGAGCCGTAGGGAAACTTCAACAACCACCAGTGTGCAATTCTGCTCTCAAAAGAGGAAACTTTGGCAAAGGACTACAGGTCATCCTTCCCTTTCTCTACTTAACAACAATGTTCTCAGTTCAGCACTCCCCCAGCCCACCTTCTGCCCTCCCCATCACCAGAACGATGCATATCCCATAATAAGTAAGGATATAAGAAGAAAAGATGAACCTGGAAAAGCAACTTTTGACCTAATTCAAGAATCTTATCCTTGGATGTCAAATCTGTCGATTTCTTCTTCTAGCATCTTGGCGTCCTGTCAACTAAGTATCTTCCTATTAGCACTCGGCAGGTGCAGCCTGATTCCAGCAGCCCAGCCCTGAGCATCAGGGACGTCTCTTACGTCCATTTATGTCTTTCCCAGCTCCAATAGCATAGTTAAGACCAATATCGAAACCGCTTACATCTAGGATAATAAATGTGGGGAAAATGAACAGTGCCAGCTTCAGTTAACTAAGTTACGCATGCCTCACCAAATAAAATGCAGGACGTGAGGGAGCCATAAGTGCCCCGTTCACGGGGACGAACACAGCTGATGGAGGACCTCCCCTCCTTCAAGTGAGTATAGAGACTACCTCCATTCTTGTGTTAATCTTTATAAAGCTACCCACCTTGATCCCCCAAGAAAGGTAAAAATAGCAAACTGGGGACCACCTTAGTAAAACAGCCTTAAAGCTCCAGACAAAAAGTCACTGTAGTCTTCCCTTAAGAGCAGCCACGATTTAAGTGCTATATAAAACGGAAATGTTTTAAACAAAGTTTGGAAATGGATTGGTTGCAACCTTTATACACCCATTACCTAGTTGATGAATGACATTCCTATGTATAAAATATATTCTTTGGGTTTTTAAAAATTCTCATCATACCAGCTGTGACTGTATTCCTTTACCCTTTCCCAGTCCAAGAATACAGATAAATATAGAGTACAGGCAAATACAGAGTGATTTATTATAATCATAACCTTAAACCTTCTTTGCTTCATAAAAATAAAAATTTGAAATTTAGAAGAACAATCAATAATAACAGCTGCTTGCAGCACCTCTTATACTGTAGTTTTAGGAGCCTAACTGGGTTAGAAAGCAGATAGATAACCATCTTCATCTCCAGAAGGGCTTTTACAGAAAAAGGTATTAAGCTATTAAGCAGAGCTTAATTCTACAGATGGCCGAGGAAGCAGATTCTGGGTGTTTACCAGTGTCCACAAAAAGGAAATAGAGCCACCCATTTATGTCTTAAAACAATGGTTTTGTTTCTTAAGTGTTGACAGCGTTACACATTCTTTAAAGTGTGTATTCAGCCTTCTGCTGTTGACAGTAGTGTCTCTGTAGCATCATCTAGAGCAAGTTCCTAATAGCAAAGTAATATTAGAAGAAATAAATAAATAAGAGGAAAAAGGGGTGAATTATTTCTTATTGATAGGTATTTTACATTTTTTGAAGCATGGAAAAAATGGAATATTCTGCATTGCCTGGAGTCATAAAGATTCCAAAAGAATAGCAACCTGCAGTGGTGATGGTTACTGGTAAGTACTATGTATGAAATCACACTGTTTATAAAAGATACATTTGATAATATCAATTGTATCATGTTAGCACATACATTAAAATGTTCGATGAGATTCCATTTGTACAGCTCTACCTACTATCGTAAATATTATTTATAAGCCCGCATGGGCACATGCTACATTGCTATGATATATCAGTAATAAATAACAATGCAATGATGTTTAAAAATAAACAAACCACTAATTCTTTCTAGATGAAAATACTACTCGAATTTTAACTAGAATACCGTGACTTGCCTCAAAGAAACTTAAAGGACTTTCACAGAGTCTAATTTTCATCACATTTTGAGGGAGTGGTATTTCAGTTTCGCAAGTGATTAAAGAGGTATCAAGTGCTCTAGAAACTTGTTCACAGTAGGTGTTATTATTTAAAAAAGGATAAAAAGGCTTTGTAAGGAGGAATAAGACCATGCCTGTGGGAAATGCCTATTTTTAGAAAGTGACTAACTTCTCAGAAATATGTGCTTTCTTAATTCTGTTGAGTCCCAGGAAAAAGGAGGCTTCCAAGAAATATATGTAAGGGAAGAATTGCCTTTGAGTTAAAAAAAATGTTTTTATTCCAACGGTGCTACCCTATAGCTATAGGTATTGTCATCTTTGGCAGGTAGTATAAGCACTTATGGTTGTTGAGAAGTAGTAAAGTTTATCTCCTCCTAGGTTTTGCTATACCCAGCCCAAAATCTTCTCTTCCTCACTTTGTAATTTCAGTGGAAAATACAGTAGTTATGGAAACCAAAGATCTTTACCAAGAAGTTAAAATTTTCAGAAACAACAGTTAGTGATTTTTTTCCCTTGAAAATGACTATTTGCTCATTGATACATACCAAAATACGAAAGATGTACGTAAGAGTTTTTTGACTAGGTGATACATGATTAGCTTTACCATATATTCTCAGGGCATTACTTATTTGATAAATACCACAGTCAATGACTAAATATTTGGAAGCGTAGGTCACCACCACTCTCCAGTAACCTCAAAGTTTTGGTGGGCCTAGTGATGTTTTTTTTTTTTTTTTTGCGGTACGCGGGCCTCTCACTGTTGTGGCCTCTCCCGTTGCGGAGCACAGGCTCCGGATGCGCAGGCTCAGCGGCCATGGCTCACGGGCAGCCGCTCCGCGGCATGTGGGATCCTCCCAGACCGGGGCACGAACCCTTGTCCCCTGCATCGGCAGGCAGACTCAACCACTGCGCCACCAGGGAAGCCCTAGTGATGTTTTAAAAAGGTCTTTTCCAAAGACTTTTAAGACTTTGCAATACATTAATTTATACACAGCTTTGTGTCCCTAATGGGATCAATAGCCCTTGCACTATGGTAATATAATAGGAGGGTATTAGAGCTGCTTTTGTTTTTGCAGTGAAAGTATATAGGATCTGTTTTGGGAGAAGGGGTCCTCTGAATTTCTAGTTGTATCACTTAAAACATGCCATGAAAATATATGTCTTGCAGTTGGTGTAATAGTGCATGCACCCAATACTATAAATGAGTTGTTTTAAACATACATTTTGAACTGTTAAATTTTGAAGCTGAAATCTAATGCATATATTTTAAAATATATGTATTAAACTATGTATTTCCCTAATTAAAAATATAAGAAATAGTTTCTAAATAAAAATGTATCTCCTTTAAATTGGTTTCAGTGGGTTACCATAATTAATGCTATGTGATATAAATATCCTTACTCATAATTGGTAATATTTACACAGTACTTTTAAATGTTCCTTGTGCTTTGCAGACAAGGTCTCTTTCCTAAAACACTTATGTTCAAATTTTACAGTTCGGGCTTTCTTCCCTTGAATGATGTATTTAGACTGTTGTAATTTTCTATTAATATATTATACTTAATTTCAGTATTATTCGAACAGTTGATGGTAAAGTACTACACAAATACAAACATCCAGCTGCAGTGTTTGGTTGTGATTGGAGCCAAAACAACAGGTAAATATTTTTTCCGGAAATAAGTAATAATTACATTTCAGAGATTTTGAATAGCCATAAAGTTCAATGTTATTTCCATAGGTAATATTCATGACTCTTTTTAGGTAATATTCCCTTTGCCTAGCCTTGTAATTGCACGTGTAACCGTCTGTTTTTATTCCGTGAGGTTTTTATATGATTTAGAAATACTGATTTCCTACTTTCAAGCTATTTCCTGCTGCTTTAAGGAAAAGCATATGACTGACTAATGAAACATGGAAATCAGTCCAATCTGTGTGTGTCTTCTGAGGAACGTGGCCCTTTCTCTGAACCCTTTTTAGGAATCTGTGCAATGGTATTTTGTTCCCCGTGACTTTCCATTGCCTCCACCTAATGCAAATGCCATGGCCTTGGGTGACTTCCCATGACACGGAACTTAGAATGGTTTTGAAAGGTCAGCCTTGCTTAAGAGCCTGGCATTAAAGATCAGCTTAGATTTAAAAATTAATCCAAGTCAAACCTCCACTAAAATTGATCCTTTAAGCCACTGCACTTCCAAGAATCTTGTGTTTCAAACCTCTCTTTGATGGGATATAAATTATCTTTAAAAATTCAAACTTTCTTTAAATATTGTGAAAACAATGTGAATTATGCTTTTCCATATTAGAGTCGTAAAATATACATACTAAAATATTAAAACCTTATTACACTGTGTTCTGAGTCAAATCACATATTATACAAAATGATGGATCTATGAGTTTCTTCCAGTAAATACAGAAGCATTTATTACACAGTTACAGGTACTTTAAAAAATTTTTTTTTCATGTGGACCATTTTTAAAATCTTTATTGAATTTATTACAATATTGCTTCTGCTTTATGTTTTGTTTTTTTTGGCCCCGAGGCATGTGGGATCTTAGCTCCCCGACTGGGGATCGAACCCATACCCACTGCATTGGAAGGCAAAGTCTTAACCATGGACTGCCAGGGAGGTCCCCGGTTAGAGGCTCTAAAATGAGCTCGTGACCAGCTCTTCTGCAGTATTTCCCACCTCAGTGGCCTGAAAATGCAAACAACAAACTGCTAAAGCCCAAATCCTTGACCTCTTCTTTTTTTTTTTTTTGCGGTACGCGGGCCTCTCACTGTTGCGGCCTCTCCCGTTGTGGAGCACAGGCTCCGGACGCGCAGGCTCAGCGGCCATGGCTCACGGGCCCAGCCGCTCCGCGGCATGTGGGATCTTCCCGGACCGGGGCACGAACCCGCGTCCCCTGCATCAGCAGGTGGACTCTCAACCACTGCGCCACCAGGGAAGCCCTCTTCTTTTAGACCTTATTATCTCTCAATTTTCACTTGCAGCCAGCCATCAATTCCTGTCATATCCTCCATCTAAATATCCTTCTTTACCCAACCATCCCTCCAGCGACTAAACTAATGACATTTGTCTGTTTTGGGACTTCTGCAAAAGTCTTCTAAATCAATTCCAGAATTCACACCTTTCGTCACCACTTCCTCTCTCTGTGTTCTCTAGGTTGCTGTCAGAGTGAGCGTTTAAAACCGCAGACGTGAGCACGGCATTCTCCTGCTTAAATCCTTCAACAGTTTCTCATTGATCTTGGGATAATGTGCAGAATCTTAGCCAGTCCTACAAGGGAGTCCCTGTATAATCCCATTCCTTTGTACTTTAGTATCACATTACAAGCCTTGCTTCCCTTGTTCCTTATATCCAGCCACAGTGGCTTTCGATTTCTTGAACCAGTCAGCTCATTTTCACCGCAAGGCTTTCACTCCTGTCTCCCCTTCCATCTAGGATTCTACTTCCCATCCCACCCCATACAACTCCTCCCAACCCGGGCCGGATATAAGTAACTTCTCCCTATCCTTCAGCTCTCAGCTCAAAAAACCACTTTTGGAGAAAAGTCTTCCCTGACCCCCATATTAGGTAAAATTTCCCCTATGGTATAATAAGCCTTGGGTGCACTTAACATCATAAAATTAAGTTTTATTTGTGAATTGGCTGCTTCACCCTGTAAAATGTAAGCTCCATGAGATCAGTAGTGGTTATCTGTTTTTAGCAGTATATTCTTAGCAAAACACTGTGCTTCTGACCCTCGCTATGCCTTGAAAAAAACAGATGTTTAATAAATATTTGTTGAATATAAAAATGAGTAGAATTACCTTGCATATGATCAACAGAACAGTTCCACATTCTTATTTCTCTGTTTTATAGGGTTAATAAGAATTTGACCGGTAGGAAACAAAATTAGAAATTAATGCAGTATGCCTTGTTGGTTAAGAAAACTTTTTTTTTAAAAAGTCGTTTATACTTAACTATTGTGTTTACTACCAAGCCTACCTAATAAATTTCATTTTTCATTTAAAAATTTCACTTTTATTTTAAAAAATCTTTTCTAAATGTTCTAATTTCTGTATTTATATTCCACTTAGCATCCTAGGACATAATTGAGAAACACCTTGAACTTATAAAAGTTTATTCATAAGATATTTCTGAATTTATAATTTGGATATCTGTATGTACCTTCTTTGAATATTTTTTCATTTCTAAGATTTTATCTTTATGTATCTGCATAGACATGTATACAGAAATATGCTCGTGTATACGTGTAAATATTTGTATTATGCAAAATATATTTTCCCACATAGAGGAACGGGCTGTTTATCAGTGGGCCTTGGGCACATGCAATCGACACATTTATAGATTGGCATGCAGTTTACAAACTGGTGTATTTATGCATGTGAGGTTAAATAAATATAGGTATTACAACCCATGCGACAAAAATCAACAATGTGAAGTTTGGAGAAGGTTTTGATAACAGCTGGGTCCAAAACGTGTAACTTCCCCTCTTTACCTTTAAAGCCTGGGGACTGTTTATACGGTTGTTAATGTTCCTCGGGGAGACTGTTCTGGCTGGTACCTGATGCCACAGGTCTGCCTAGTACTCGAATTCCGTTGGGAACAGTATTCCAGGCATGACGGCTAGGGTACAAATAGTTGCTTAGCTATCTCACTCTCTTAGAGCCAAGATCGTTAAAAGATCAGATCCACGTATTATATTCCCAGAGGATTCTGTTGGATCAAGCAGTTAAGCATCTCACCAAAGAGAATTGGAAAACCAGGAATGTGACTTACTGTCAGATGAGACGACCCTGGCTCTGCGGGGAGCTTTCCTAGCACACTTCTGGGGGAAGCATTGCTATTTATATCCCTGCCACAACAAAATTTACCAACGGTCAGGGCATGTAGTAATTAATAACGTGCCTACAAGCAATTAAGCAAATCTCAGTCACTGACCGTTCGAGACCCTTCTTAAGACCCAGTAGTTGCAAAATATAAAGGTCTGAGAAATACTAAAGTTATGAATCTAGACATCTTGAAAAAGAATGTATAGAAATGACTGTGCCATTATCTCTCATAAATAAAATAAAAACACAACTGATTGAAAGGAAACATTGAGAAACTCTGTACTAGAGCGGTTGCTGTAAATGATGTTTTTACTTAGGTAAGTTTTCAGTGTAACTTCATTAAGGAAGCAAAAAATTCTCGTTTTAGAAGTTAGAACTGTGTGCATTTGAAAACTATCAGTAACAAATAGTATCAAACTTTTTATTTTTTTATGTGCCGTGGGTGATATTTCAGAGACATGATAGCCACTGGCTGTGAAGACAAAAATGTTCGCGTCTATTATGTGGCCACCAGTTCCGATCAACCACTGAAAGTGTTTAGTGGGCATACAGAGAAAGTGTTCCATGTTAGGTGGTCTCCTCTGAGGGAGGGAATTCTTTGCAGTGGCTCTGATGATGGGTATGTATTTTTGGATTCTAATTTTCTTGTCCTAAACATCATAAGCTTGTAATTTTATAGAAGTGTACTTATTTATATGATCCAACGTGTATGTGGAACTATTTTAGACATGTACTTAACGAGTAGTCAGCTAACAAGTATCTAATTGCATCCAACTAAAAGTAAATTAAAATTTTCCATACTTAGCATCTGATTCATGATTTCTATTTCCTTATTTATTGTACTTGCAATAGATGCTTATTTCTCTCTTATTAGGAACAAAGTTAACAGAAATCTGTTGGGAAAGGGAAAAACGTCTGAAACAATAAACCTTTGTAACACGTAGAGACGAGTTTATTTTTTTTATTATTATTTTTTTTTTACGAGTTTATTTTTAATAATGTTCCCATATTTAATGTGGAAAACAGCTGTAATCTGTTTTCATTAAGAATGGAATAAAAGAAGATGATTATATATGCTAGCATGAAAAGAAGATATTTTAGAAATGAGAGTGACATAACTTTTTTTTCTGGGTTTATGAAAGTTTCTGAAATCTTGTCTATATTTTATATCCAGACAAGATACATTTGCATGGTACAGTTTGGGCTGTTTGAATATGAGATAAATTTAGGTAAGAAAAATCTTACTTGGTGCAAGTAAAAGTTGTAGTATATAGTAACCACATTATTCTGTCCTGGTATAAAGGGGAAAAAGAAGAAAGGAGTCTTTTATATATAGCAGAAAGAGATATGCTTTAAGAAATAAAATATGTGGTATGTCTCCTAATAGTGTAATATAACCTTTGGAGTATTAATATTTTGATATTTTTCAGGTTTATATAAATCTTTAACTAAAAGATTATTATGAATTGTCCAAGCAGAGTTGGCATTTGGAGGTCTTAAATTGATTTTGAGTTCAAATTGCCCTTCAGTAACATTTGTACTCTACACAGTCAGTAGATTCAAGTAGTATTATGAACCCATTTATATTTAAGTTTTGTACTTGATCTGAGAGTGATTCCACAGACCAAGAAACTTATTTAACTGACAAAAACATGAAGTGTTTCCTGTATTGATAAAAGCACAGATACGAATTGATTTTTCAAATAATACCCGTCGTCATACACGCTGTATTTTCAAGTTACACAAATAATTTGAGTGCTCTTAAGTTACTGTATACATGTTGTTAGTCATATTTTTCTTTGGCTTTATCTGTTCTGGATATTTTATTTTAAGAAAGCAATTTTTTAAACACATAAACTGTGAAATCATATATTTAGTATCAGGGGTTAATGGTCAGTAAAAGTAAGGAAAAAATATTGGAATAGGATGGCTCAAGCCTAGTTAGTTATTCATTTTAAAATAAATAAAATTCATTTTTATATGCTAAAAAGAAGAGAATCATAGCATATATTGAAACATAAAATGTTTTTTCAATATACTGAGAAATAATCGTTGTGTTCCATTAAGAATATGCTGATACTCTAGATAAATTATAATTTGTATTACATACATAATATTGTTTTCAGTTCTGTTCGAATCTGGGATTATACTAAAGATGCATGCATAAACGTTCTTAGAGGACACACGGCACCTGTGCGGGGATTAATGTGGAATACTGAGATCCCATACCTACTAATATCTGGCAGCTGGGACTATACTATAAAAGTGTGGGACACTCGGGAAGGAGCTTGTTTGGATACCGTGTACGATCATGGTGCAGATGTATATGGTAAAGTATTTTTCATGTACTTTTAAATTTTGCTATATTAATGATTATAATTTCTGAGCAAGACAGTATTTTTGAAGAAGTCTTACAGGGTTTCATTTTGAAATAACATTTATCTTAGTAGAAAGTATACATGCTTACTATTTAAGTATCAGAATACACAGAAGATAATAGAAAATGTCATCAGAAATAATCAGAAAATAACTCTTGTTAGCACCGTGGTGTCTTTCTCTCTATCCCTGTAGAGAAACATACACACACGCACGCACGCATGCATGCAGGCACACATATACCCTTGCACATATTCTCATGTATGGCTTGGATTTTTCTCCGTTACCTTACCATCACCCCAAAGGTAAGTTGTAAAACAGGAAGTCCTTAATAACTTAGGTATGACGTAGTTAGCCATTCCTTTACCTCTATTTTTGGATATTTGAGGCAATGTTTTGTTTCTTAATATAGTACAGAGTTTTTTTACTATAAATGAGTTGGGAATGGAAAATCAGATTCCTTACCTTTTGCACATGATTTTACCCTCATTTGTAGCACCCAAACCTTGATGGGGTTGAGTAGGTAAATTAAGAATGCAAAAATGATTATTGAGAGCAGTTAACCCTAACCTAGTCATTGTATCCATATGCTTTACGCCAATGGCCTTTTAGTTACTGCAGTGTGGGACTGAGTGTGGGAGAGAATCCCATTTCTGGACATTCTAAAATGAAAGGTCCTCAAGTCTTTCTTTATCGTGTGATGAGAACATCCACCCACCCCTGGATCGCTGTGTATTCCATGGGTATGACAGTCAGCTCACTGACATACCAACTGAAATGTAATTTCAACACTTTCATCCAGGACCATCTGCTTTCTAATAATTATTCAACTCTGTGTTCATATCTACAGAAGATGCTAAATACTTTTTTTACACCTGTGTATTGTTTTCAGCCAAGACAGAAATGTTATTTAAAACACTTCTCCACAACTTCAGTTCTGTGGAAGGGTTAGGAGGTACACATCAATAAAACATATTTTTCAGTGCTTCCTTTAGTAAATGGCTTTATTTCCTCCATCAGGTTTAGCATGCCACCCACGTCGCCCCTTCACTATGGCCTCGTGCTCCCGGGACTCTACTGTGAGACTCTGGTCATTAACGCCGTTAATCACTCCTTTACAAATAAATATTCTGGCAGATAGATCCTGGGAAGAAATTATCGGGAACACTGGTATGGAAACTCTGCATGTATTAGATCTTCTTTCTAAATACGATTTTATAAGCGCTCTTTTCTCAGAGTTGTGTCTCTTCTCCAGATTGTGCTGTAGAACAAGGCATGCCCCCTCTGCTGTGTGGCAAAGTGTCAAGAGATATCAAACAGGAGGTAGAGAAACTAAGTGGCAACCCTCGTGTGAAAAAACTAAGATGGTTTTCAGAATGTTTATCAGTAAGTATTAGAGGAATTAAATGTGAAAATTTCCCCTTTGCCAAAGTGAATTGTGACAACTTTTTGTCATTAAGTTATCACATATTTACATGTGTCATCCCAGTGTAAGAAAGCAAATGGTCCATAAGTTGTGAGGGCAATGAGACATTAAAAAAGAGAGAGAAGAAGGCAATTTGCTGTTTCCACCCTACTAACACTGACAAAATCGATCATTGACTAACCAGTAGCATTTCTGACAGCCTTTAGGGCACTTCAGCTACCGACCTACCTCCTAACTTGTCAGCTGCTGCTGTGTGGTCTCCATGTCTGTTTTTATAGCAGCATGCTTCCTTACCTTCTGTTCTGGCCCTCGCCTTGATATTATTATCTTTTATTATTGGCAATAAATCAACTTTTCCTTCTTAATTATTACTTGTACTTCAGAACCGCGTGTTTTGTTTTGAAGACCCTCTTCACCTCAAGAACTATTCATGATCTTCCACATGGTGATGGACAGCTGAGATTATTTCTGAGCTAACAAAATATGTAATCAAAAAAGTTTAAAAAAAAAAAAGTTTGCCACCGACCTTAAGTGATTTTAAATTTAGTGTTGTTTTATAAATTATAACAGTTTCTACTATATACATTTGAAAATATCCAACATTTTCATATTATACCACACGTGCTTATACACACACATTTGTATATATAGAGGCTATTTGTTGGGACTGTGGGTGATTCAAGGATCTTTTGCAACGAATAAAGCTTTTCCCCTCTGGTCCTCAATAGACAATTTGGGTGCATGCATTAATCCAGCAAGGATCTCAGAGGGCCTAGCAAACAAAAAAAGCAAATGGAAACCAGAAACAATAAATAAGATAGAGTATAGTTATTATCCTGTTAATTTTTCTTTTTTTTTTTTTTTTTTTTTTTTTTTATCCTGTTAATTTTTCAAGTTAGATATGCCTGCATTATATTTTTAAAGGTGCAAAATGCTGTGGGGTTTTTAATTCATTATTCTATCTTTGGATGTTCTGTATCAACTTTTTAGCCTCCGGGTGGCAGTGACAATTTATGGGACTTAGTTGCTGTGATAAAAGGGCAAGATGATAGCTTACTTCCTCAGAACTACTGTAAAGGAATAATGCATTTGAAACATCTGATTACATTCCGAACAGTAAGTAAATATGCAGATGTGATGTACTCAAACACAAAATTGTTTTGCCTTTTCACTATTAAAATATGAAAATTATTTTTTGCATATATAATTAGAGTTGGTAGACTGAAGTAAGTGAACACTGAGGACATAAACCTTCAGTAAAAACTGATCACGAGTGTATCAATTATTTGGGGAACAGATTAAGGCAGCCATGGTTTTCATAGGTTGAATCTCGTGAAATTCTTCAAAGGTCACCTGGAAAGCCCTTGAAATGTTTTACCTTTACACTATTACCAGATGATTGTATGCATGGGCTACTCTGATTTGTGTCTCAGAGTCCTGCTAGGCTGTATTCTGGGATATATTTTATTAAAACCGTTCATATTTTATCCCTTAATGAATTTCAGTACAAAACTACTAGTCACCTTATACATGGAGCGATACGCAGTTCCAACAGTAAACCAGTCCTGAGACCAGAAAGAAGAAAAAGCTTTTATATTTGCAATGAAGTATCAATGGGTGACTATTTAATTGTTGGACCATGGAGAGAATCATGCCAGGGATGTGGATTTGATGGTGATAGGAAGCAGCTATTTTCATAAAGAAGTACCCTTTTTTTTTTTTTTTTTTTTTTTTTTGCTGTACGCGGGCCTCTCACTGTTGTGGCCTCTTCCGTTGCGGAGCACAGGCTCGGGATGCGCAGGCTCAGCGGCCATGGCTCACGGGCCCAGCCGCTCCGCGGCATTGTGGGATCCTCCCAGACCGGGGCACGAACCCGCGTCCCCTGCATCGGCAGGCAGACTCTCAACCACCGCACCACCAGGGCAGCCCGAGAAGTACCCTTTTAAATCACAAACTAAACACCTAAGGACTGTAACAGTTACCTATTGATAGCATAGAAACCAATTAGAATAATTTTGAGTTTTTATTTTTTTATTATATATTTTTTCACCAGTTATATACCACTTTATCACTCACTACCTTTTGGCCTCTGGACTTCTGGTGAGTTTTAAGGAAAATGGGATTTAGCTTCTTCCCACCCACACCAGGCATATCCAAGCCCTACTCTTCACCACACCAAAATATTGTGTTTAAAGAGGTGTTAAATTTTATAGATAAAAAGCATTGATTTAAAAAAATATTTAATTTCCAGTGCTATATGCTTATAAAATATGTGTCTGTATAATGCTTTTATAATGATCTGTTATCACTAACTGTTGCATAACAAAATTTAGATCATTTCATTTTCTTCTTAACCAGTCTGAAGCCCAAGAACTAACCACAGTCAAGATGTCTAAATTTGGTGGTGGTATCGGTGTCCCTACTAAAGAGGAAAGGCTGAAGGAAGCTGCTGAAATACACTTGCGATTAGGACAGATCCGGAGATACTGTGAGCTGATGGTGGAACTTGGAGAGGTAAAATGTGCTATTAAAGCAAAACCAAGGAGTCTCACACAGTGTTCCAAGTCTCAGTCAGATACTAAATATCAAGCTTATCTTCTTCCAGGTCTGGTTGGTTCTCTGCCAATCTGATACCAGGGGTATACCTCAGAGCAGTAGCTATCCAAGTGAGATCCCGGCTAGCAGTATCAGCATGCCTGGGAACTCCTTAGACGTGCATTTCCCACCCAAACCTACAGAACCAGGAACTCGGGGGATGGAGCCCAATGACAGGTGCTTTTCTAAGCCCTCCAGCTTCTCTTCCCAACAAGCTAACCTGTGAGAACCACTGTCCTCGACTCTAGTCTTTGATTCCTAAAAAAGTCTATGTTGGCTAATCTGCTCCCAGTGAATTCCCCCTGCTAATACCATTTGTCAGTCCCACACTGACCCCCTCTGAGGGTCCTCTGGTGAAGGTGCATTCTGATCTTTAGAGAGCACTGAATCAACAAAACAGTTTTCCAAAAAGGTTTGGATGAATCCATTCTATGAAAATTCAGGATGGTGGTTTCCTTTGGGAAATGGGTGGTGACTAAAATAGAGCAGAAGAGAGGAGGGGCTTCTGTTCCTTGATCTGGGAGCTCATTACACTAGTATTCAGTTTGGGAAGATTTATTGAGCCTTTCATTTTTTGGCATGTGTACTTTTAGGTCAACAGAAATTCTCCTACCCATGAAAAATAAAAGATTAGAATGACATGGACTCATTCCATGGTTGATAATTTCTGAAAACCTCTTGGTTAATTAATTTTATAATTACAAAGCATGATATTAGGACTCTAAAAGAAAAATGGTACTGACAAACCTAGTGGCAGGGCAAGAATAAAGACATAGAAGATGGACTTGAGGACACAGGGGTGGGATGTGGAAGCTGGGGCGAAGTGAGAGTAGCATTGACATATATATACACTACCAAATGTAAAATAGTAGCTAGTGGGAAGCAGCCGCAGAGCACAGGGAGATCAGCTCGGTGCTTTGTGACCACCTAGAGGGGTGGGAGGGAGACTCAAGAGGGAGAGGATATGGGGATATATGTGTGCAAATGGCTGATTCACTTTGTTGTACAACAGAAACTAACACAGTACTGTGAAGCAATTATACTCCAATAAAGATCTATTAAAAAAAACTAACTTAAAAAAAAGAATACTTATAAATAATATGAAGTAAAACTAAACAGTAACATTACATTAAACTGTATCAAAATTACTTTTAGCTCACCTTTGTATTTCCCTATACATTAGAGACAAACAATGAATTACTGCTTGATCTAAGATAATAAAGTGTACCATTTAAAAGTGGTATTTAAAAGGAATTGCAAACTAAAAACATGTTTAACTTAGGAGCAGTGTGAAATTTTTCTTATGAAGAAATAAAGCTATGACTTAAAAGTTACTTCTTTAACGGGGCACTCCTAGAAAGAATATCAAAAGTGAAGGAGAAAAAGAACAAATAAATTTGGTAGAATAGTGTAATTCTTTATCTTTCTGAGTTATATATTTGGGTGTATATAATTTTAAGTTATATTTAGTTCCAATTTAATTCAAGATAAGCAGGCATTTACTTATGGAGCTAATAATTTTGTTGGCATGCACTTTCACCAATGGACTTAATGATCAAAAAACTGTGCTTGCAACCCTTTAGAAATATAGGTGTCCTTATAATTGTTCATGATCACCGCCTTACAAAGAGCTTCTATTTCTGTAAAATTGACAGTATGAGATTAGGAAAACATTTATTCTTTTCACTTGCAACACATGTTTTTATTGAAAGAGCTTGGTGATTTTAAAGTTAATTTAATCTACATTTCAATTTCTTTCTTCCATTCATCCCTACTATAATAAAGACGAATTTCCCCCAAAAAACATGATTATAAATAATGTAGTGTTAAAAATTCCCTAACCTATTATTTTCAGGCTAATTACCAATTTTCTAGCTTTATTTGCAGTAGAACTTGCCTGTCTCAGAGAGCCTTCATTAAAATGAAGTTTGGATTTATGTAGTGATATTTCAGAATATTTTCTCCTCAGTTCCCTTCTAGACTTGAATTCAGTGAAATCTGTGTCTTCAGACAACAGTCACAATCAGCCTTAATTGAACAGCGAGCTTCTTTTAGTAGTAGTCTAATTTTTAAAACATGAAGACAGGAATATCAATTACAATGAATAAAATTTATGACAATGAGTAGGGAAAAAATAAAAACAGAAATAAATGTTTGTTAAGTATAAGTAACAGTGAAATAAAAATTTCAGTGTATGTATGACTTTGAAAATAGAACATAGACTGCCATAGACCAGGTTACTCTGGTGTTGTGTGGGAAGGTGAGTTAGTATATTTTTCAAACTACATACTTTATGTACTACCCCTTCTCCCAACCTCCTTTCTTTTTCTCTCTCTGCTCCCCTCCTTCCCTCCACTGCTCTTTCTTTTTCTGTAGGCTTGGGATTTTCCCTGCTAAATCAGGGAATTTATATATCTTATTTTATTTTAAACTATGGTAATACTTATACTTTAGGGAATGCACGAGATGGTATACAAAAAATATGTCTGGAAATCCAAACACGCTAATAAAAACTTGTATTATAAATATGAGTTCAGTTTTTAAAAAGTCTGTTAAGAGTTAGCCCGTACAATCAAAATGGGTATGTTTCTGCTCTTCTCTTCTCCTGTTCTAGTGGGACAAAGCCTTGTCAGTTGCGCCAGGGGTGTCTGTGAAATACTGGAAGAAGTTGATGCAGAGGTGAGGCAGAGAGTCTGTGTCCAAACAGATGTTTTACATTTTGTTAAAATAGAAGCAATATATGAGTATGCTAGTAGCCTTTGAGATTTTTTACTTTTATGTTGTTTTAAATGATAACTGAATTTTATATCTCCTGATACAGTAAATTACACGAATCGGTTATAAGTCATTTGGCGTTCTTATATTTGAGCTGACATCTGATAAGAACAGTGGTGGGAGGCCAATTCCCCCATGTTGATGGAGGAAATGACAGATCAGTCAACATACTCACTGGTTAATGTATTGCTATTGAAATATAAGTGGTAAGATTTCTTGAAGGTTAGCAAAGTTTGTGAAATAGTCATTCTATAAATAATCTCAGAAATTCTCTCTGTGGACACAAATTCCTGCCGTGTCCTCTGCATGTATACAAGGTAGTTCTGATGATGAAGAAGGGTTTTACCACTGAACAAGGTTAACCGGATGTCCCTGTTCTAGAATGTAATAAACAAACAAGATTTCTTCTGAGGTGTATTGGTCTCCTAGGGCTGCCATAAGAAAGGACCACAAACTGAGTGCTTAGAACAACAGAAATGTATTCTCTCACGGCTAGCAAGTTGTCAGCAGTGTTGCTTCCTGCTGGAGGTTCTGAGAAGGAATCAGGTCCGTTCTCTCCTCCTGGCTTCTGGTGGTTACCGACAGCCCTTGGCACTGCAGGCTCTGCTAAGTCTTCACGTGGCATTATCCCCCGTGCGTCTCTGGGTCCAAATTCCCCCTTTTTAATAAGGATACCAGTCATATCAGATTTAGAGTTTACCCTAATCCAGTACAACCCCGTCTTAACTTAATTATATCAGCAAATGAAGTCACACTCACAGGTACTGTGGATTAGGGCTTCCACCACGTATCTTCTGAGGGGGAAACAGAGACTGCTCTCTGTTCTGTTCTGTTCATTCGTTCCACAGATATTTAGTGCTCACTACGTGCCAGTTACCATAGAAGACTATTTAATGAGTAATTACCTTGCTTCTGGCATTAAAAATGAAGTTTGGTTTTCGTTTCACGGGACAGGGTTTAGAAAAAAATTCAACTGTAACTCACGTGTACCCATAAAATCAATCAGAGACTAAGCATGAAATACAGAAGGATTAACGCATTAGCCGTGGGAAAGTGGACCATTCCCCAGCACCTACTCTCCCCAAATAAGTAAGCAATAGCTAGCTCCAGCCCTCAGACTGCAGGCTCCTTAGACTAAGCTCTGAGAATCCAAAGTCATTCTAAGTTCATGTGTCTTCTGTTGTGTGTACAATTACTACACGATTGTAAATGTCACTGCTCCCACTGAAACCTTAATAAAGTCAGGTTAGCAGAGGGTATTTATTTCACAAAACAATTTTGTTTCAACCTAAGAAACAACAGTCTTTTTCATTTATCTTTGAAAACCAACGCCTGATTTTCTCTGCTCCTTAGTTCACATGGTGGCCAGAAAATCATCTCCCTGCAACTCCTAAGTTCATGTTTTACGCATCCAGCCATTCAGAAAGATTGATCGGCAGTGTCTCAGTCCTACTTCTAAATGCCCAGGAAGAGAATATTGTTTCTAAACAGCTATAACAGGGAAATCAGGGTCAGATGGTAAAAGCCTGGTTGTTAGGGAAAACTCCAATGACCCCATGAACTGGAGACTGTTAACAGTGATCTAGGCAAACAATAATAAAACTGTTGTTTTATTATTAAATAAAAAAGTGTCTACTGCACCCACCCAAAGGTTAGCAGTTGAAATGGAGTTTAATGCAGGTGCCAGCATAAATTAGATATTCCAGATTAGTTTTCAGTAAAACTGAGATTAAACATTAAGAGTGGAATTAACGAGGTTGGTCATTGAGAAAGTAATGGGGACATAAAACAGGAAAAGAGAAACAGAGACAGACAGACAGACAGTGATGGATGTAGAGAGACAGAGACAGACACATGTATATCCTTCATAATCTCCAAGATCAGGCCCCCGCTCCCCCCTCACATATTGGGAACATTAGTTTTCTTTAAGCTACCTTGCTTGGGGCAAGGTTCCTTAACCCTTTCCAGCATATGAGCACAGCAAAAACATAGCCAGTGATGACAGTGAGTGGGGAAAAAATAAAAACAGAGATAAATTTCATGTTTGTTAAATATAAGTAACAGTGAAATCAAATTGTCTTGAATTGTCCTTTTTAATGATTCTTAGGCTACTTGCATTTAGAGGCTCGCCAATCGTTGTGCTCACTAAAACACTTAAAATTATCTGTCTTTAGTGAAGTAGACACCCACATATGCATTAATCCAATTGAGAGTAGATGTCCCATCACACATATCTAGCTAACAACTTGTCAGAAAGATATATTCCTTATTTTAATAGCTAAGCTACATTAATTTTAAGACCTGAAATGTTCATTGCATTTAAAATATGAAAATTTGTAGTTTCCTAAGGAAAAACAAGTACTAACAGTGTTTACTATTTCAGAAAACTTTTGTTCTCCATATGTGATATGATTATAAATCTAAGTCTTTGTGGATTCTGATGCAAATTTTAGATACTTCAGAGAATCTCAGTCAAACTGAGAACCTTGAAATTACTCTGTTATATACAAAAAAGCTTTGCTGTTATTTTATTAGGAGAGCTGATCAGCTAATCCAGGAAGATAAGGATGATGTCATTCCATACTGCATAGCCACTGGCGATGTGAAAAAATTAGTCCATTTTTTTATGTCAAGAGGTCAGCTTAAAGAAGCTCTGCTTGTTGCACAGGTACAAACACGTAACGACACGGGCTGGACACACTGGGAGGGGCGTGTGGGAGGGGGAAGGTCATGTTCACGTGATGGACAGAGTTGTAGATGGCTTGGCTTCTGCCCACCTCCCGACCTTCTTTCTTGGACATTTCAGTCACCCTCTCTTTGCTCTGGCCACACCGAACCTATTTTAGATCTTTAAACATGCAGGCATCTCTGAACTCTGGCCTTTTCTACACTGTTGAACGTTGTATACACTTGAACAACTCTAGTAATCATTCACTTGAAGCTTCCTGTTGATACAACAGAGTTCATGGGTTGGTTTTTTTGTTTTTTTTTTTTTAATTCTAAGCCTATCTCCAAATCGTAGTATAAATTTCAAACATCATTTAAATATACTTTGTTCAAAAGAATATTCTGAAATTGGTCCATTATCAGCAGTTAGCTACAGATTAACTAAAGATTGCATTAAATTCCAGGCTGCTTGTGAGGGAAATATGCAAACCTTCCATGTTTCAACACCTAAAGGATCTTCTTATTCTGATGATATCTACAAGGAAGACTTTAACGAGTGAGCGATTCATTCTTTGTTGGGGATCAATACTTTTTGGTGGCTGGTTTCCCTTTAAGGCAGTTCATCCTTCTTGGCACGCAGAGGACTTGTCTGTCTCGTGTCCTCAACTGCATTTCTCACCACAGTCATGTTCCGTCACAGCATCCGTCCCTAGACGAGGAGGGAAATGTCAGGCACATAGACACAGCCGCCACACGTCTTATGTAGCTTCCAGAAAAGCAAACTGCATTTCAGTACAGAAATTGCATATAAAGCACCTAAATCCTTAAAATCTGATCAAACCTGCTGGGGAGGAGAGGCAGTAAAAGTAAGATGTGCTGTTTATTAATGCTTCACCCTAGACTCAGTGTGGATAACATCTCCCTGACATCACTCAAAATCCACGACATCCTGGTATTAGCATCTGGAACAACATCTAGGTCTCTTGACATATACACACTACTATATATAAAATAGGTAACTAATAAAGACCTGCTGTAGAGCACAGGGAACCCTACTCGGTACTCTGTAATAACCTCTATGGGAAAAGAATCTAAAAAAGTGTGAATATATGTATATGTGTAATTGATTCACTTTGCTGTACAGCAGAGAGTAACACAACATTGTAAAGCAACTGTACTGCAATACAAATGTTTTTAAAAATTAAAAAAAAAGGAAATCCAAATACTAAAGTTTTTAAAAGAAATGGAAATTAGGATTCTCCAGCCTTTTGACCTTTTTTAAGTCTAGTAATCTACCTTCCTCTGCGTCTTCTCTTAGCTCCTATCATTGCCCTAGGAAATAGGATATTTAAACTTTTAGGACACTTGACACGTAAAAATGATCACAAAATGTTAGGCAAATAATGTGTTGGGACTAACGCATTTCTTCCTGTTTCTTTGCTGTTATTCTCTGCCATTTCTAAACTTGGCATTTTAAAGATCTAACATTACACCACCCCTGTTCCAGTCATCACCTAAATCTTGAAAAGTTTCTGTTCAACCTGTAATTCTTCTAAGGTTAACTGCCCCTATAGCTGAGGCATAAATTATTCGATGTAGGATGGGAAATTCTGAAAATTTGGCTTTTCTTCTGAAAAGAAGAAAAATTGCAGGGGAGAGCAGGTAGCTTTATCAGCTCATCTGCTAAGAAAGACTCTGCTTTCCTGATTTTCCCCCCAAATCAGGCTTTCTACCTAAACCAAGGATATAAAATTAAATCTTGTTGGATCCCTTAAGCAGCTTGTTATAAAAAGGCATCAGTTCACTGTTATGATGGAGTCCTCGTGTTTATATCCAGTACGTACACTTTTTCTTCCTAGACTCCTGCAGGAAGCCTGCAGAGAGCTGGCGGAATGGTATTTTCAGGATGGCCGGGCAGTCCTAGCTGCGTGTTGCCACCTCGCTGTGGATAATATCGAGGTACATTTCAAAGTGGCTCATGTGAATGAAAAGCTCTTAAGATACGTCCTGATGTTTGAGGGGGAATAATACGGTGACTTCCTATGTAAGATCTGGTTTTTGCATGCTTTCCAAGCCTGAGCGATTACATGCCCAATAAACACAGATAAACTCTACAGACTATGAGATCCTTTTATTTACCTATTTATTTATTTTTATTACAAGAGACATATTTGTCAAAACCTAACTTTAAGTATTTCATCATATATGAGAAGCAGGAGTGTGGTAAAGGGAAGAGTCACTGGACTTGGACTCAGAATACCTGACTTTTGAAAGCAGTTATTTTTATAAATACTTTAGTATATTCTTCACAAGTTACGTTTTTGAGGTATTTTTCATTTGAGCCTCTAATGTAATAGGAAACCATTAAGTAAAGATGTGGGTTCTATTTTGCATGTATCCTTAGCTATGTTGGCCTTAAGGGATAATTGATAGTCATTGTACAGTATCGAGGAAGATTTTACGAATTTACTTTTTTTTTTCTGATAGAGGGACTGAAGGACATGTTGAGGATACTGCAGAGAGACTGTTATTAATTACAAAAATGTGAGCAAAGGCTCGAAACTCTTAAATTCTGACCTTATAAAATGTGCTCTGTGTCCCTTTATCAGCTTTTCCATCTGAAAACTGTAGTTGCCCTGACATAAGTACCGTAGACAAATGTTGCACTCGGTATTTTATAAGAATAATCGATTATAGGTTAATACAACTTTATCTGCTTCATGAGATGAAGTAGGGGAATGACGATGTTACCCAGCATCTATGAAACTGAAGGAATTCTCTTCTCATTGAGCAAGCTGGCTATGGCGTACCTGATTCGCGGAAACGAGCTGGAGTTGGCAGTCTGTGTGGGCACAGTGCTTGGAGAGCTGGCAGGACCCGCAACCCACTATGCCCTCGAGCTGCTGGCGAGAAAGTGCATGATGATTCCAACGTGGTGAGCATTTCTAAAGTCAAAGAATAGTTTCCTAGTGACGGAAGCATTTTTTGAATGTGGTAAGTTGCTCTTGATAAGATGTGTGTTGGGAGAATATAGGAGCTCCCTTTTAGATAAAGATAAGATGTGAGCACGAATTAAGAGTGAGAACTACCGTGGCTATGTAGCGAAATCTGCCATCACTTATTCTAAAGTAGCCCAGTTGTAACGTGTAATATTTCAAACACATAAAGCACCATGAGACGGTAAATGTGCACTTCTTAAGATTATCAGGACCACGCATTCCCACTTCCCATTGCGAAGCACAGGCTCCGGACGCGCAGGCTCAGTGGCCACGGCTCACGGGCCCAGCCGCTCCTCGGCATGTGGGATCTTCCCGGACCGGGGCACGAACCCGCGTCCCCTGCATCGGCAGGCGGACTCTCAACCACTGCGCCGCCAGGGAAGCCCAACATTCCCACTTTTTAAATTCTGCATGTTTACACTCATTCTTGTCAGATCTTGGGTCTTAGTTTGAGGTTTAGAAAATAAAGTCACTTTTCTAATGGAGAGTAATAATAAAGATGGTGTAGCCGGACACTTGGAACAAACTTGGGCTGTGCTGTAAGAGGCAGACCCGGGAGAGTCCCTGGGGGACTTGGAGCTCCAGCTCACAGCAATTCTCCCTCACTTCTCAGGGCAGACAGTCCTTCATCGTGGAGGAAGGAGATGGTGCTGTCACTCACGTGTTTGTTGAATAAAGATGATTTTAGACCTCTGTCTTCTCACGTAGAACCTTGGGAAATTTCTACATAAGCTTGTTTATGAGGACTTTCACGTCTCCCCACTCTACACTCCCTGCACACAGGCCCCCGCTCTTACGATGGAGCTATACAGATGCCACTGTTGAACACTACAGATGAGAATCATCGTCATCGCTAGCTAACACTTCCTTACCGCTCACTGTGCGCCATGCACCGTCGTAAGCACTTACATGCAACATGCAACAGTTCACTCACAACTATGCGGTAGATGTTGATTTGCCTCTGGTCTCAGTAAATGGTCGTGCCAGGACTCAAAGCTACATAAACTGGCTCCGGTGTTTGCACTCCTAGCTACTGTCTTAGTCAGCTGGGGCTGCTGTAACAAAATGCTACAGACTGGGTGACTGATACACAGGAGAAATTTATTTTTCATGGTTCTGGAGAGTGAGAAGTTCAAGATAAACTGGCAGATTCGGTGTCTGATGAGAGCTGGCTTCCCGTTTCGTAACTGGCTGCGTTTTTGCTGTGCTCATGTGGTGGAAGGGGTGAGGGGGCTCCCTGTGACCCCTTTTATCGGGGTACTAAATCCCATTCATCGCGGCTCTTCCCTCATGTCCCTATAACCTCCCAAAGACCCCACCTCCTAATACCATCCCGCCGGGGGTTAGATGTCAACATAGGGCTTTTGGGGGACACAAACATTCAGTCTATGGCAGCTGTCACACTACACCGCCCCCTCATCCAGGGCTGAGTCAGAAAAAGAGCAGTGCTTCCCGGACTCCTTTCCTGTCGGATCTGGGGGCTTCAGAGAGATTCGGGAATCTCAGAGTTATTCTAATTTTTACCCATATCGTACAGTGATGTAAGAGCTCCCTCCCCCATCAGGATGGAGTGGTGCCCCACCATCAGTCTCAGACTTAAGTGTACCTAACGCAGGCCATCCCTCGAGAGGACCCAGTTCCGTCTCTCAAGAACTATGGTCGTTGGCTCAGACCCCACCGAAAGCACGAGGTCTAACTCACACTACTTAACCCACAAAGGTGACTGACTGACGCTGTGCTACAAGTCATCATCTAATTCAAATACAATGTGATTACTTTTTTTAAAAAAGTAAAGGTAAAAAGTAGCCAAACATGGATATTAAATTTTAAAGAGGTTTCAAAATCTTCCACCTGACTCTCTGCCTTATTGCTTTTAATATAAAACAAACTTCTCCTTCCTTTGAACTCCCTCCGAGTCCTCTCTTTATATACCACAGGCTTGTGCACCAGAAACCAGGATAAAGTTCAAACGCTGAAATACATGCATCTGGCTTCTTTTCCTAGTGAGATCTAATCCTAATGTAATTTTATAAACCGAGAACACTTCGTGTTTTTTTTACAGTTACTGGTAAAAGTTTGCTTTTTCTTGGTTGTCATTGCCTATTCACGGTATTCAGATTTATTTTCTTTTTAGCTTTCCATCCACTGGATACAGGTATTATCGAGTTTTATTAAAATCTTCAATTGAAAATTCACATATTTTGTTTTTAGAATACCAACTCTTTACTAAGAAATGATCACTAACTGTTTTTGGTTTATTGCTTTGCAGAATGCCAGTTCATTTATATAGTTTATATAAAACCTAACCACAAGGTAATGAGAACAGTTCCTATAACGCAGGTACAAAATCACTCATGATTTTATACTTTAAACCTGTGTAAAAAATGAACTGTGGCTTTCTACAATAAAACAATAATTAACTCAAGCCAGCAAATTAAAATGCCTGTTCTATAGTGAAATTTAAGAGTTTGGATCATTTCGCTGGTCTATATCAGTATATAGAAATATATACACACATTTTCCCCTACTGGCATACTGAATTTTCAATAAACAGTGAACTAGCCTAAAAAGTAAATAAAATTAGCTAGAATTGCTGTAAATTTCTCTGTATCAGGATATGATTCTAGGATAAGAAAGTCAGACTTCTGTCTGTAGTTCATAGAAGTTAAAGTAGAATTTTAGCACAGCTTTTTAAAACACTATAAAAGCAAATGATAATTTCTATATTCTCATGGACATTATTAAAAACTGCTATTGAATGTTAGTATCAGAAAACATAAAGTCATACTTTTTATCAAGAACAGATGAATTACTCTAATTTGGAACCTGTAAGAACACTCAAAGATTTACTTGCCCAATGACGATAGAGAATTTGACACGTACAAATTATCCCTATTCCTGTGCTTTACTCACTGTATTCTGATGAAACGTCTCCCTAATATTTTCTAAAATAATTTATTCACTTGAATGACCAAGTTAGATTTTACTGAAGGCGCACAAAGAAGGTGGAGGGGGCTTTACTCAGCGTCCACGGCACAGCCGTTGTAACTGCACATTTGGAATACTGTCTATTCTAAGGTCATGCGGAATGTCTATCATTTTCTTGAAAATTGAATAATAGTATCGTAAGCCATTAAAAATCAGTGATTTCTCTCTTACGAGGCATGAAACCAAAACCTCCTCACCTCCTGATTTTTAAAAATGATTTTATACAAAATATTTTAATGTAAAGCTGAGAAAGTCCACATATTTTTTAAATGTCTGATTTCAAAATGATCTATTCCATTGATTAAATCTTTAGAAAGCAAATCGGGAAACCGCATTTCTGTCTTTGGTTTCCACCTAAAGTTTAAGAAATATGCAGAATACCCATACATCTAAACTTAAAATACGTAACTACCCATTAGTTTCAACGCGCTGGAAAGTACAGTTGTCCATTGTTGGCAAGTGTAGCAAAAGTTGATGAAAATTAGCTTTCACAGAGTCTGCCTTATAATTCGCTCCAAAGAACACGTCTCATACTACTTAGTTTGGTTAGAGAATTATTCTGTAATAACAAAATTAATTGTAAATATACAAGGGCTCAGTATTTAGGAATTTCATAATACGTTTTTTCTTCACGCCCTCTGGTTTCTGTAATCTACATTTAGAGGAGTTTCATAACTAAGTAGGAAATTAGTACTGTTGATGTAAATAGAAAAGCAAGGGAGGTGTAATGAGTCTTCTTCCTTTGAAATAGTTCTAAAATGTTATTTTTAGGCTTTTTCTTCCTCATGGAAGTTTCCCCTTTTGTTATGTGAATAGGAATTTGGCAGCTGATCTTCTCCTGATGACTCCTGACAGCGAACTACAGTTAGTAAAACTCTGTGCTTTCTACCCGGGGTGTATCGAAGAGATAAATGATCTTCATGAGAAGGTATGCTGACGATATTAAGTATTCTACTTTGAAGTGCAGTGCTGTGATTTCATTAGCTTTAGGTTTGGTCAAATAGTGACGCACACAGAGAAATGAATATACGGTCCCGTCAGAATCCCCTCATAAATACAACAAAAATTATAACAATAAGGAAGAACATTTATTGAGTTTCTACTATACGTTTGGAACTGTTCTAAATTTTCACATCTGTTGTTACTTAATTCTCATGAAACCCTGAAAAGCAGGGGATACTGTTCCTAATTTATAAAGAAAGTGAACTCAGAGAAGGTAAGGAACTTTTTTTTTTTTTTTTTTTTTTTTTTTTTTGGGTACCGCCCCGCGGCATATGGGATCCTCCCGGACCGGCGCATGAACCTGTGTCCCCTGCATCGGTAGGCGGACTCTCAACCACTGCGCCACCAGGGAAGTCCGGAACTTTTAACTAGTTAACGGTGGGGTGAGAACTTCAACGTTTGTAACTTCACATCCCAAGCCCTTTCCACTTTGCATCTTAAGGTACATGTATGCTAACTTTATTTTTTTTTATTTTATTTTTATTTTTTGGTGGTACACGGGCCTCTCACTGTTGTGGCCCCTCCCGCTGCGGAGCACAGGCTCCGGACGCGCAGGCTCAGCGGCCATGGCTCACAAGCCCAGCCGCTTCGCAGCATGTGGGATCTTCCCGGATCGGGACACGAACCCGTGTCCCCTGCATTGGCAGGCGGACTCTCAACCACTGTGCCACTGGGGAAGCCCTATGCTAACTTTAAAAATAGGCAGTTTAAGATCTTTAAAAGAATTAGTGAAGTATAATAAAATTGGCATGCTTATTCTAAAGTGCTTTTTAAAAATGCTCCATTACGAATACAGGAATTTATATACCAAGATTACATACAAAAGCAATCAAAATGTTCAACAATAGGGAGATTGTACTAATTACAGTATATTTTGGCTGTGCCATGTGACTTGCGGGATCTCAGCTCACCAACCAGGGACTGAACCTGGGCCATGGTAGTGAAAGCCCAAAATCCTAACCACTAGGCCACCAGGGAACTCCCTTAAAAATTATATTTAAATATTAAGTTATATAGCTTTTAGAATTTTAAGATAGGATAAGAATTACAGGAATGATCAACCTACTCTTATCATATTCGGTGTCAGAATGAAATTTCAGTGGGAACCATTTGCTAATTGCCTCTACTCTCAGAGCATATAGCAAAGTGAAGAAACTTTTTTCTTTCTAACCAGGCACAGTTCCTAGCACATAGTAGTTGCTCAGTAAATAACTGGCATTCAGTGAATAAACATGGGGAAACAATATGAAATGTCACATACATGAGAGCTCTTTTAGTTTAGTTTGTTGTAATTTTTTTGGGAGAGTTTGAGGGATCTAAAATATTCAGTTTACTTAAATTTTAAACAACAGAAAATATGAAGCTGTGGAATAAGCAAATTGAATAAACCATTTTAGTAACTTACGGGGGTGTAAAAAATAGTGAGAAGGAAATAGAGTGACAAATCTCAAAGGAGAGGAGACAGATGACCTAACTGTGGATGAACCACATCATCTGCGGTCACAGCACAAAATATTTTTTGCGGCGGAAGCTCTGTCTCAGTGGTTGCCAAAGACTAGTAAGACAGCAGTAAACTATGCCTGTGTTGCTTAGAAACAAACCAACAAACCTCAACACCTAAACTGCAAATATCATGAACAAGTCAGAATTTTATCTAAAATTAATTTATAACTTAAGTTAAAATATTGATTTGAGTTATTAAGTTACTAATTTATAACTTAATTCCTGTCTACGTTATGGAAGCAGAAAAACTTACATGAAGGTGGAGTAGACTCTCAGTTTTAACAGAAAAAATCATTATTTGAAAAGATTGGGAGTGTTGCTTTTCATTTTACAGTAATGAATTCATAGACTCAGATCTCCACTTTGTGGCATTTCGGAATGTCAAAGCTAAAAACGTTGAGAGCTTGTCCTACTCGAAATAAAGTTGCTTTGTCTCAAGGCCAAGTGAAAGTAAATCACTGTGTAGAGAACACGTAAGCATGCACCTTTTATGTTTTCTACATTTAATGTAGTTTTTGAGACTGGTCAGTATATTTGTTCTAAAGTAACTAATTTCAGCATTTCCTGCTCAATTACATTTGCAGGTACTAATTCTAGTATCACAATCAGGACAATTTACTTCCACCTCTTTGGGGGGTTTTTTGTTGTTGTTTTTTGCTTTTTTTTTTTTTGCGATACGCGGGCCTCTCACTGTTGTGGCCTCTCCCATTGCGGAGCACAGGCTCCGGATGCGCAGGCTCAGCGGCCATGGCTCACGGGCCCAGCCGTTCCGCGGCATGTGGGATCTTCCCGGACCGGGGCATGAACCCGCGTCCCCTGCATCGGCAGGCGGACTCTCAACCACTGCGCCACCAGGGAAGCCCTACTTTCACCTCTTTTATTAGGTATTTGTGTGATTAAAACTACTGACTCGTTAGGTAATACCCTATTTATTGTTACTAGATCTTAAAGATATTCCCATAAGTGTATGCTTTTAGTACAAATTATTTCATTTACATCTGTTCTCAGCAACTTTAATAAGGAGGCATATTGGAAACATTTAGCACTTAATACTATTGCTTTTATCCCTATAAATTTTAGTAACGGTGTCATCAAACTAATTATTTTCTAGTGCAAGCTACCCACAGTAGAAGAATGTATGCAATTAGCTGAGACAGCCCATGCCGATGGCAATATATTTGAAACTATAAAGTATTACCTGTTAAGTCAAGAACCTGAGAAAGCCCTTCCTATTGGTATTGACTTCATCAAAGGTACGTGTTCAGTTGGTAGTATAATTTAAAATCTACTCTTTTATTTGGTATTTTCATTCATATTGCTAAAAAGGCTTAAAACCAAGCACTAGCTGTCCTGAATTTAAAGAGGAAAGAGATTGCTGAGTGTTTGGTATCGGGACCTGACTGTGATCTAGAAAATAAAGAAGCAGATAGCGTTGACCAGAAAAGAATCAATCACATAAGTTAAAAATTGGATGAACAAGTTTTAATCCTGTTATTTAGAGAATCTTTTATTTGGTTTTATTTTGCCAGGATCCATCAGTAGTTCAAATTGGACTTTGGATACCATTTACCCCGTTCTTGACCTACTGAGTTATGTTCGTACTGAAAAATTACTCCTGCATACATGTACTGAGTGAGTACTTTTCCTCCAAAATGCGTAACTGAGCTTACGTAATGTTTCGGAATGGCTGTATTGTTTTTTTGTTTTTTTAAATTAATTTATTTTTGGCTGCGTTGGGTCTTTCTTGCTGCGTGTGGGCTTTCTCTCGTTGGCGTCGAGCACAGGCTACTCTTCGTTGCGGTGCGCGGGCTTCTCATTGCAGTGGCTTCTCTTGTAGCGGAGCACGGGCTGTAGGTGCAGGGGCTTCAGTAGTTGTGGCACGCGGACTCAGCAGTTGTGGCACACAGGCTTAGTTCCTCCGCGGCATGTGGGATCTTCCTGGACCAGGGATCGAACCCATGTCCCCTGCATTGGCAGGTGAATTCTTAACCACTGTGCCACCAGGGAAGGTCCCGGCTGTATTGTTTTTGGTGTTCATATCAGGAGATAAGATCATCTTGGACAGATACATGCATGTGTAGAAAAATTACATTTTAATTTGTGTTATCCTTAAGTAAAAGTACAGAGGTCAGTTTGAAACAAATAGTAAATCTTAGTGGTCCCATTTCCTAATACCTAGTGTGTTATGTGTATGTACACACAGACACACACATACACACCTGGTTCAAATAGGGCCAATTCGGAGCTTTGGGTTGGTTTTGGACCTCATGTCCTCGGTGGTCTGTCTAGTGGTCATATCTCTTAAATCTCCATGTGTGCAAAGCATACTAGGTTGGGGAAAGAAGTGAAAGTGCTAGAAATTAAAAAATAGACACTATCCTTGAATTCAAGTATCATTTAAGGACATTGTTATCCATGTAACTAAAATCCCGAGACCACATATATTTATACTAGAGGCTTTGGGCTATTTTTGTTGCAATGCCATGTGGAAAAGATGGTGCAGAGCCTGTGAGACTTTGGCAAGCTTCCCCAGCTGGGTGTGCAGGAGGTGTTCTCCGCCGTCCCCTGCAGTCTGTACAGTATGCCGGGAATCAGTCAGTCCGACCCAGTGCATCACTCGGGGAGAAATTACATGAAGGAACAGACAAGGAAGAGAGAAAAACAAGAAGGCAGAGTTAAATATTACTTAAAGACTTTCATTTCAAAATACAATTTATGTTATTGTGTACATGTCTGAATAGGAGTTAACATGAATAAAACATCTTCAAGTTTAGAAAATTTTCTAAGCATATTTTGCTATAAATGTCACCCATCAAAATATAGAGCCACAAGTAGAATAACTGTATATGAGAGCAATGTTCTTACCTCAAGTTACGGAATCTTTCAAAATAAATATATTCTCTTTTAGAGCTCGAAACGAACTGCTGATACTATGTGGGTACGTTGGTGCTTTGCTGGCTATCAGAAGACAGTACCAAAGCATCGTCCCGGCCCTTTATGAGTACACGAGGTAAGAGCAGGTTCTCTTCTGCCGTGAAATTAGAGAAGTGCCTTTCACTGAGATGGTTAGTGTCTAAGTGCATCATAGAAGCAACAAGTACATTTTGCACTCATCCATGTATTTACCGAGCATGTGCTTCGTAATAAGGCAGCAGTAAACGATATGAATTGGCAGTGAACTGGGGTGTAAACGATAGCAATCCTGATTCTAGCTTAAACACTAAGGTTTTCTGGTCTTAGGTCAAGACACTCGAGGTAGGCATTCTCGGGCAGATTCCATCAAGGATCTGGATTCTTCGCTTCTTTCAACTCCGACATTCTTGGCTTCCTTCCTCTTGCCTGAGTGACCCAAGGTTACCAGGTAGTTCCCAGCCCTCTGGGTATTAGGTCTACATTCGAAGCAGAAGGAGTGGTAAGGGTGAAAGGATGGAGACCACAGAGGGCAGGACCCTTTGATTCAGGAAGGAAAGTCTTCCTTAGGGCTGTGCATCTACAACCCACTGGCCAGGACTGTGTAACCCTACTTTCAAAAGAAGATGAAAAACTGTGTGTTTTAGCTTTCCCATCTCTACAGTAGAAAAGTGCGAAGCATATTGTATTCAGGTATAACCTACCTGCCAAACTCCTGTGTTTTCTAACAGCTTGCTGACCATCAGCCATTGTGCTTAAAGCTTGTCGTACTCAAAAATAAAATCCAGTGCCCCTGGGGGGAGGTCTGGTGTAGCTGTGGGCCTGACCAAGGAGCAGCAGAGATTCCTGCTGTCAGGGCGCTCAGGGAGAGATCTACGCAGGCAGCATGACCACAATTCGAAAGCAACTTCTAACAATATTTTTAAAATATATTGTAAGAACAGTAGGATGTATCACATGGAATTAATATTATTTAATGAGCTATGTTCAGCTCTATATGACTTTGGTAATGAAAAAGAGAAAATGGTCCCTTGAAAAAAATATCACCAATGCAAGGAAGGCATTTTATTCCTAAGGCAGGAGAGACTTGGGACAGTGTGGCTGGGTTAGAAACGTGTCATCCCAGAGAGAGGAACGCGAGCTCCGGGACCTGCCTGTACTCTGTCCCTCACAACCCACCCTCTCATCTCTGTGCGGACGACTCACCCTTCTGTAGGCAGGTACAGCGCCTGGCTGGACGCCCCGCAGCTCGCTAACCTCAGTGCGCTCAGAATTAAAGCCATCTTCCTTCTCACATCTGTTCCTCCTGGGTTCGCTCTTTCTTCTGATGATGTCATTATACTTCTGTCGTCCAGAATTAAATGCTCAGGTTCAGGGTTAGGTGTTCTTCCTCGCTGTCAACATGCAATTATGCAGTAAGCTCCCACACCCGCACGTTTCTCGTTCTCTGGGACCCACACTTACCGTCTTCACTAACTGTCCCCTGTGGTAGCCCTTCCTCTAATCACCCTACCCCCGCTCCTCCTGTCACCCCTACAACAGTTGCATTAGCCTCCCTGATGGTGAGACTCCCCACTAGTGAACAGATACCATTTTAGATCCTTAGTCTTACTTTGAAATTCCACAGAAGTCACATTCCATCCTTATCACCCACTGTGTCCTTCTACGTGTTCTCTGCTCCAGCCAAAGTGAAACCCTTGTGATTCCCCGTGTACACATGTAAGCTTTTCTCTGGTATTTTCACAGTGCTCTGTCCACCTAGTTACCTGGGTTTTCCTCCTCACTCTTTAACAGTGCTCTATCTACAGTAGATCATCAAAAACTACTGGGCAGACAAAGTACTACCAAGTGCAGAGCTGTAGACAGGGAAACCATATGATTTAAAGAATTTGTTTTGGAGCCAAGCTACATTATCAATAAAAGAATTTTAAGTCAATAATTTGAGGTTGAAAAAAAAACAAGCTACCAACTGATTTGAGATAATATTACTGAAATGTTAGGGGTATGTGTGTGGGGGGAGGGTATTTATGTATTTTTTCTCACCAATTCTGATCATGTCCCAGCAGAATGATGACAAACCAGCAAGAGTTAACCACAAGATATAAATTCTAGAAATGCTTACCTTTAGTCTTATATCACCTGTAAGGTCTTATATTCTTTTTCTTTTTATCTCCTAAACAGCTTTTACTTTTAAATTTCAACCAACTAGTTCCTTGAAAAACATACTGAGTTTGTAACTTATGGAAACTAGGACTAGTAATTCCTTATCTACAGCCTCATAATTAACAACAACATTATATCTGTTTTCCAGTTTTCTACACACAGATGTGATGGATCACTGCTGTCACTGTCTCACTGCTTTTTTTCACACATCCCTGTCTTTAAAGAATTGAAATCAGCATTTCCATTGCTTTCCGCGAATTGACATTCTTTTCTTACTGTTCCACTTGCTTTCTAAGAGTCACTTGTAATACGGAGACACACTGGACCACACCGTAGCTGACCGTGGCTGTTACTCAGCAATACCCGGTCTGTCATCCAACCAATATTTATTGAATATCTTTGACCTGCCAGGGACTTGCACGCACGCACACCCCCCTACATGCATATATTTACATATACACATAGATTTGTGAACAACAGTTGTTAAATCTGAAATTGCAGTTATTTAAAGTTCATTTGCTCTTTTGCTGTCTTTGTCTTGGATGGCAGATGTTAATGTCTTTTTCACATGTTTCAGTCAGCTATTGAAACGTCGGAAGGTGTCAGTGCCTATAAAAATCGAACACCTTTCAGAGGAATTGGATGCATGGAGAGCTTGCTCACAATCCATCAACCGGTGAGTGAATCTGATGTAAAAATTGGGATACGGAAGGTATCACTTAATATTACAGACAGACTTATTGACAATTTGGTTGTCTCATTATTTATCTTGGCAGGATAATGAATCTTGTGTCGTTGAGCCTATATTCAGTAATAATTTACAACGCTCTTTCCTGCCTTTTTTAAGTCCTTCATTTTACTATACATTGAGTCTAAAGTTGATTTGCCATGTTTTACAAAGGAGAACTAAATAATCATCAGGGACTGTTTTCTAATCTAAACCTTAACAACCCTGTGATTCTACAAAACTAAAAATGGAATATCTGTTGAAAATATAGATCATCAGAAGAATCTCCATATACACCCCCTTCTGATTCACAAAGAATGGTTTATGCAACTTTACTGAAGAGACTAAAGGAAGAACCACTCAGAGGAATTATTGGACCAGATTATGTGACCGGGTCAAACCTACCGAGTCATTCTGATATTCACGTCTCTTGTTTTACGGGATTAAAAATCCAGGTACAGCGTGATGTCAGGCATACATTGTGCATCTTCATCATTTTTATTTGTTTCATTATTTTTTGAAATGTGTTCTTAAAATAAGCACAACCTGAATAAAAGTAGGTACCTATAGAGAGACCTGAGGCCCAGTGAGAAAGTATTGCCCTCAGTGCTTCCATATTTGGTATAAATGTTTTCTCCCTCCTTGAAATAAATTCAGAGACATAGCCATGGTACTGTTATCATAAAAGCAATTCATATGATAGATATACTTAGTAACAAATGTTTTAAAATACATATAGATCGTATCCTTAGGGAAATTAAATAAGAAAGACAAAACAACAATCAACACAGTTACAAATGATTATATCTCAGTAGATTAAATTTAACTTTATAGTCTCCATTTGTATTTTATAAACACAAAGAAAGCAATTAACAACTGGTAGATGTATAATATATCATTGATATATTATGCATGTTCTTACATTGACTTACGGAACTTTTCAGCAGTTAAAAATTACGGGGATCAATCATGAGGGATGGCTAATTCCCAAGGAATGGTCCCTCATGCCCAATCAAAGTAATGATGGTGAACGATGCCAGAGCCTCCCAGTGTGACCCAGGGGTGCCATTATCTCCAGAAAATAGAGGAGCCTTCATCATCCCAGAGCCAGGACCGGTTGTAGGTGTCCCCAAGAGGTAAACAAAGCTGAATCCCCGTGAAATGCTAATGGAGACCAGGTGGGACTAAAAGAACGCCACCTCTTGGGCACGTTCACATTTTACTAAGTGGACTCTTGTATTTCTAATGTAACGTAGCTAATTACATTTCTAACACTGACATGCCAGGCCAATGGAGAAAGGTACGTGGGGGGATAATCACTCCAATTAAATATCTGCTAATGTAAACTCTAGCTGTAGCTTGACTTGACACCAGAAACAAACAGTCTTCAGACACAGCAATATATTCCAAACCACAGACAGAACACTTAGTTGTATACGTGCTTATCCACTGATGTTCAGAGATAAAGAACCAGAGCAGTAAATTCAAGAACTTATGATTAAGAGCAAAAACCATCATGCAGTTTTCAGAATACATTTTCAGTGCCACTCACCGCCCTGCATGTACTTCTAGTGGACACTTTCCTGTTTCTTTCTCCTCTTCAGGACTTTTTCTCCATCTGAGACAGACAGATGACCTACTCCACAGGCTAACCTCTCTGCGCTCACACACACGTTAGGAAAGGATCTACTCATCATCTTACATACACTAGGGCGCAAATGACCGATTCAGAGGTGCGGGAGGGGGGCTACCCTCCTAGGATATTTCTGTTCCTGCAGAAAATCAGTGTGTTCTGCTTAAAACTAAAATGTCAAGTACCTGTGAATAGGAAGCTGCCTACTTCATGTAATGGATTTCCTAATATCTAGAAATAATTTACTAACAACAAGCTGTTATCATTTGAAATCATGACAAAAAACCTGATAACTTTAGAAAATAATGAAGAAAGTAAGTTTCTATTCCATTCCGTGTTTGTAAAATCATGCTTTTCCTTCTAAGAGCTGGGAGATACACATTGAAAGTTTTTTTTGGATTTAGTTCTTCAGAACTACCCTCGACATACAAAATAGCTGATATAACTAAATTATAGATATGCTAGTAAATCACAGGGTCGACAGGACTTTGAATTATATATACACATATATAGCAGTGTATTTTTCATCTTCTGGAGAGCAGGTTGAATTTCTGGCTTAAATAATTTTCCCAGCTGTATTGATGTAGGCTGTATGATTAAAAGAGTGAGGTATATTAAAGTCTATTATTAGGCATATATGCCTTTATAAATGTTAACTTTGTAGTAATTAATAGGTTAGCAATACCTATTGCCACTGACAGCGCCATTGTAATTAATGAATTCAAATTATAAAACTAAATTCTATTTTGAAAGACATCAGGGCATAATGTTAAGATATTTTAAAATGTTTCTCTATTTGGTGGCAATTCAAAGAATCTAATTTTTCTCTTATTTATAAATTTCCTATCAGTGTTGCTTGAATATCACCAGTGGTTTTTTATTCGTGTGAGTCTGTTTCTGGAAGTTTAAAAACATATTGCAAATTCATAATCTCATCTTCTCTTCCCTTGACTGTCACTGTGCAGGGCCCTGTATTTTTCCTTGAAGATGGGAAATCCACCATCTCCTTGAATGACGCTCTGATGTGGGCAAAGGTGAACCCATTCTCACCTTTGGGGACTGGAATACGACTCAACCCATTTTGACAGAAGGTTTTTCTCACACTTAATTGTTTTTTTAAAGACCTTTTTCCGGTTAGTATTACCTTTAACCTTTGTTGTCCAAGAGCCAAAGGTCTGGAGGAGGAGGTGGGAAGTGGGGACTCACAGTTGATTTTATTCGTTAACTTCAACAAATAAAATATTTATATAATTTCAAGGAAAAATAGGTGTCTCCTTATTTGGGAGGAAGGTCATATTTAAATTATAAAGGACTGACAAATCTAAAGGAGCATATCAACTTTTCACAAAGCACAAAAGGTACCAAATATTCTATTGTTGAAACACTGAAACTTATAAAATAGTGCAACACCTAGAACCGTGCTTGACGTGCAGCCGGTGCCTAGAGTATTTGGGTGACTGAGTATCTTGAAGTGTCGAAATGTAAGGTGTGTACAGCTGATCTTCAAGTTAACAAACACTGGTATTGTCCTCTATAAAATGTATAGTAAACCACTAGTTTTAGCTCATATTTAATCGAAGTTTTCAGTTATAAGTTTAATATATATATCAATAAATGGGTACGCAAAGTACTTTTGAGTTTTATTTTTTTAAAGAGAAAACATTCCCAAGTTCTGTAGCTGAAACTCAAATGTCTAATTATAAAGGAATAGGCTACATAAGCATGAAAAAAATTAGAGGTGAAAAACGCAAAATGCAGTGAAATCTATGTGAAAATTTGCATCTGATGATAATTCACTAGTTAAAAAGATATTTGGGGGCTTCCCTGGTGGCGCAGTGGTTGAGAGTCTGCCTGCCGATGCAGGGGACACGGGTTCGTGCCCCAGTCCGGGAAGATCCCACATGACGCGGAGCGGCTGGGCCCGTGAGCCATGGCCGCTGAGCGTGCGCGTCCGGAGCCCAGGCTCCGCAACGGGAGAGGCCACAACAGTGAGAGGCCCACAAAAAAGATATTTGGAATTTATGAATATTAATTTTCCTTAATGTATTTAACATTCACATAATCTCTAATCAAGTTACATTATAATATAGTTATAATAAACAATTTATTTGATGAAAATCAGTTTCAAATAAATTTCTGTAAGTAAATAGGTTATTAGTTGAAATTTGGGATATATTATGTAAATTCAAGTTTTAAAAATATTTATTAAAATAGTGCATCTGTCGATATTTGTAAAAAGCCTGAGGCGTGACGACAAGTATTTCAATTGTACTCGAATTCTGACTTCAAAATTTACGAAATGAATGCACACTAGGAAGAATAGTACTTTGATACTCAAGCTGTTTTACAAGATTTATAATACAGGTGTTTTGTCTAATTAGGGAGTGAGCTCATATAACTAGAATAATGGTGGTTTTTATTATCTTTAAACTTGTTGCATTTAAAATACTTTAAAAATTTTCTTAAGCTTCTTAAAACAGAAAACAGTATATATTATGTACCTGTCTATCACACTGACCTACTTCTAACTCCACAAAAAAAGCATTTTAGCCTTAAATTCCATTTTATAAAGAAAATAGTTAATATTATAGAAGAGAATGTATACAACTCAGAGATGCAATGGGTAATGTAAATCGTATCTGAGAAGTACTTTTTAACCCTTAGTGATACGTGTAATTCAGATTTCTTTTTTTTTTAGGTGAGGGGTATTATTAATTGGCATATATGCACTGAAATCTCCTCACTTAAAAAGTGGCAGTCTAAATCCTGCTATCATTCTCTGTTTTGTTTTAAAATAGATTAAAAACCCTAATCTGTGCTTTAAATACTTCAAAGGTACTAAGTTATACATATATAAACAATTGTTACATTCTTCTGTATGTTTAATGAATGCAAGAAATAATATTTTAATGTATAAAGTATGAAAAAGATCTTACAACTCTTTAGCACATGAAGACCATTGAGGTATAACCCAGTATTTGTCGAAAGCTTAAATTTGATTGATTCAAATGCAATTCTATTATTCCTTGACTTCAACAATGTTCTATACCTTAATATTATGACTACTAATTCTTCATAAAATGTCATTGACTATGTTGATCTGTATGTGTCTTAATATGAAAAACAAAAGTTTTACAAATTTATAAAGTTAAATTTCATTGTTATGTTTAGTATGCAGAAAACCCAAACAAAGAATGTGAACTTGTTTTTATTTGAATGTGTCCATATTACTGATAATGTGGACAAATTATTTTGCAAGTTTAAGTATGCTTTTATGAAAGAAGTCTCATTAGACAATGATTTTAATAAAAACTGCAATTAAAGCCAGATATGACACAGTGAACTGCTAAGATGACACAATCAGTCTCGTCCCTAGAACCACCAGTGAGAGGACACCATCTCTCGCTAAATTCTGGGTTAAAGTCATCAGAGGTATGAAGAGCTGCGCCGTCCATCTGGGTTATGACCCTGCTTAGAAACCTAGAAAAATCATGTGATTGGGCTGTTCAGGAGGGTGAGTCTCCACTTGTGAGAAACACTGCCTACAGTGTTTAGTATACAAGAGAGAATTAGTATAGAAGAGAGAATTATTATAGAAGAGAGCAAAAAGAGGCTTACTAATTAATATAAACAGCACATCACAGAAGCTTCCATTCCCGGGATGAGCATTCTGCCAATCGATTGAAAGGTTCTGTTCCTATAGGGGCTGCTGTAGCTCCGAGAATAGCTCACTGCTTCCTTGTGTCAAAGATCTTTGTGAAGAAACTTTGTGAAGAAAATGACCTTCCTTAGATTTGCCTGAAGTGTTGGCTTCTGTTGACACATCTCATCTTAAGAAGCTCTTGACGTTACCTACTTTCACCATATCCCCACTTCCTTCATGTCCTTAGTCACTATGATATGAAGCTTCCAGACTCTCCTGTATTTTCAAAACTCTCCGTAGGTCCCACAGGGGTCTTGGGAACTTAACCAAGGTCAGGCCACGAGTGAGTAGCTTTTTCAGGAGATTGAACAGAGTCAAGAGAATAAAGAAACCTATTATTTGACTGTTTATCCAAATCTAATCCTTTTCTCTGGACGTTTCTCTAGCTGAGCTTCAGAAGACTTGTTTCTAAAATCCTTTCCTAAGGAACTATATTTTATGGTTTAAAAATTATTCTCATAATCTTCTAAACCTTTCCCAAGAAGTCATCGATTTCATCAGGGCTCTCGTTAATTTCTTTTACTAAATGTTACCTATCCAGAAGGGTAAGATTAAACAAGGAAGTCTCTGGAGGTAGAAATTCGAGTTAAACTCTCTAAGGCTTCAAAAATGCAGAAAGACGAATAGAGTTTTGTTGGAAACTGACAAGCATATCATGGGATTCAGCATTAGTAATACTCATCTTGGAAGTCAAATGACACTATTAATGAGATAGCATAAAAACGTGAATAATTCCACTTGAAGGAAATTTTCCAAATATGAATTTTAAATTACCGAGAATATATGAGCTGTCATCAGTCTTTCAGTATATCACTGCTTCTGTCTCCCTGCAGTAAAAATATGGGGCATGGCAGCAAGCATTTTTTTTTTTTTTTTTTTTTTTTTGTGGTACGCGGGCCTCTCACTGTTGTGGCCTCTCCCGTTGCGGAGCACAGGCTCCGGACGCGCAGGCTCAGCGGCCATGGCTCACGGGCCCAGCCGCTCCGCGGCATGTGGGATCTTCCCAGACCGGGGCACGAACCTGTGTCCCCTGCATCGGCAGGCGGACTCTCAACCACTGTGCCACCAGGGAAGCAGCAAGCATTTTTTTAAATCAAGCTAAATTGTTTGCTAAACACCAAGTAAACCATGATTTTCCTTCCCCACAACTCAGTATCAACAGGAAAGATGACTATTTTTTTTTTGATGGCTTAAGTAAAGTTATTTATGGAAGTGGGCAAGATTTTCTGGGGGCCTATGTATAACAGCAATAATCATTCAGAATACATTTTGTTGATGATGAACAGGCATATTCGTAGCATGGCTCTTCTCTTTCTAGTGAGGAAAACGTATTACAAAGTAGATTCGCCATTCCTACAAAATTTATGAGAAAGAATTCTCACCCGTCTTGGTGAATTATGTTTAACTGTACCTTTAAACTTATTTTTGTTCATTCTATACTAATTAAACTGATTTTGTATTTTCAACACTACTAGGTGCAGGTGTTGAATAAATGGTTGTTGAATTGAATTAAAAAATACGTTCTTCAGCCCAACTATAGATAAGACACCCCTTTAATTTACTTATTATTGACATATATCCAAGACTAGGTGACGGTATCCCTTTAGAGTGGCAAGAGGTGGTGGCATCGCTTCTTCAAAGCCCATCACACAGGTGCTCTTCTGGGTCCCCTTTCCATGCTTCTGATCTGATAGGTTTCATAGAGTCAGAAGAACGTTTTCCAGCTCGCTTCATGTGAATTTCTTTAAGTGGATTGTCACCATTACCTGTATTTGGTGTAATATTTAAATAAACAACATTAAAATCCATTTGTGGTTACTAAGTATTGTATACGACCATCTGTGTTTCTGACATACCAGACACATGCAGAACGATTGGCCACAGGCTGGGCACAGGTTAGTCTAAATGCCTGGTAAACAGAATATTTAAAGCATGCATGACAGTAGTCGGAAATACAAAACCTGAATGCCACCATCTCCAAAAGTCATCGGTGGAGCCTAAAAATACCCAGGGCTTATTTTGGTGCATCTGATACTGAACATGACTCAACTATTTTTAGATGTTGCTTCAGAAAGCAGGTGAGGCAACAGTGCCGTGATTTTAATCGTGCTTAGATTTGGCAACTATACAGAATTCAGAATTCGGTTTCTAGAATTCTGCACTGAGGCATCCAAGCCGGCCACTCAGACTCTTTAGGTGACTCAGTTCTAATATGAGGGGCCAGTGACAACCAAGAAATCTACATTCCCTCGGCACACTATTTTGCTAGATGCTAGATTTAGGTAAACAAAGAGAGGAACTTAAGTGTTAAAAAAAAAAAAAGGTAACCTTTCTTACAGTTAATTTTTGCCACTCTATTTGATAATTAGAAGCTTTTCAGATGAACAGGCTGTGATTTCAGTACCATTATGTGCAATTTTGGTGTACGTTGTCAACCATTTAAACATGTAAAAACCATTAACTTGCAGGCTATACCAAAAAGTGAGGCAGAGGCTGACTTTGGCCCTTGTTTGGCTACAGTTTGCTTTGGTGTTAAGTGCTTTCTGAATTAACAGGATTTAAACTCGTGGCTTCTTGTAAAACAAGTGATGGGGAAGTCTAGGTGTGCAGGTTGTCTGTATCTGCCTTAGGACTGATTCATCATCTAGCAGCTACAGGATTGAGTTTTGAGCTCTGCCAATGAGTTTCCCGTTTCAGACGCACTTTTTTAAGCTGAAATCGGAATTGAAGTGGCTCCTATAGTAGCAGGCGGGGCAGCGCTGGCCTGGGACTTTCCCCTGTTGTGACTGGTTCTTAGCGGACAGCATGCCCCCGCCACCTATCCAAAAGCACACATACCAGCCTACTGCACCGTTCTAGACTGAATGCCTAGACCAACATTTTAACTATTTTGAAATTTTAAACAAATAAAATAAAACAAAAACATCATTTTTAACAAGTGGAAAAACACTTACACACAGGAGCGACTCTTTCCTTCGAAATGACTGAATTACATTTGCACCCACAGGCTTGGGCAGGACCATGACTGAAAGTCGATTCTCCCACTGTTGGTTTGACCTCAAACCATTCTATAAAATGTAAACAAAAATTCTTTCTTAAAAATTCACTATGGCCATGGTCAAAATACGACACCACAATTTCAAATTAAGCAAATTATTTAGACATCTGTTGTATCATATTCCTGAGAGCAGTGTGGATACATAGGTTAATAACCCTCTCCACCATGGTTCACATCTCTGATGCACAAAATAGTTGCTTTAAAAAAGTTACTTTAGGGCTTCCCTGGTGGCGCAGTGGTTGAGAGTCCGCCTGCCGATGCAGGGGACACGGGTTCGTGCCCCGGTCCGGGAAGATCCCACATGCCGCGGAGCGGCTGGGCCCGTGAGCCATGGCCGCTGAGCCTGCGCGTCTGGAGCCTGTGCTCCGCAACGAGAGAGGCCACAACAGTGAGAGGCCTGCGTACCACAAAAAAAAAAAAGTTACTTTAAAGACAGTATCCTTATGTTCCTATTAGTCTTTTGTTAAGCTTTTTTTTTTTAATTCAGCCAATTTATTTTTTATTTTATTTTTAAAAAAAATTTTGGCCACACAGCATGTAGGATCTTATTTCCCTCACCAGGGATCGAACCCACGCCCCCTGCATTGGACGCACAGAGCCTTAACCACTGGAAGTCCCAATAAGCTTTCATTCAATAGTAGTATATTATATATACAGAAAAATGAACAAATCGTATGTTTACAGTTTGAAGAATGTTTGGAGTGAATACATACCTGGGATGCCATCACCCAGATCCAGAAATAGTATAGTGCTAGCACCCCAAAATCCCTTCCTGTCTCTCCCATACAGTACCCTAAAACTAAAACTCTGTCTTGACTTCTATCATCATAGGTTAGCTTTACATGTTTTTATATTTCATATAAGTAAAACCATACAGTATCTATTTCATTTTGCAAACATTTTTATACTGTAAAAATAGTGACAAAATTATTTTCCATGTTTCCCGTATTTCTTATTAACTAATTCTGTCAACTGCAGCGCTTGGGCATCAGTTTCACTGTGCTTCTAAAGATCACCCACTCCTCAGCAGCTCACCCTCACTGAGGCTGGAAGACGTGTCTAAGGTCATTTCTAAGGTCATGCCCTGTTTATGCTTAAACACCACCCTGGTCATTCCCAGAACTGTGATCATCACAATTAATTATTTGGCAGCTTAAAATCAGCATTCTCAAAAATCAACACTGGTGATAACAGAATTCTGTTCAAGAATCGAAAGTGTTGAGGTATGTCCATGGCTAAAGAGAAAATGTGTTCCAAAGAAGACAGCAGAGAGATAGGTTAGCTTTGCACTAAGATGGACATTTAAACTGATGACTAAATGGAATGGTTGTGTTTCGTTCCAGGAATTCCGACAAGACCCAGTGAGTGGAAGTAATAGTGAGATAGATTAAATGTAAGCAAATATTCGGTATAAAAAATAATGATACCTGATTTTGCAGTGTTAAAAAAATAACTTGACAAAACCAAAATGCTGAACAACAAAAGAACTGAAGTGGGGAGGGGGCTGGTAGGGATTGGTCAGTGTCCTAGTGTTATAAGGTCCTTACAGTTTGAGGAAGAGAATAAAGATATTACTCTTAGACTAAGATAAACATGCATGTTAAAGTTTCTAGCGTAGCACTAAAGAGTGTAGAAATTTATAATTTTCCAAATTAGTAGGGAGGAAAAAAGTCTTTGGATTAAAGTTCAGTCCAAAAGAAGAAGAAAAATAGGTAAGACAAGAAACAGAGAACAAATTAAAAGCACAAAATAATATGATAGATATGAATACATATATGGTAATAAGTATGACTGAATTAATAACAATAAAAGTCACAGTAGATGAAATTACAACAAGTCTATGATTCAGGGCGCAGTGGCAGGCTTTTCTTTCATCTGTGCTCAAGAAGAGCCTTCTTAAGCTTGGAAGAACCCAGTTGACTATTTCCAAGAAAACTTACTTGGATTCAGTTTTCTGCTCAATTTTCTTTGCAACATTTGTAAAAGGAAGAGGAACTCTACTTTACGTTCATTATTGAGCTTGTTCGGATTGCCTATTAATTCTGATAACCTAATGTTATCTTTAATAGACTTTGAAGCTGTCGATCTGGGGACCAGGGGCAACTGCATCTGGTAACTGTAGTCTGTGAAATTCACAAGGTCATCCTGGATACTTTTAATTCTGGAAATAAAAAAATAAATATTGTTGACAAGCCCCATTTTAGTAATAAGATTTATATTATCAAAAGTTTCATATTATATTACTAGAAAATTCCAAATAACTCACTCTCGATGTGTTAACAAGGTGTACACCTCCTGTATCAGTATTTCAGGTACTCCGGCTTTACAGTGAATTGTTCCGTGGATTAGTTCTTTAGGTAATCTAAGTTTTTTTCTCGCCAGGAACTGTAATAGTAGAAGAAGAATACTTTCACCATAAGAAGTTCTATAAAAATCTCCAATTACTGTGAATTCACTTTAATCCCCCTTTAATTCTCAACTAATATTTTGAGGTTTAACATGTTAATTAAGTTATTATTACTCAGCAAGAAAATCAACCATTATATCCCGCTCCAATTTGAAATGAGTATGCTCAGTTTCACAGGTGACTCATGACATAAACTTTAATAACCTTCTTTTCAATACAAGGAAACAAGCTGCCTACCCAGCTGCATTGCATCCTAAAACACGGCCACACACGCATATACAGAGAAATCCACGACCTCAAGAATACACCTCTTCAAACATAAACTTTTCAACAATTAAAAGGGTCATTGGTTGCTAATTTACCTTTTCCAACTGCGCCCAGTTATCCAACTTGACTTTTAAAGAAGTTCCATTTTTAAAGGATGACAATTTAAGGTCCCAGGGGTAGTGTACAGTGAATATTTCTGCTATCAGGAAGCCATTTGAAAAATCCCTGATCCATAAAAATAAGGAAATAAAATGCAGTCACTTACACAGTTTGTGATTTTGGTTCATTAACACCAATTTAATATACTATACTGGCAGCAACTTACAGAATGTTGTACCATTGCTCCAAGGAGGACCTGCTGGGGAATAACCTTTGGGCAAGATGACACACACCAAAGGCCATGGTGTTCTTTTTATGAACCCCAAACTATTCATTTGTATCGAACCTGCATTTTAACAAGATGCCCATGTGATACCTAGGTACACTGAAATTTTCAGGCGTGTCTTTCTTGAGGAATACCGAAATTAGTAAACCAGAGTCCTTGCCTGCAACAAAGTCATTATTTTTATGGAATTTAGTTTGCACGCCCAGAGCAAATATTAACTGCCACTAGTATTAATGTCCAATGTCTCTGAAGAAAGAGCCTGGACTCTTTTACTTTTTTTGTAGTCACCAAAGCAGTCTGTATTAGCTCAAGTCTATGTAATGATTGATTGACTGATTGACCGATTGAAATGATCCATCCTATTTTTTTTGGTCAGTTCCCTAAGAAAACAAGCTGTGTGTGTGTGTGTGTGTGTGTGTGTGTGTGTGTGTGTGTGTGGTGAGTGGGCGGGGGCAATCCCAGGAGAAAGCCCCTGCGCGGACCCCGGGGCTGCTCTGCTCCGACCGAGGCTCCAGCCAGGCGGCGGGGGCCGGCCCTGCTCCAGCACCTGTTGATGTTTCTGGGGAAGAAACTGAGATCCAGGCCCTGGAGCCAGCGCAGAACCGACGGAGACACGCGGGACCTCTTCGGGGGATGCGGATAGACCAGACACTTCTTAGGCCTCCCTCGCATGGGAGCGGCTGGACGCGGCGCAAGTGACAGTGACTTGGGTACCGTCGGCAGTGTCAAAAGCTCTCCTCCCAGACCGGCGGCAGCCATGGCGCTTTCTGGGTTTCTATGGCAGCACCGGGGGCGGGGCCTCGGCGG